>NC_064562.1:121720296-122023327 GCF_937001465.1 Orcinus orca
TTTGTGCTGCACCACAGCTTGTTGTACTTGGGGCTTATGTCTGCATTCAGCAAAAATTTACCCACACAATCTATGGTCTTGATAAGAAGCTTTTACACAAACCTGAGACAAGCTGCTTCTTGAATTCATTATCAGTTTGGGAATATCTTTTTTGGGGTTCAAGGTGAGGGGATCCAGAGTTAGTACTCAGGCCCCCCTGAACAGTGTGTCTGGTCTCAGCTTTTACAGAATTCTGGAATGCCCACTTCCCCACATGATCTGTGTATAAACAAAGTACGATTATGCTCTTAGACTAACCAATGGTTTGGTGAAAAATAAACCAGAAATTTTATAGATACTTTATATATTGGAATTTTTCTATTCTGTTTATTAGTTTCTCTGTTGTCCAATCAAATAATCAGATGCTCTTAAAGGAGTAAGAAAAATCCTTATCTTTTATACTAGACAGTCTCTTCACTTTTAGTTTCACTGCCTGTTCTTCTACTGTAGATACATTATTCAATTAACTATTCTGTCATCTCTGAAAAGCTACATATCAGAGGACAGTTTTCTGTATTTTTGCCAGTTTCAGGGAGCTAATTAGTTGCTGAAGACCTAATAAAAAGATCTAGAAAGTTATATTTCTATTATTACTTAGTTATACTTAAGCAGTATTTTTGTTGTTTCCTCCAGGGAAATCATTTTCCGTTTGAAACTAACACTTAAGGGATTTGTTACTTCTCTTCATTGTTTCTTAAACTGATTCTTCATTTCAAAAGTTATTGAACATCTTCAGCTACTAAAATCATGTTACATTCAACTTTACTCTCTTCTTCCTCATCATCCATTAAATAGAGGGATTGCTTGGTATATTGGTAGTTTTTAAGCCTAGACCAGATACCTTCTACAATGTGTTTGTCTCTTCTTGATTGTGAACTTTATAGTGTGAGTTACGGTAAAGAGAGGGGATAGGATATTATCCACGTGTAAAAGTGTTGTTTGTTTCTTTTCAGAGGATAATTTATTAGGAGGCAAGGTGCTGTACTAACAGAGTAAGGGCTTTGGTGTCAAATCTCACTCTTCTTGTTGCTTGTGTGACCTTGAGCAGCTTATCTTCTCTGAGCCCCAGTTTCTTTATATTTAAAACTAGAGTCAGTGTGTTTCTGTGAATTGCATGCAGCAACATATATTCCTGGTGGTTAGAAAATGCTAGTCCTGTCTCCTTCTTCTTCCTTTCTCTTTCCATCTCACCAAGTGGAATGGGCAGCAGATGAAACCCAGAGTAGTTATTATATTTAGCTAGATAACCCCAACATTTAAGCCATTCTCCAGTATTGTAAGAAATCTTTAAGTACTATAGCAGCGATCTAGTCATTTATTTTTTATGTTGAAACAAATAGTAAAGCATAAGCTGCTTCTGCCATGTGTAAAATTATAACACATCAAATTATGCTCTCATCTGTTCAAAATCTTTCTTTATATGTAATGATAAAATGAATATCTTGTATTTTCATTCTAATCATTTGTATTTTCATTCTAATCATTTCATTCTAATCTAATTAGAATGAATCATTCCAATTCATTGAGCTATATTACCTGGAAAACTGTTTATTGTAAGAGTAAAAAATAATATCTTTAACATTTGTAA
Source organism: Orcinus orca (assembly GCF_937001465.1). Classification (NCBI taxonomy): domain Eukaryota; kingdom Metazoa; phylum Chordata; class Mammalia; order Artiodactyla; family Delphinidae; genus Orcinus; species Orcinus orca. The sequence continues at coordinate 121,721,924 of NC_064562.1, forward strand.
GGAAATGATAAAATATTTTACCAATCAAGAATATAAATTGCCGACATCGTAAAAATAAAATAAGTGTTAAAAGTAAACGTTTGGGGGCTTCCCTGGTGGCACAGTGGTTGAGAATCTGCCTGCTAATGCAAGGGACACGGGTTCGAGCCCTGGTCTAGGAGGATCCCACATGCCGCGGAGCAACTAGGCCCGTGAGCCACAACTACTGAGCCTGCGCGTCTGGAGCCTGTGCTCCGCAACAAGAGAGGCCGCGATAGTGAGAGGCCCGCGCACCGCAATGAAGAGTGGCCCCCACTTGCCACAACTAGAGAAAGCCCTCGCACAGAAACGAAGACCCAACACAGCAAAAATAAATAAATAAAATTTTTTAAAAAAGTAAACGTTTAAATCCTGATCCGATCTAAAGATCAGAAATTGTATCCAAGACAATTCACTAGAAATCTCTATGGGCAGTTTATTAATATGTTAGCTATGTATTTTTTTTCCTCCCCCAACAGGAGAGCCTGACAAGGAGCTCAATCCTAAGAAGAAGATTTGGGAGCAGATCCAGCCTGATCTTTACACTAATGATGAGTGTGTGGCTACATACAAAGGAGCTCGCTTTGAGGTGAAAGGGAAGGGAGTCTGTAGGGCTCAAACTATGGCCAACAGTGGAATAAAATAAAATAAAACACTTCAGTTACTGAAATACATTAGAGAAAACTTAACAATAAAAAGAAATATATTTGTCACTTGTACCTAAAATATAACTGGCTCGTTTTTGTGTTATTTCTCTTCTAGACTTGAGTAGTCTTTTACCTGGCATATATTGTTTTCAGTTAATTAGAGAAACACTACATTTTTACCTATGGTTTTTGATCCTTTATGATACAGGGAGGAATTTGCCTGTGTTTCATGATGATTTATTTTTTAGTGAGGATGTTGGCTAGCACATTGCTTTTTCTTTATACATTTAGGTAACTTGAACTAGATTAACATTTAGTTTCTTTGTAGGCACATGTTGCATGCAATTTGAAACCCTTGTATTTTTAGTATCTGTATTATAAACGCCCTCTCCTCTTTAAAAAGAAAAGTTAGAATTTTTGTCAGGCTTATTAACTAATCTATATTGTAATGGTATTGAAAATGACCAACTGTTGATTCTAGAGAGCCGAACAATGTGAAAGCTAGGAGACATGGCATTTGAAAATTATTGCTGTTGCTTGCCAAAGTAACCCCGACTTACATACTTAAGGTGACTTTTTTAAAAGACTGAAACTTCCAACTCTGTAGTGAACTTATTCTTTCCAATTTAACAAAATAATTAGTAATAAATTTTGACTAATTCTAAAGAATAAACACATTGCAAAGTGTTACCAATGTAGTTCCCAATAAATTGACTGTAAACACAGTCCACTTTTTTATTCCAGGTGACTTCAAAGATTCTTTGGATACCTAATAAAAGATTATTTATAGCTTTTATCTTTAGAAGAGCATTTAAGATTGATATCTTTTATTTTTTCATGTACTATCATACTGTCAATATATTAAAAGAAATTGTAGCCAAAAATTTAACATACATATGTATAAAGTTGTCAAATGCGTATTTTCACTCATCTTACAGATATTGTAGGAACAATGAAAATTAACTTAGGCACTATGAGCTTCAGATTCACCAGCCTTGAGATGATGACTGAGATACCAAAAAAGAAATGCATCTATGGAGGTAGGAATATCTATTCTAAAAGAAAAATGACACATACCAATATTCTAGCACTGTTGCTGTTTATAGCCTACAATAAGAAGGAGAGGCAAAACAAAAAATTTTAAAACAACCCTACATGCTAAGTTATAAAAAGTATCATTTATTTAAGTCCGTGGAGTTCTCTGGTAGGCCAAGATGTGGTATCATCATAGAAATTTTATCTGCTTTATGAAAAACTGAATATTAACAGAGCATCATTAATATCTATCTGTTGATAACTAAACACAAATGACTTTCCAAAGTTTTGTACTTGAGATATGTTATTCTTTCGGGAATAAAGACTTTTTGTGAGTCTGTATTTTCTGATTTTGCCCAATTATATTACATTTCTATAAATAATTCTAATATAATTTAAAGAATGTTTCAACTATTTAGATAGTTGAACTATTTATTCCCAGTTTTTCAAGTTACATAAAAGCATTACTCAATCAAGTTATCCACTTAGCCCCATTCAGTCGTTATTTTTACAGAAAACTTAATTCTGTTTTACTTGTATTGCTGGGTTGAGAGAACTGTTACAGAATCAACAAAAAATGATGACATTGTTAGTGAACTGGACATAATCCTGACTTCTGACTGGTATTCAGCCCGTTAAGAATTTCAACAGTAGGGGATGGTGTTAGGTCACAGACTAAACAGCTAGTGCCTCTTGACATCTATTTATGTATTGCGAAGTAAACCAGAAAAAAAAGCTGACCTTCCCCCAAGATAATTTCTTGTGCAGTGTTGACCCACTATCTTATAGTGACTATTGGTAGTACTAACTTTTCTTATATGTAGAAATTCCATGTGTATTATTCTTATGAGATGAATCATTTTCAGGACATGTTAATTTTAATATATAATTGGAAATTTTTTTGCCTTCTATGAAGAACATGAAGTATTCTACGAGTACAAGAATATTAAGTGCCCACCAAACAGATAATTTGTTGTTGCTTTTTAAAAAATATGTAAATTCTCATTTGCACTATTTACAAAATATTCAGAGTAACTCACTGAAGTTTAATGAGCACGTCAGCAAGACGGAGGGTGTGTATAGGGCCTCAGAGAATGTTAGTTTAATGAGGTTCCAAAATCTGGGTCTTTGCAGGTCCAAAAACCTGCATTTGTACATGACTGTTGTAGATGCTAAGTAGTCTGTAGAGCTTAGTAGTATTGGTTTTGAATCCAGGTTACCTAGTTTTGATTCCATCTATACAACTTAAATGCCTGTGTGATCTTGGGCAACTGTTTAGCCTCCATATACCTTACTTTCCTCATCTGTAAGATGGATATAATAATAGTACTTACCTCATTGAGTTGTGAGGGTATATATTATGTTACACATAATAGAGGTATACAATGTTAATATCAGTTTATGATAAGAATGTTCCTTTCCTGAAACTAGTGATCCTATCTCTCTGTCCCCTTTCATGGTATCACATTTCCTGACAAGTTGAATTTTTGTTCAGAAGATTACTTGGTATATATGAAATGAACTGAGTTTCTTAAGGAATATTTCACACAGACCCTGTCTTTCAACAGACCTGACCCGCTATACCAGATGTAGTATCTCTCCCCTCGCTAGAGATGTTTTTTACTGAAACTTTCTCTTCCCTCCCTGCACTCCCACTGAAATCCATGTTTTAGATATTTAGATGCTAGTCAGTCCTGTTCATTGATGCCCTTTCACTGGTTTAATATTATTGATAAAGTTTCAAATAGTATTGCAATTTTCTTAGACTAGAAAGACAATACTTCTAACTATTGTGTGTTAATGTAACAAATAAAAGCAATTGTATTTTTAAGTTCTTGGCAGGTGGAGGATCACCTCACTATTGCCTATGACAAGGACATTAAAGGGGCATGAGTATACTTACTCAATTTTCTAGGAAAATTATATGTTGTACCTTTAAAAATATAAAAATATCAGACACAGACCTACTAGAGAATGGACATGAGGATATGGGGAGGGGGAAGGGTAAGCTGTGACAAAGTGAGAGAGTGGCATGGACATATATACACTACCACACGTAAAATAGATAGCTATTGGGAAGCAGCCGCATAGCATAGGGAGATCAGCTCGGTGCTTTATGACCACCTAGAGGGGTGGGATAGGGAGGGTGGGAGGGAGGGAGACACGAGGGAAGAGATATGGGAACATACGTATATGTGTAACTGATTCACTTTGTTATAAAGCAGAAACTAACACACCATTGTAAAGCAATTATACTCCAATAAAGATGTTAAAAAATATACATATATAAAAATATCAAAGAGTACAGTGTTAGCTTTGTACTTTGGCTACATAAATTGTGACACAGTCCTGGTTCTAAGTGCTGTTCAATGGTGTGTAGACTAAAACTTTATCGCCAAGATACAAAATAAAATCTAGTGAAGCAAATTAATGTAACACACCTGAAAATAATGTTGCAAATTGCTGTCTTGTGGAGAGAGCTTTGCCTTCCAAGTGAGGGGGATATATTAATAATATCTGTCTCATGTCATGGATTTTATTGTAGAATTATTAGTAAGATATTTAATGCTTTATAGCTAGCTAAGTAGTTTCAACACATCTTGTCAATTTAACTCCCTAGAGGTAAGCCAGCTATTTTACCCCAAAGAATCAACAGGAAATTTACATAAATGCTGGTGCTAAGGTATAACTAGCTGAAACCTAGATTTTACTAATATTCTGCTTTTCTCTATTACAGTATGCTTTCTCAGATAGTCATGTGGTTTCTTTTATTTGAATGAGAAGTTTAACTTCTCTTTTGTCTAAACTGTAGGGAAAGATAATAAGTTAAAAAAACCTAAACTTCAGTAGTTCATGTAGGAGATTAAGGCAGCTCCTTTAGTGGAGTATTTAAGCATTAAGTATTAAGTATTTAAGTATTAAGTATTTTAAAGGGAGAGGAGGTCATTAAACCCTCCTTTGGAGTGGTTACAAAGAGAATTTATCAAGTTTTTTTCTTTTTGCTGAGGAAATTCTTAGGAAGAATCACTTGGCAAAACTAGGCTGCCGCTGCTGGCAGCTGTTGCCTTTCTAAAGAACCATGTATGTGCCTTGATTCTTTGAGTACACTCTTGTCGAGGGCACTGATCCTGTAATGACAGTCTATCCCAGAAGTCTACTTATGAAGGATGTCACTAAGTTCTAGATAGGTAAATAGATGGATAGATAGGTAGAAAAAGTTTGTGTTTAAACCAGGAACACCTCTATAGTTGTACACATTTGCAGTGCTTTTTCGGTGACAACCCAAAGTTTTACAATAATAATGAAAAGAAAGATAGTTGCTAATGGCTAATATACCTCTGTACAAAACTGGATCTTCTTCAGATACCAACTTTTTGGAATGGAAAAGAATTAGTAATTTATATATACATTGTTGCTCATCGTACTTCTATGGTTACGGTTCTGACTTTGGATGAGTTTTGCCAGAGATAATTCATAGGAGTATAACTGTAAAAAAAATTAGAGAAAGGACCCAGAACAATGAAATAATTGTTAGTTTGAAAGTGAGCCATCTGGAATTTCAGAGTATGAATTAATTATTGTATATTATATTTTTTCACCCTTATGTATTCCCTTGTTTGATTTTTTCCCTTCCCCTTCGTTACTCCCACCCCCTTCCTAACATACCCTATTCCCAGTTCTCTGGATTTTTGAGTAAAATATGCGTGTAAGTGTTATTTTATGTCTTCATCAGCATCATTTCCTATCTGGCAGGCTATTGTCCTTAGCAACAGCAGCAGAAACAAACCTGGGGCTCGATAATTGCAAGAAAAAAGAATAATCCTTTTAAATGAAAAGGCTAACTACTCTTCTTGACTATCCTATTGCTACATAATGCATATAGAATTGTTCAAATAGCAGTTATTAATGTCTGCTCATTTCTTCAGTGGCATTCACGTGACGAGCCTTCACATCAAGGCTGCTCTGACAAAGTTTTACATTTGTTTTTGTAAATGGCCTCGTTAGAATATCATACATCCCAGTAGAGAAATGCTTTCAATGTATGCATCCACTTAACTAAGATATTTGGCTGATACTTGTTAATTTAAAACCCCACTCAGCTTTTCACACCCGGGGAATTTGGAAAGAACAGTGCAGGAGTCATCCAAAATCAACACCACAGTTTGATTTCTCTTTGAAAAAGATTAATGAAAAATGTAAATTGAAAGTCACTTTTAATAAGTTTAGCAAAAGAGAATGATTTTGGTAGAAATAACTTTTTCCATAACTTTCAGTTTTCATGTGAAAGGATAACATTTTCTCTTAAAGCATATGAATTGACAATAAAAACTTCTGATGCTTGTGAAAAGAAACTTATTTTTTAAATGAAGTTTGAGTGAGAATATGGGAAATAGCAATGCCACTTAAAAATAGCCTTTTGTAAAAGAATTGTGATATGCTTGAAAATCAGTAGAAGAGAAGACCTAAGCAAATTCTTACTTAAAAAGGCAGAGTGTAGATAAACATAACTACAAAAAGAAAGTCTGAAATTGCTGATTGAGGTAATGTTATCTAGATGAACCAACCTAGTAAGGGTCAGAACTAGTTAGTATTAGAGATGAATTACTAATTTCCCAGGATAGTATGTACTAATGAGGCTCCAACCCCAGCTGCACAAAAGTATCATGTATACGGTCTTCCAATCATCTAAAATGTTCAAAGTGTTTTCAAATACAAAGTTTAGTAGAGATTTTTGTCTTCCAGGTGAGAATAGCATACAGAAGGGCACCTGGAGGGATGTGAGGAAAGAGTGCAAATTATAGGGTCTAATAGGAAAGGTGGCAGGATGCCAAAGATGAACTTTCTGGACATCATTTATTTTACCTAGAGCTAATTCTGATCACATGGTTGTTTTGTTGCAAGTTGTAATTATCTCTAGTAATGGTGAGTTTATTCAATTTGATATACATGTGATGTCATCGAGAAAAAGCTGAACAACCAGCTTCAGGTAGATGTTCGCTTCAGTGCCTCGCTATTCTTATGGTTTAACTACCCCATTACCAACTAACAAATTATTTCCCTACATCCACTATGCTGATTATTATGAGGAGCTAGAATTGCTATTGCATAGTGGTTCATGGAAGACCACGTCTGGAATTAATGCCTCTGGGGTACTACACTAGAATGCAGAGTGTATTAGGAAAACGCACTAACTAGAAAGATGGGGGAAGATAAGAGAAAAGAAAACAATGGTGAGGAATGGACCTTCTAATATTTGTATATTAAGTAAAAGAGATAATGATAAACTACCAGGAATGCTCAATGTAAATGATAAGAAGGGACTTTTGAAACATAAGGGTCGATCTGTAAGGGGAAATAATTAACTCTCTTAGCAAAATCTAGTAATAAGGAGAAAGGAAAAACATTCCCAAGACTTCTTCCATAGGGAAGATGGGGTAAGGAGAAAAGGATAGGGAGGAAATTAAAGTGTTCTAAAGGTCTTATTTAAATAGTTGAGGGGGTAATGCAATGGGGAAAGAGTTCTACTTTGTTATCAAACAATGGTAGAGAAGTATGTACTTCATTCTGAGGGACAAGGAAATAATTCTTAATGGGTATTAGAGTAGAATGTCCAAATTATCAAGAAGAAAAACTGAATAGCAGCTTTATCAAATTGGCAAAACTAAGGAAAAGAAAAATGTAAGAAATACAGTAGTATAAAAAATAATAAACATAAGATGGAGAAACATCCTGTATGCTTGCATGGGAGGATTTTAATATTACAAAATGTCCTTTGTCATAAATTCAAAAGAATTTTCTTTTGAAATTAGACAAAATTAGATCTGAAATAATGTATATAAATGAATGACTAGGAGTAGCCAGAAAATATGTTGAGAAAGGAAGACCAAGGGAAGCTTCCCGTTCTAGATATCAAGGAAGGATATAGAACCATTCAAATTAAATCATTATGGTATTGATAGTGATATAAATCAAATAGATAATGGAAAAGAATTAAGAATCCATAATAGATCCAGAAATAAAGAAGATATATATTTATATACCTATCTACCTATCTCAGTAGGAAAGTTATTAATTATTTAATAAATAGAATAGATATAATTGGTTGCCCATCTAAAAAGAAATGAAACTAAATCCCAATTTTGTACATAAAAATATATAACTGTAGGGAAATTCACATTTATTTTGGCAAAAGTTACCATAACCAAAACTGAAGGACAAATAACAGAATTGAAAACAATTTGCAACCTGAAAGGCAGAGAACTAATATTTGTAATGTATGTAGAGCTCTTCAGATTTAGCAAGCAGGAAGTGTTAAAGAAAAAATACTCAGTGACACTTGTTAAAGATGATAAGGCAGACTTTATTCAGGACCATTAGGATAGGTAGAGGGACCACTAAAATGGGAATTTACTGTGAGGGAGAAGGATTGGGTTCAACTCTGAATACAGCATGGGCAAGTGAGAATTTATAGCCAAGGAGCAGGGTGGGGATCATTGGATGGAAAATTACCAAGAGGGAAGGGTCAGAGGGAGTCTGGGTAAACCCGCCTACAGGATCTTTGCTGGAGAGAGGCCAGGGTGGTTAGACAAAGAACCTGATCAGATATTGAAGGTAAAGGGTTCTGGTAAACTGACTTAGCAGGGTTCTTGCCAAAACTAAATTAAGCACAGATGGGCCTAGGAGAAGGTTCAGGAGCCTGACTAAAGTTTTTGACAAGCAAAGAAACTTTGTGTGAAGTGATCCAATAGTAAATGACAAAAAAAGATAAATAATGTGAAGAGGCAGTTCATAGAAGAGTAAATCTAAATGACCAATATGCTTATAAAAATGCTCCAGTTAGGGAGTAGTCTGGGAAATGCAAATTAAGGTAAACAGTAAGTAAGGTACGGTTTTACATTTAGCAGACTGGTGTTAGCAATAGGTGTGTAAGATGATAACACTGATGACAAGAATATAGGAAAAGGGTTCTCAAACATTGTTGTTGAAAATTAAGTTTGTTGCAACATGTATGAAAAGAAATTGAGTAAGATATATTAAAATTAAAGTGTATATATACTTCAACCGAGAAATCCCACTCTTGGAAATATAACTTAACAGAAAAAAAAATCAATATTATATTAAAAAATATGTACAAGAATAGTTGTTGGCAGAAAACTGGAATGCATATCAATAGAGGAATAGTTACATAAATTGTTACTGAAAAAAGCAAAATATAAGATGACTAAAGAAAAGTCAAATATGTAATATCACATTCAGAGATTTATGTAAAATATATATATATACAAATTTAAAAATAAATAATTCAGGGAAAAACATCACAGAAGTCTTCCTCTTTGAAACTAGAAGTACCTTTGCTCTGTTAATCATTAAAACTAGGCCAGCCTCAGAGATCTTGAATCCTTAATGATTCTGCACAACATATCTTTACTTTAGCTAACTAGTATTTGTGTTCTGTAAAGCGTTAGCTGACATCACATGAATGAAGAACTCAGAACATGAATTTTCCACTCTTCACTAGTTACTGCAGTTTCAACTTCTCAACTTCAACTTTCTGTCACCAAGCCACTAACCCCTGGGGAAGGGTCAATTTTTACTTAACTTCCAAAACTCAGCCCAATTGTTGAGGCTCCCACTTTACAATCCTGGACCCACAATGATAATTGGGGACCATGCAGAGAAATAGAGATGTTGTTTCAAGTTGGAATTTGTATTATGCTTTCCCTTAGAAATACTTTATAAATTTGTACTAGAAGTTCAGGTAATATAAAACATTAGGTACACTTTTGAGGATTAGTCTGGGAGAACAACCACGAGCTGTAATCCCGTTTTTAATGGAAAATAAAGTATAATGCACACTAAAAAAGCAATTTACAAATTAACTTTATGAAAACAAGCTGTTTGTAAATTGGGGACTACCTTAGGAAAGAATCTTATAAATGATAATGCTCATATGCAGATGTTAAACCTGAGGGTGATCTGATACTGACTTGTGGATGGACTTGGCTGTTACGATTGACTAGAATTATTTTCCTTTGATACTCACTGCTGCCTTTGAGATTATCCTGGATCTCTCTACTAATCCAAATTGACCGACCTTCCAAGGTAGACTGGAAGCCTCTTTTTCAGTCAAAGCTTTATTCATATTTGGTTATTACAATTGTTAACAGTTATTTCTGCTGCAGGGTTCGGCTCTGAGCTTTTACCTGTATTTCCAAGCCTTAATAGGAACCAGGGGTTATATGAAAGTGGAAGCGGAAGTTAACATTTACTGAGCGTCTAATATGTGCTAAGTTGTTTTATCATTACAGTAAATATGAAGTAGGTATCTCACATGAGGAACAGGCCTTCACAAGTTTAATTTTTTAGGATCAAGTAAGCAGTGGAGCAAGTTTTGAAAATATGGATAATAATTTATTCATTTTTAACTTTTATTTAAGTATAACATATATAGTAAACAGTTCGTAAGTCAGAAGTGTTTAATTGTCGAATTTTCCCAATGGGAACACACTCTGTGAAACCAACTTCCAGGTCAAGAAATAGAACATTACTGGAATCTAAGAAGCTGCCCCGGTGTGTGCTTTCACTCACTATCACCCCCACCCCACCAAGGGTAACTTGACTTCCAACACTTCTCACATCAAAATAGTTAAAATTACATTAGTTTTGACTGTTTCTGAAATTTATACAAATGGAATCATAGAGTATGTATTCTTTTATGTCTGGCTTCTTTCTTTCAACATTATGTTTGGGTAATTCATTGATCTTGTTACATGCAGTTGTAGTTTGCTCATTCTCATTACTGTATAATATTTCATTGTTTAAATATACCGCAGTTTGCTTATCCGTTTTACTCTTAGTAGACATTTGGATAATTTCCAGTTTTTAGCTATTATGAATAGTACTGCTATGAACATTCTTGTACATACATGTCTTTTAGTGCACAAATGTATACATTTCTGTTGGATATATATACTTCAGAGTGTAATTATTGTGTCATAGGATTTGCCTTAGAAATCTTTTTTTTTTTTTTTTTTTTTTTGCTGTACGTGGGCCTCTCACTGTTGTGGCCTCTGCCATTGTGGAGCACAGGCTCCGGATGCGCAGGCTCAGTGGCCATGGCTCATGGGCCCAGCCGCTCCGCGGTATGTGGGATCTTCCCGGATGGGGGCACGAACCCGTGTCCCCTGCATCGGCAGCTCTCAACCACCACGCTACCAGGGAAGCCCAGAAATCTTATTTTTTTTATTTTTTATTTTTTTCAGAAATCTTATTTTTAATTGCCAGTTTTCCAAAGTGGTTTTACCAATGTACACTCTCACTGGCAGCACATGGAAATTCTGATGGTCCACATTCATGCTAATAAAGGCACTTTTGAAACCAGATTGCTGACTCTAAAACCCAAAGCCCTTTTCCTTTCACCTAAATCTCATTTAAAGGTAAGAACTTGGTAACAATTTTCTTTTATAAATTCCATGATTCTTTCTAAGGTTTTTAGTCTTTGTTCATTAAGTGAGTTTCCTTTTTTATACTGGAAAATATATCTGTGCTGAATAGAATTTAGTAGAGTTAGCAGTGTATCAGAGGCCTCATGTAAGTATTCATCTTCATTGAACCCAGCCTCTTCTATTTTCTCTGCATGGGTGAAAAGAATGGCAGTGTAATTCTTCCAAGCATGTCCCAGAAGTTCCTGAAAGAGAGAAGTTAAATGGCTATTTGCCTTGGACTATATTTCTCAAAGAAGAGCTGAGGAGTTATTATGGTTTAACACAGTCAATAGATCTGTACCTCATTATGTTTCTAAAAGCTGGAATATATAATGGAAATGATGATGGGGTCAAGTAATGTAAGCACATGGACAGAGATGGGTGGGCATTCTATAAAAAAAGGCTTTAGTTCTCCATTTTATTTTGTTGTTATAATTTATATACAACCTCAAAACTGCATATTATCAATGCTGCATATGATTTAATTACATTTGCAGCATTCATTTATACTTGCCTGTCAACCTGAATCTTTTAGAACCACTGAATTCCTTTGTCAGAGCACCTTGCCCAAGGGAATTGTCATATCTCTTTCTGTAGGAATGTTGTGTTATCATCATCACTGAAAACATTTTCTAAGGATTTATAATTACATAATCTGGTTACAATCTGTCAATTAATCAGATGACATGTAATGGAAATGCTAAGATCAAAATACATTTGGTAATTTGGAGCAACTACAAAATATTACTGTGACTCGCATCCTCTTCACATACCTGGAATTAAACCCAGTTTATCGGGTGACTTCCTCTAATGTGGGTGAAAAACACTGCAGACCGGTATTCCTTTGTTTAGTAATATGTAGAAGTTGGTTATGTAATAAATTCTTGTTTGATTAGTGCAAATGAGCTGATATAAAGCAGAAGTAATAGCACATGGCAGATTGCTCACGCAATATGAAAGGCATCTAGAAATAACCATTTAATGTTTTTGAATATTTCCAAAGTTATATGAAATCATGACAATGTGACAGTAAAATTCCTTCCATTCCAAACACTCGCATAAAAAAAATATTTCCAAAGCTGCTACCAGTTTATAATAGCAAGAGAAATATTAAATGCTTAGGAATAAACATAACAAGGAATATCCAGAACATCTAATAATTAAAGAAAGACGGGAGAACAACTAATATTTAGTGCTGGATATTATGCTAAGCGCTTTACATACTTTATCTCTTTTGAAGCTCAACATGGTGATTTGTGAGAGATACCATTATGATATAGAGAAACTGATATATAAAGAGGTTGAGTACAAACAGAGGCATTAGCACAAACTCTAGTTTATAAAAATCTTGAAAAAATTGAATGGCAGTTTGGGAAACTTTTGAATGAATATAGGATTCATATTTATAATATTGAACAGCTGAAAAAAGATGAAAGGAAGAAGAGGGAAAGACAGCGGGAAAGAAAGTAAAAGGAAGGCAGGAAGAAAGAGGAAGGGAAGGAGGGAGGAAGGAAGAATCAGGACATGTAAATCTAATATGAAAATACAGGAACTGTGGGACAATATATTTAAATTAGAAACATCTCAAGACTGGTTACCAATTATAACTCCTAACACAGTCTGACTTTTATCAGAGCTATTCATTTTCACATTTATTTCTATAACTTGGCTATGACCTCTTTGAAGGCAAAGTCTATGTCTTTCTATATCAATCAAAGCCTCTAATATGTTGTAAACTCTCAATAAATATGTTGTATTAATTTGGAATTTAGACCCTCACCATCATCTCAAATAGAATATTTAGGGTTTTATTTATTAATTTTGAGTCCTCAATTTTGAAATTTAATCTTTGGGACACAAAATTGTACTTTCCTGTAAAACTTTTCTACTCTAGTTCATTATCACAAATTCGCCTGTAATCTGCACTTTCTATTTTGTATTCAGAGGGACTCTCTCAAGGTATAGGTCCAAAATTTTTCCTCATATCTGTTCAAAATGTGTCTGTTTATACCATAGAATAATTGTATATTTCTAGTTCTCCTGAAATGCCCTGCTTCAAGAAAATCCTCAGACATTTCCAGATCAGTACATTAGGGAATAATTATTTGAACAGAAAGATTCTGAACTTTACAAAAGAATTTTTCAAAGAAGTACTTTAATTGGCATATGCTTATGTGCCTTTAAAACTCAAAATTAGCAAACCTTTAACCCAAACTTTAAAGAACATAGCTCTTTTATAAATCAAAGTCTATATGCAATGTCAACATCACATTTTAGCTAATAGTGACATAGCAAAATTACCAGACCTCTTCAGAGTTTGTCGTATATTCTATGTACTCTAAGAACACATCTCTTGTGAGAGAGGTCAGAGAATTGCAAAATAAATAAACCATGTTGTGGGTTGAATTGTAACCTCTTTCTCCAAATTGATATGTTGAAGTCCTAACCTCCAGTACCTCAGAAGTGTCTTTATTTGGAAATAGGGTTATTGCAGATGCAATTAATTAAGATCATTAGGGTGGGACTCTAACCCAATGTGTCCTTATAAAACAGAAATTTGGACAAAGACACGAATACAGAGAGAACACCAGGTGAGCATAAAGACAGCCATCCATAAGCCAAGGAGAGAATCCTTGGACAGATCCTTCACTCACAGCCCTCAGAAGGAATTAACCCTGCTAACACCCGTTTCAGACTTCCAGCATCCAGAACTGAGAGACAATAAATTTCTGTTGCTTAAGCCAGCCAGTTAATTATACTTTTTATCACAGCCCCAGCAAATTAATCCAAATGGTTGAAAAATTAATGAAGTGCTAAATATATCAGATTTAGGTTCTGGGAATAGAGATTTCTGGGCCATTTACATCAGAATCACCTGGGATGCTTGCTAAAAATGCATCAAAATCTTTAGGGGTGGAGCTTGGGAATGTGAATTTTAAAAAGCACTCTAGGGGCTTTATTCCTTCTGCAAATACTTATTGAGGGTCTACTTTGTTTTGGGGACAAGGAGTGGTACAAGACAGGTACATTTCCTGCTTATATCTAGTGGAGATTCTTGTTTACTAACTAAAGTTAGGTCTAAGGAAGAGAGACAGACAGGAAAAAAATACTTTGTTTGTTGTAATTGCAAGTGTTATGATAGAAAATATATTGGCACTACAGAGGCAAACATTTAGCCTAGTTTTGGATGGGAGAGGTGGAAAGTGGGGGTAAAGGGAGGGGGTCAGAAAAAGTTTCTGGCATGTGATGATGCCTCGAGCATAGGAATTAACAAAGGAGTTCTCAGGCAGTAAAGACATACCAAGTAAAGAAAGTGATTGAGCATTATTGGGAATTGTATAGTATTGGGATTTTATTTCTATACCACTATTGATCCTTCATCACTCTTGTCTCTAGAAGTTTCTCAAATTTAGAATCAGACCTGGTATTCACTCAGCACATTATTGATGTATTCATATTGATTGTCAGGTTATTGAAATGTTTAATACACGTGAATAAATAGCTACTGTCCTTAACCCCTTGAGTGTTACCCCCAGACCTGTTCCCTGGGTATTGGCTGATGCAGGGGCTATATTTATTATTAACTATTTTTACAACATCACCATAATAAAAATTCATGCTAAATAAACTGTTTGGCTCAAATGGTTCTCTCCTGAGTTATATATTATAACATAGACTTCTCCTCTTGCTAGGTTAGTACCTATTGCATTAAAGGGCATAACATTCACAGTGTGTTTTTAGTTCCCGGCTTTCTGTATTGTAACATTAACATGTTGCCTCTTTGTCTCCACCAGACATCTTCTGTACTTTAAACCATAATATCATTCAGGAAAAATGAGTTAAAGCGCCTAAGGATAATAGATTTGTAAGCTTGACACCACTTACAAGTCCATGTGTTCAGCCACTGCAAAGTTTTTACATGTTGATAATTATTTATGAAAGGATGCTCATGTCCTAAACTGTGAGAGAAATTGCACTTTTGAATTACTGCCAAAAATAGAAGAGAATGGTTGATTTAGCTTATATTCTTTAGATTGATTTTTGGCCAGCAAATAGTTGAATATTTGAAAGTAGTGTCACTTGGTGTATAGTCATCATGTTAGTGGCCAAACATTCTTTATGGATCCAGAGAAAGAATAATCACATTTGATTGATACCTCACATAAAAAATCCAATAGAAAGATAATGTAAGTTTCTGGTGTTAATAATTTAAATATAGTACTAAGCTAGATGGAAATTTTACAATCAATCATGAGTTGTTTGGTTTCATAGTGCTAATGGGTATGAGTCCATCTAGTCCTTTTGGGACAACTAGTTAGGATATAAACTTTGTTTTCCAGGAATTACGTTCATTTTCCCAGGACCTCACCAGCCCTGCCCCACTTGTTTGTGGTTGATGAAATCATAGCATCTGGACCTTTTAGGGGGAAACTTTAAAAAAAGCCAACTATTACATCAACTGAGAAAAAAATTATCATGGATCAGGAGGACAATAAGGACCATTCTTTATATTTTATGCTATTCCCTTATTCTCTTCCCACTTCGAGCACCACATTTGCCTTCTTAGAGAGCCAAAGCTGAATGGTAAGCCTCGTTAGATCAGATTCAGAGAACAGTCAGCCTTACAGATCATCTGTCAAAACTGCCTTATTTTACAGATGAGGGTATTAAGGCCTTGTGATGTTAAATGGCTTGGCCAAAGCCACATAGCTGATTATTGGCAGACTTGGGCCTGTAACAGAGGTTCCTTGAATGGCAGGGGTCCCCTGTCCTTCACACTAAATTTTTATTTCAATTAACATTACTAAGCCAGTAAATTTTTTTCCCAGATTTTTTTCTAAATTAATAAGGAAGTTCCTATAAATCAGGGCCGTGTAAGTTTTATTTCACTCTTACTTTCTTCTGAAGCCTATCAAAATAATCCCAAAGAAGGCTACAAATAATATGTCCCAATTTTAGGGTAAAACAAATACTAACAATAAAGTCACAATGATCATAGGTAACATTTATTATGCACTTGCCATGTGCCAGTGTCTGAGTGAATTTACTATTATGTTAATATGATATTAATTCCAAAAGTAACCCAGTAAACTATTATCTTTCCCAATTTACCAATGAAAAGATTGAAGTTTAGAGAAGTTACCCAAGGTTACAAAGCGAGTAGCTAAGTAGGAACTTGAACAACATCTGTAATATGTTGCTTATATCTAGTAGTTCATTTGAATAAGTACTCATCACAATCTAGGTAGTGCTGATGGCAATAAAAACAATAATAGTAATGGCAATTTTCTGCAAACCTACTATGAAACTGCTGTAATTCAGGCACAATGCCAAGCACATTACATTTATTAAATATAGCCCTCAGAACTCTTCAATTAGGTAAATTATCCCCATTTTATAAGTAAGGAACTGAAGCCAAGAAAGCCTTAGTAACATTTATAGTCATATACCTAGAACTGTAACAGGCTTATTTGTCAACTGAATTCTATAGAACACCTAAGCCCATGATCTTTGTTTAGTATGTTCAGGCCTTACATTGGCCTTTCTGAACCTTCCCTGTGTACACCTATCTGTAACATCAGCAGTTGAGTTGTTCATTCGAAATTAAAATGCATGCTTGAAGCCTGAATATATACAGTGATAATATGTACATGATACCATGATCATGGAAAGAATTTAGTCAATTCCTGGATTCAATTCCTGGTGCACTTTGGCTGCATGCTAGCACTTTCCCTCAGGTGACTTTATTTATGCTCTGATCTATTATTGGGGGATTTTTTAAAAAATTAAAATGATAACATTCAGATGAATCATTCCCTTTATTTCCCAATTTTGGGGAGATGACTCACTGACATCTCCACCATTTTACTGTAAATTAATGAAGGCCTAACATAAATAAAGAAAAAGGGATCATTTGAGGAACTGTTTCAGTTGTCACAGTTGGCAGCTTATAACCCCTTTGTAAAATATTAGAGCACAAACTGAGAGATATTTAAAGAGACAGCAGAGAGGTACAGGAAAGAAGAGGTCACTTCTCTGGCACTAGCCTTGGAGACTACTTCCATGGAAAGCATCAGTGCCCCCAGAAAGGGGGAAAGGAAGAGGGGAAGGCAGATGTTCTCTTCCCCATTTTGCATGAGCCAGGAAGGAGAAATCCAGGGTGTGTCTGAAACCAGAGGACCTTAGCAACACCTCCTTCCTAACAGCTGCTGGTCCTGTTGAATATTCAGACATTCTGCAGCTCCTCCCAATCTGTGAGCATATCCAGATGGTTGCCACTAGTATCTGAGGCACCTTCAGGAAGAAAGTCATAAACAGCCAGCCTGTGCTTAGGCAATCTTCAACCAAAGATCAAGGTGGTAAGCCCAGAATGGGACTGCAGTGCCTCCTAGGGGTCGAGGCCCCTCTGAGGATTACTAAATCTTGGCTGCTGAGTTCTCCCGGGAGACAGAAGTTATTTATTCTCGAAAAAAATATTCTGGATCTGAGTTTTTCCCTAGCCCATCTCCTCTGTGCCTTCAACTCCTGAATTGGCCACTGACGTAAGGAAGGCAGCTATAAGAGGAGAAGGCTATATGCCAAATACCATTTAAAAGGATCAGAGACATGTATGAATCAAATTCACTTGCATAAAAAACAATTAGGGAATTACAATATTGTTCTATATCCTAAAACTGGAAAAAAAATCTATTTTCAAAATGTATGTCTCTTAAAATATCCTGTCTGGACCAGCAGAAAGAAAAATCTGGAGACATATGGAGAGGGTCAGGTTAGTTTTTGAGAACTATTTATGCATTTACTGAATTTAGTGGGTTACATCCATCTATAGCTTAAGCTAAATGTCTATTTAATAGCAACTTTAAATGAATTTTTAAAACTGTTTAAAAATTACACTGACTGTATGGCTGCAGTTCCCCCCCGCCCCCCGCCCCTCTTGATTTCTACCAGAAATATTGTTTGAAATGCAGGCTTTAACTGGTTGGGGGGTGGTTTATGGGCTTTCTTAGATTCCACATTGTTTCTTAATTGCAATCATCTTCTTTTCTTCTTCTTTGCTTTTGTACAGAATGTCCTTGATTTTTCAGGAGTTAGATGATGAGGATTATTTTTTATACTCTTGTCACCCTAATTTTTTCCACTAGTTTCTTGTGATTACACATATGGCTTTTTTTTTTTTTTTTTTAGAAACATGCACAGTTACTGAAAAACAAAACGTGTGTCTGTCATTTAGAACAATCTTATGCCTTTACTAGTTAAAGGAAGATATCTTTCTTTAAAGCAAAGTATACTGTTTTTCTAAGTGTAACAGATTCTGCATGAGCATAATCAGAGGTGGGACCAAAAGAAGAATAGCATTTATACAAATTCATTTTGAATTAAAAATGTCTACTCTCTATTCTTCATGTAGTTTACTTGTGAAGCTTCTAGGGAAGATGTGTTCTCTGAGCTCAGTGACTTAATGAGGCTACTGAATTATACTAGTCAAGTCCAGCAGTTACATTTGGGTGGCCCCAGACTGGAGAATCAAGAAATTGAATAAATGAACAAACAGGGATGAACCACTAGTCAAAAGTGGCATATGTTATTTTTGTTCACCCTGAGGTCCCTGTGAATTTCTCATGGCTGGCATGGAGCAGTTACCCTACAGATGATGAAACAAGCAAAGCTTCTGAAATTCCTGATTTTTTTCCTGTTAATAAAGTATAAATCTCCCCTGATTACTTACTGAGGTGTAGGTCTCAGTGATGCCTCCTTCACTGAGGAGTTGTACATTGCCCTACTTTGGCACTTGTTTATCTATTTGTCTTATACTTGTTTATCTATTTGTCTTATACTTGTTTATCTATTTGTCTTATACTTGTTTATCTATTGTCTTATACTTGTTTATACTTGTCTTATACTTGTTTATACTTGTTTATCTATTTGTCTCTTCTAGGCTGTGAGCTTTTTGAGACCAGGGCTCATATATTACTCACCAATCATTAAGCTCTGTACTGGTGCTCAATACAGTGTTCAGTGACTGAATCAGACAGTAATGCCCCATTTATGGTGAACTGTAAGAGGTTGTCCCTTGATGTTGAATGGATGCAAGTAAGTATTTTAGTTCAGTGGTTCTAAAACTTCACTGTTTTAGAGAAATATACGGGAAGTTTATGCAAATACAGATAGGCAAGCTCTACTCCTGACATTCTGTTTCAGTAGGGCTTGGATGAATCTGCATTTTTAACAAACAGCTTAGTTGATTCTGATGCATAGTCAGACCACACTGACAATCAATCAGATTCACAGTTCTTAGGGGTTTGAGACTTAGTTAACCTCTGAAGTTCAGTATCTCATTTTTTGTTTTGTTTTGTTTTGTTTTCTATGACCCAGTTACAAAATGACTGAATTCCTCTAAAGGAAATTGTAAAAATGACTCTTGGTGGGAAAATCAAGTAATTTTTACCAATTATTTTTATGTGATCAGCACTTGTTTTAAACTACTTGCTTTAAACTTGGTTTAAAACTACTCTTTTAACCAGTTTTTCATAGTTCTTTCCTATTAAGATAATGTCCTTCAAATGGGAATAATGTCATTAGTGTGATTGCCCCTTTTTATTACCTGGATCATCTGGACTGGGGAAGATTCTTCCTGTTCACATAGAGGCACATCCACCCTCTGGACCAGCAGTGCAAGGTGCAGACCCTCTTGCCCGAAGTGATGTGCCAGGGCCTCCCTGACCTCCTGCTTCACATGCTTCTTGCTCAACCTGCTGTGCGGATAACCTGGAGTGTCCAGCACCTGGACCTGCAGGGTTACCTCTTGCCCCCCTCGACGCATGAAGCTGTGGAAGTGACAACTGCGGCCCAGACTGCAATCTTTGGTCACAGAACATGGAGCAAAGCTGCTGTGGAAGTCAGTGCTTCCCAGAAGAATGTTCCCAGCAGAACTTTTTCCACTTTGAGTCATGCCAAAGAGGGCCAAGTTTATGGTCATCTTATTGGAGTCCATCATGGCTGTGGGTAAACAAAGGCTCAGCATAAGCAGTCAGGCTTCTACACTCCCCCAATATAAGGCTTCTTACCTGGCCTAGAGCACTCCCAAGTATTGACTTTGATTTGCTTTCCCCTTATTCTTAGTGTCTAAAGCATGGAGGAGCTCTCCACTGAAGTGGGGACCCCTCAGTGACAAAGGGAAAATGGAAATAATAGTAGTAGTTTGCAGTGGGAGAGGAGAGAGAAATCAAATACAAATAAGGAAGGGAGGAGGAAACAATAATTGCAGGAAAATTAGAAAAAATATTACATGAAGATGGTGTAAGCCATGTTTAGGAGGAATATGTTAACTCATCAGTGTGACAGGTGAGTTGGTTTAGAAATGGGGTCCTGAGGTCTCTCACTTCAGGAACAAAGGTAGCAGCAATATTTGAAAATTATTCACTCTTGGAGGAGAAGAAGGAACAGTACAGTGGAAGAAATGGCCCTTCTTGCATTTTAAACAACGTTCTGCACCTCCCTACTCCCTACCTCCCCACCCCTTGAATATACAAGTGGCATCTGCAAAAAATTATCTTTCCTGACTTCCTGAATGCTTCGGTCCTATGAAACATGAATAATATTAAAGGAAGACTTCTGTTCCTGTTTACTAATTTTTTAACAACTAGGCAACATTCTGATGAAAATGAGAACTACTTGTAATATCTGTTATGAAATAATTAAACAACTCCATGGTTCATCAGAGTTAAGTATTGGCTCTTCAATGAAGAAAAGAAAGGCCAACACATTGTGCAGTTCAGTTAGGAGGGAGGAGAACCTGGGGAGAATCTATTTCATTTACAGCACCCCTAAAATGTAGTTATTTTTGTGCAGAATATAAGCCCCTTATAGCATTTTAAGGTCATCCATCATTTTCATTAGATTGATAAGGCAGAGCTACTGACCAATTGCCAAATGTACTCAATCTGCTGATTCAGAAATAAAGACATTTAATATTGCATATTTATTATTTTTGCTTATAACTTGTACTTCAACTATAAAGTTTTATGTACCACTGACCTTTCTTGTCCTCTGATGCCCCTCACCCTACTCACTCCAGACCCTAATATGAACATGTTGAAGGAACCTCACACCCTCATACAAAAGACACTCACCTTAGGGGTCCCTGAAGGTGACCCCAACTCACCAACTCATTCAGCTGTGTCAGCTGCACCACAGACACTCAGATTTCTTTTTACTCCTGAATTAGATGTGTGATTTTTTTCAAGAATTAATTATGGACTCACAACCGATTTGCTCTATGTCACTTACCTTTTCCAATCTTAAAAATGTTTTCTCCACAGACTTCCCTCAAGCTGTTACAGTTATGAACTTCAACCTTCTGGCAGTGTCACTGTACCACTCTGAGACTGATACTGTATGTATTTTATTTAGTTAATCTATTACCAGAATCCTTTCTATAAATGATTAGTTGTCTTCCTCTAATCAGCACTGAGTTTTTTATGTCACTTGACAGATGTGTAACTGCAATAGGTACTTCCTGAAACTTTTATTTCCAGGATTAACTTTTGTTTAAGAGAATTGCTTATAGGTAACAATTTATCTTACAGCCTAAAGAAATGCAGGATTGGCAAGTGTTAAATAGAAAGTAGACATTGAAAAGCAATGATCACAATTTTTTCCATTGTAATTGACATATTTACTACTTCATGAAAAAGTTTCAACAGATATGTAATATACATGCAAGAGATATTGACTTCATAACAGTATTTAGGTCATAAATTCAAAAGTTCTCTAGGAAAACTCTCTTGGCTATTTCCATGCAATTGAAATTTATTATTTGATGTGATCACTAGCATGATTATATCAACATATACAGTTTCCATATCAATTAATGATAACATATTTCAGAAAAGGAGTACTTAACTATGACTTAAGGCCAAATAAATTTTGCTTTAAAATTGGGGTTTTATTTTGTTATTAAAAGATTAAATTTGATTTTTCCACTTTTTAGTATATAACCCATATTTTCCAACATACTTTCTTAGTTTATAAGTTGTAGAAACCTTCATATCATTATATTCTGGTTCATCTTCTCCTGTACCTCTCAAAAGTCTGTGAAGTATGTATTTCTGTGTGAAGGAATTTTGGAGACATCTGGAATGCTTTATGACTTCATGGACAGAAAGTTTAAAAGTCTTCTTCCTGTGTGAATATGACAAAGAAAACACAAAAGGGATTTATTCCTCTGACAAGCACATTTGGCTTTCTTGAATGAAGCAGAAAGAACCTCCCCCAGGTGGCAGTAGCAGCCTGTTTCCCAAGAAGTGATCTCGAACCAGAATTTATTTTCATTTTCTTCCACAAACCATAAACTGACATTCTTCAATTAGGCAATTTATATCAACACATATTAATTGTGTGGAAAATCTTTTGAACAAAGGCAAAACTAAGCCTTCTTTCCTGTGTCCCTTATAGAAAGTGACTAGTGTAGAAAGTCTTTAGTTTTCAAAGAGCCCTCTTTGAAATCATAGTTTAAATCATTTGCTGAGTGAAACAGTTGATGGCTTAAAAAATAAAGTTCAGAGTTCATATGTGTAGTGAAAAGTTCTAATGAGACTGAAGAATTTAAAAATAATTTTCAACAGATTTAATGGAGGTTTAAGATCTGTGTCAATTTAGAGATCATATAGAAGGGTAATGTATTGGTATTTGATGATGTTTAATGATTGATGTTCATTCTTTTTGAATCAGGGTGAAAAGAAAACTTGAAATATTACCTTCACTCTTTTCAGTAACTTGGCTAAACAATATAACAGGGATAACTTTAACAGCTGGCTCCAGGATTTCTCTGAGGAAGGGAACTGTCTTTGAGAAAATAGTTTGATTAGCTACTTGAGGTAGAAAAGGGGATCCTGAGAGCATGAGCCGAATTCACTAACAATGATGGTCAAACTGCTGGGGATGAGGGAAGAGCCAAAAAAAAAAAAAAAAAAGAGTAGAGATAATCAAGGTATATATAGAGGAGGGGAGAGGAAGGAAGGGAGGGAGGGAGGGATGGAGAGAGGAAAGGTAAGAGGGAGAGATAGAAGAGAAATGAGAAGGAGGAGGAGGAGAGAATAAGAACTATAACATTAGAACATAAAAGGAAACTAGAGCTCCCACTTGTGGAAATGGCTAAGTGACTATGTTAGAGCAGAGATAGCTAATGTTCAATTTTAACTTTTTACATTTCTGGGATGTAAAGTCAGCCATGTTCACAATTCCCACGTTCGCAATTACCTTTTTATTTTTGTTTTGTTTTAAGTTGTTCTTAACCTTTTACCTTATTTTATTTTGATGGAAGTTAATAGAAAGGCCTGAGGTCCATCTTAGGTTAGCACAGGACAAGGACCACCAACACTGGAGACTGTAAAATGACATCTGAACTGAATGAGGAGAGGAAGGAGGTTGAAGCTAGGACACTAATCCCTAGGCACTTGCAGGAATCTATGGGAGGACCTTGAACTTTCCACAATCTATGAAATGAGATATTATGTGGTAAGGGTGACTCTAGATGACATAGTAACAATTATATTTTAAATTATGCACACATGTGCGCACACATGCATACACATGGGCACACGTGCACACACACACTGTATTAGTTTGCTAGGGCTGCCATAACAAAGTGCCATAGACTGAGTGGTTTAAACAACAGAAATTAATTTTCTCATAGTTCTGAAAGCTGGAAGTCTGAGATCCAGGTGTCAGTGGGGTTGGTTTCTTCGGAGGCCTTGCTCCTTGGCTTGTTAATGGCCGTCTTCTCCCTATGTCTTCACGTGGTCTTTCCTCAGTGTGTCTGTGTCCAAGTTTCCTCTTTTTATAAGGACACCAGTCATACTGGATTAGGGCCCACCATAATGACTTCATTTTAACATAATTACCTCTTTAAAGGCCTTATCTCCAAATGCAGTCACATTCTGAGGTACTGGGTGTTAGGACTTTAACATAGGAATTTGGTGGTAGGGGAACATAATTCAGTCTGTAATACACACACTCACATTTATATCAAATGTTAATATGTCTGTGTATGTGTGTGTATATATACATACACACGTATATTTATATAATTATGTAAATTATGTCTCACATACACACATGTATTAACATATGTGTATATATTATGTATACATCATAATTGTGTAAATTATATGTCTCTATACTCAGTAAAACTGTGTCTCTATACTCCATAAAATTGATTTAGTATAAGTAGTTCTCGACTTCTGGCAATTTGGTTTAAAGGCACTCTCACAATTTTAGACAAATTCCAGTTTGCATTGACTTGAACTGTGAACCCCTTGCTCGTATGTTATGTCTTTTCGTAGTAAAGAAGACCCTTAGAGTGATAATCAGAATCTGTATTTATGATGTCTAAATGATCTTAACCTCGGCCAGCACTGCTCCAAGTCAAAGGGAACACTGACAAGCTGGCTGAAATTGGTGGTGACTTGATTGATTCAGTCTGAGCTGGTCTTAGAGTAAGACGTCAGAGTTCACCTTTCAGAAAATTTCAGAGAACACTGGTCAGCAGTTTAAATTTTCCAAATGGTCCTAATTTGAATACAGTTTGAAAATTCTTGGAACAATGAAGAATGCCCATATCTGGACAGAAATATTGCTGGGAATAGGAGGTTTCAGTCCAGATTCGGTTGGCTTCACATTTTAAAGACTCTACCAGTCTCATCCCCACATGGGAATGTTTATGATATTTTGGGTTTTGTTTGATGTTGTTGCTGTCGTTTTTTGTTTGTTTGCTTTTTGTTTTCCTTCTAATTCTGATGAATTTTTTAGGATTATAAATGAAATATGTATATTTTTAAGCAGCTAAGAAATTTGTAAAAGAACACAGAGGAAAAATAGTATCATTTAAAAATCTTTATTTCCTGGTGCCCATGGGCCAGTTGCTTCTCTTGGAGAATGACACAGTAAATACATTTCTTTTTCCAAACTACTCATGTTCTCCCCGTATTTACTCCCTTCTTTAAGATCCACTACTGTAATGAGAGGCATTAATAATGGGATTATGTTTAGCATGTTAAGTGTATGGAGGCAAGAGTAATTGTTGGCAATTACTTAATCAGGATATGGTATTTTTTTTGCTATTTACTGCATTCATTTTTCTAATATTTATAGTTTTAGCAACTTTATTAATAGTGAGATTGGTTTATAGCTTTCCATTTTTATCTTATATTTGTCAGGTTTTCAGATCAGGAATGTGCTAACCTCTTAAAATGAATTAGGAAAATTTCTTTATTTTATGGTACTCTGCAATAATTTGGATACCTTGGCAATTACATATCCCTTGAAGGTTCAAAGAAACTTTCACAAAAACAGCTAGGCCCGGCAACTTTCTGGAGGTCATTCCAGAACAACTTAAAAAATTGCTGTCATAGTAATTTGACTCTTCTTATGTCAATTTTGGTGATTTATTACATAATAAACATATTTTACCCATATTTTCATTTTTTTAAGGTATAATTATCTCCATTTCTAGCATTAGATCCCTTTTCTTGTTCTGTGATGGCTTTTTGTTGGGTTTGGCTTTATATACTTAATAAATATTTGCACATATGTGCATGTATGTGTGCACATATGAGTATGCATTTGACTTTTGTACTTTTATTGTTTGAAGTGGATTTCCATGAACATAAATGAAATTTATCATCTGATGCCTCTAGGATATAATGAATGATTTGGCCTACAATAACTAAACTTTGATCACCAGCTCCAAGGCAGTTAGTTGAAAATTGAGAATCACAAGTACACTCATTTTCAATTACAATATAGTGAGTCATTATACAAATATATGTCATTATTGAAGAAACGAGCCCAATTCAAAAGCAAGAGAACAACCAGTAGAGTTTGAATTCAAATCATTTCAAAGCTCACAAGCCTATTCTTGAAAAATTTCTGCTAAATTCTTTACCCTAATTTAGATCCTCTTTGCTAAAGGACTTTTCTTATTCACTCTTGAGAAATAAGATATAGGATAATACAGAGTGTCATTGAAAATATATTCATATGAAAATAATTGTATATGTCAAAGATTTTATATGCTTTATTCTTCCTACCTAGGAAATAACATGCACTCACCTATATAGATAAATATATTTTATTAGCCAAATGCACAGAAGCAGAGGGTCTTATAATAATTAATAAAGGTTTTAACCTCTTAGCCCTTGAGACTAGACACTAGGCTAGCTTCAACTTCTTATAGACTCTATTATTATTATTCAATTTCAAACATTTTTATGTTATAAATGCTTCTAGTAATGTCCCGGGAAACACTAGAAATGTCCCTTATCATGATAAAAAGCATCATGAATGCCATGGATAGTAATTACAAATAAAGTTATAACCATGGATATCAGATGCCACACTTGATTTTTCCTAGATTTATGCTACAAAATCTCCCATTTTATGGAAAACGCTTTTTTCTTTTCTTTTTCTTTTTACAAAATAATTGAGAACCTCAAGTCAAGAAAAATAGCCCTGCATAGTAATAACTGTAACTTATCTAATATATTTATAATCTTCCTAGGATACCTAATTTTTCCTTTCCAAGAAAAATGCAATTTTTTTTTTCTTCCTAGCAATAGCTGTGGTATGGAGCTAACTTCCCAGATACTGTCACTAAAATTTGCTGATATCAAAATGTCTGAAACACTAGGACCAGTGAAAGATACTGCTAATTACTGTAGAAAGGTCAGAAAATCCTGTAACTAACTCCCTTAGTATCTTTCCATCCCAAATTGAGGTTCGGTAGGGTGTGGGTGTTTTGTGCTTGCCGAATGATGGACTATAATCATCAACTAAGCTATGCAAAAGACATCATTCATGGCAACAGGACACTTTTATCATGATTCTATCAAAGAGTGTCAGCTACATGAGTGCTATAGTTATTAGCATTAACTTCAGGTCTTGAGTGTTTTCAGGAGGTAAAATATTGGATGGCAAAGATTTACTATACCGTAGTCCTTCATTTAACCTTAAAAGATAAAACAACAGTAGAGCACTAACTGTTCTTTTGTGGCCTAAAATAGGAAATTGGGATCTCCAAATTCCTAACAATACTGAGGAGTGACTGAGTTACTGAGAAGGGAATCCAACGAGTGTCATCTTTTGTAGATTGCTATGCAGTGCAGATTACCTAAGGACACAGTGTAGAAAGAAAGGTTGTTAGTAGTGATGCGGAAAAGGAAATGTCAGTTCCTCATTTGTGTGTATGTGTACATGAAGTGCTGTATACGAGTTCAGCCTTAATGGAAAGCTAAGACCTGTGTAGCACATGTGCCAGGCACTGTTCTAGACACTTTAATATATTAACTCACACAGCCCTCCCTCTAAAAAAATAATTAGTTTTTATTAATCACATTTTAAAGGACATTCAGGCACAGGTTAAATAATTTGTTTATGATTTTACAGTTTATAAGTGGCGGAGTTGGGATTATGTTTGTTTTTTTTTTTTCAGAGTAAAGTTGATACACATCTGCTCAACTAGTTACTATTTTCATATCAGCTGTAGCACTTGGCCAGAATGGTAGGGTTGTATGCCAGAGTGTAGAGAAAGGGAAAATGTGCACTGGAAGAAGGCAGAGGGACATGGGGATATATATAAACTGGTATTTTATTTTTATGCTTCTTTTCCCAAAAATGGTTTGGGAAAACATTTAAAAACATAAAAATCAAGAAATGATGGATTTTCTAAGGGAAAAGTTAAAGTTGTCCAAAGTTAGTTGAAATTTGGTTAATGTGCTTTGCTTCTGTTTTAGGCCCAATCTTATTGATACAGGCCATTTTAATCATAAAGGTGCCCCCCAAAACTCCAACTAATAACAGCTAAAATAGTAATAATGATAACAGCTGTACCTTATGGGCAATTGCTGTAAGGCAGGCATGTACTAAGTGTTTATGAGAATTTTTTCATGTAATTTCCATAAGAAGTCTGTGTTGTAGGCACAATTATTGTCACTTTCCTGATGAGAACACTGAGCCTCAGAAGAAGGAAACTCCAGCCAAGGTCTACCTGAGTCCAGAGACCATATGCTTATTTATTATGCCATGATGTGGATATAAATACAAAAGCAAAATGTTAAGTGCTCCACACAAGTCTTTTGCTTATGTTCACTTAATACTGGTCAGACGCAATAATTATCATGAATAACCACATTGTTAAAATCTTATACTGACCTGTATTGTACCTCTGTGATCGTGGTCCTGCACAGTACATCACATCCTGCTTATCCGCCAAGTCTACACAGAAATTAAGACGCGTGATTTAAAAGGCAGAGGCCGAGCAGGCAAGAGAGTGGGTGGTAAGTTTTAAGAATGGTTTTCAGGTGCTCACCACATGAGCTAAGTGCAAAAAAGACAAATGCTAAGGTCGATATGTTGTGTGGTCTATGAGAGATGAGGTCAGGAATGTAACACTGTAGTGGTAAATTTTGAAGAGACATATGATATTTACATAATTCCTAAAAGGTGAAATTAAATAGGTCTGGATAAGAGCCACTATCTGTGCCAAGCATGATTATATGAAATTGAAGTCATTGCTTTATAGTATTGCTATAAAATTGCTGGGCTAAAAAACAAACTGTAGGCCCACAGTATTTGGAGACATTTATCTGAAACATATTGTTGTAAGCTTAGATGTGGTGGAAGAGTTGAATTTGGTCTTCTGGCCAGTTTGGGAAGGTATACAGGATATTACAAACAGAATAAAGATCATGTTTACATAGTCCAATAGTAAGCTTAATTTGGCAAAAGAAATGGCAAGAAGTAGTTTGCATACATAAGTGGCAAAACAGGTTTATGGCCCAAGGTGGTCCTTTGTGTGATACTAATTTTATTTTCAGTCCTGTTATATAATACTTGCTTTTAAGGGCTAAGTCAGATATTCTTTGAAGCAATTTCTAAAGTCTGTCGTGTGCACTAATTTACATTATAATCAAAGTGCCAAAGATAACATTTAGAGAAGATGTTATGCGAAATAAATTCATAGATGGCATCACAACCTGGTGTGACAATAAAGTATTGTCACACCATAGTGTGAAACATAGTATGAAAATATATATTTCATCCTATGCTTGTTTCTCCTGTGCATTAAAGATAAGTGAAATAAATGTATTACTTAGGATAAAGATAATTATTTTTGAAAGAATTTTATTTTTAAAAGTAAAATATCATGGAAATGTGTTTATTAAGTTTATTAAAATTTATGCCAGCACTGTCGATACTGAGGAAGATCTGAAAGCTTATTCAAATTGAACCCAAAGATAGCTAACTAATTAGTAAATGCAAAACATATTATTGGGCTTCCCTGGTGGCGCAGTGGTTGAGAGTCCGCTTGCCGATGCAGGGGATACGGGTTCGTGCCCCGGTCCGGGAAGATCCCTCATGCCGCGGAGCGGCTGGGCCAGTGAGCCGTGGCCGCTGAGCCTGCGCGTCCGGAGCCTGTTGCTCCGCAACGGGAGAGGCCACGGCAGTGAGAGGCCAACATATTATTGGGAGGTGCTCAAAGACTCAAAAGTTAAACCTTTTCAGAACCTGAACACATCTAGGCTCCAGATCATTTTTATAAAATCAGAAGGCTCAATTGCCTTGTTTCTACCCTCTATTGACACCTGAAAAGAACAGATATAATTACCCAAATATGTGATTGTTGAATGAATATCTTTATGTGAATGCCAAAGAATAGAAATTAAATAAAATATAAAGAACTGGGTTTAAAATCAAGAAAGTCTTTAAGAGTAGGTCACTTCTTTACAAAACAAAAAATGACCTACTTTAGTGGGTTATTGTAGGGTTTAAGACAGATAATCTATACAAATGTGTTCCACAAAATGTCTCACTATAGTAGATGTTTAATAAATAGCACTTGAATTTGAATTTGTCTTTATAATAAGGCAGATTTTAAATACAATTCTCTTCCAGTCTGCACCTCATTACAAACTATTTTTGTGTGTCTTTAAAAATATGACAGTGGAGGAAATTAAAGGTAATTAGTTATAGGCAGTAAAGAATGGGTTACATTTCCTGTTTTGTGCTTATACAGTTTATAGTGGCCTTCTAGGATGAAATATAGTTATGAAAGTTACCTTAAATGGTAAAGGTATTTATAAACTATAGATCTGAGTTTAAATATCTGCTCCACTACTAACTTGCTATATGAAATGGATAAGTTTTGTATCTTCCCTTAGACTAGTTTTCTCTTCTATAAAATGGAAGCAATAAAACCTCATGGGGCTAATGATATAATGCTGTTGATCTGAAACAAATAGACTGCCAGATATTTCTCCAGCAAAGATGATTTTATTCCAGATCAGCAGAGAATTGCAATTTGGGGTCTGCAACCATGGCAAACCACATGCAAGTCACTGAACAGCCAGGGAAAGAGAATGCTTTTATGTAGAGAAAGGAAGTGAGGAGGGCTATAGTAAACAAACAGTCCTTGCCTTTCACTGGTTGAGTTGTTGCCAGGAGAAAAGAGGAGTTTTTCTTCTCCCTCTCGGGCTCCGCTATGTGGCAGGATGTGAGAGCTCCCCCTTTTAGTCTCTCAGCTCTATTTAATTGAGGTTTTTGTTTATCAGTTTTTTACAATGCATATAAATTAAATGAAATACTACATGGAAAACAACTAGTGTAGTGCCTGACACATGTCCCAAATGGAAATGATTGTATTTGTGTTAACCCTGTCCTCCTCTTGTGTCCTCTAGTACTCTTCTGTAGAAATCTGGAAGTCATGAATAATTTTTCCCTTATCTCAGCCTAACTCATCCACCTGCTGAAGAAATATCACTGATTTTTCCCTATAAACATCTGTCCAATGCATCCATCCCTCTTCTCTGCCCCCATTGTACTGTCTTACTTCAGGCCCTTCTGAGTGATTGCTTGGACATAATGAGATAATTTATAAAATGATGTCTCTGCCTTTCTGTCCGTCTTCCAGTTTATTCTGCCTATTGCTGCTAGAAAGACCTTCCCGGAGTCAAATGTAATCATGTGTAGAAGGCTTCACAAGCTCCACATTTCTGTATGGTAAAAACCAAACTCCTTAGTCCTAGATCTTACCTTTCTCTCCACCCCTACTCTGATCCACAGCTATTAATGCTTTAGCCAAAGCCCACTCCTTGTTCTCCACCAATGTGGTCATTGTGTTCCCCCTCCACATGTCTACTTATGCCATTATCTGTCTGGAATACCCTCTGTCCCCTCACTCCAACCTTACTCAAAACTTTGTCTGACTGACAAATACCTATTTATCTTTCAAGACTCAAAAAATATTTCTGGCATAAGAATAAACATGCAACAATATGGAATAGAATTGAGAGTCCAGAAATAAATCCTTACATTTATGGTAAAGTGATTCTCAACAAAGTGCTAAGACAATTCAAAGGGGAAAGAATAGAGTTTTCAACAAATGATGCTCAGAGGACTGGATATCCACATGTAGAAAATTAAAATGTATCCCTATCTCATATCACATACAAGAATTAACTCAGTGGATCATAGACAAAATAAAATGACTAAAGTTCTACAACTCTTAGAAGAAAACACAGGAGTAAATCTTTATGACTTTGGCTTAGGCAATGTTATTTTTTTAGATATGACATCAAAGCATAAGTGACAAAAAATAGATGAATTTCATATCATAAAATTAAAAACTTCAGCACTTCACATAACATCATCAAGAAGGTGGGAAGACAACCCACAGAATGGGAGAAAACATTTGCAGTTCATATATCAGATATGGGACTTCAATCTGGAGTATATTAAAAAAACTCTTACAACTCAATAATAAAAAGACAACCCAACTGAACAATGGGCAAAGGATTTGAATAAACATTTCTCCAAAGAAGATATGCCAATGCCAATAAACACATGAAAAGATGCTTGGCATCATTTAGTCATTAAGAAGATGCAAGCCAAATCCAAAAATCAGATACCACGTCACACCCACCAGGATGGCTAAAATAGAAAGATAGACAATAACAAGTGTTATTGAGGATATGGAAAAATTAGAACCCTCTTACATTGCTGGTGATGCAGCCACTTTGGCAGTTTTTCAAAATATTAAACATACAGAGTTACCATATAAACCAGAAATTCCACTTGTTGGGAGTTTAGCTAAGGTAATCCATGATATTACTCCCTTGGCATCCGCTTAGTTTGGCATAAGTGGCCTGCAGGGACCTTAAACTGACACTAGCCCCTCATGCACGTATGTGTACTTGATAACAGCCCACAGAGTCACAAGCAATTGTAAGTACCTGCTATGTCTTCCCCAATAGTCTTGTGTCTCCCCTGCCTCCCAGTGCCTTCTCCTTGGGCATCCTTAGATAAGACCCCTGTGGGACTTGCCAAAACCCCACTCTGTTGGTTTGAATTGGCAAAACTGGCCTTAACCTAAGAACCGCGAAACATTACATCCGCAGACCCTAATAAAAGCATGTGCTCCAGGTCCTATCTCTCTCTGCCCTGACCCTTCTGTGTGGCCTTTCGAGTTCTTTTTTCAGAAACTGTAACTAACACACCTCTCTTTCATTTTCTCTTATGATCTGTTGTTGAACCGTGACTCACCATCTGGCACCCTGTGTTCCACTAGATAAAGTGTTCATTTGACAGGTTCATAAAACCACTCCTAGATACATACTCAAAAGGAATGAAAACATATGTCCATACAAAAATAACCTGTGTTCTTTGGAATCCTAACTCTATTAATATAGTTGCTGTATTGTAACTAAACCTGCTGTCTTGTTTTCTGCTGGCAGGTTGATATCCTACTACTGCTCTCATCAGTAGTATTTCCAATGCTATTTTTCTTAACTGGCATATTGAAACAGAAACACGGGGTCAGGGTTCCCTGGTGTAATGCCTTTGGGCAAAGATTTGGCCAGATCTTTGTTCTGGGCTCTAGGTGGCTGGGGAATGTAGGCAAGATCCCTTCCAACAACCAGTCAGCAATTCCGTTGTCTGGGTTGGTTAAAAAATATTTTTGGAAATATTCTGAACCCATCGGAAACCTGGAACAAATAAAATATTGTATTTGAAGATAAAAACTTACATGGCTATCTATAGTAATATTATTCATAATAGCCAAAATGTGTAAACAGCCCAAATGTCCATCAACTAATTAATGGATGGATAAAATGTGGTAGATTCATACAATGGAATACTATTTGGCAATAAAAACACATGAAGTACTGATACAACAGCATGGATGAGTTTTTAAAACATCATGCTAAGTGAAAGAAACCACATATTGTATGATTCCCTTTACATGACATGTCCAGAATAAGCAAATCCACAGAAACAGAAAGTAGATTAGTAATTTCTTTCCAGGACGTGGGCTGAATGGACAATGGGGAGTGACTACTAATGGGTATAGAGTTTCTTTTGGCATGATGAAAATATTCTGAAATTAGATCGTGGTGATACTGCACAACTCTGTGAATATACTAACCTGGTATAACTCCTCAGGCTCCTTGTTTTGTTCCCTTATTTGCTTGTCTATTTATTTCAAGTTTCACCCAAGAATGATGCCAGGAGCTGAATATACAATTCATTGTTCAGCCAGTCAAAAAACACGCCCTAATTCTTAGCTGCTCTAGGATGTCAGAGATAATTCTAAAAATGTGGACTCGTGTCCGTTACACTTGAAACAACTCACTGTCTAGTTTAGAACTTTCATGTTCCTGGAATGATTAAAAACAAAGATGTCTGAGGAAGGGGAGAGGAAAAGCCTTTTTTAGAAGGATTTTTGGAGAAGGATTCTGAGATCACATCAGAGCTGAGTGAGGACAAGTGCATTAATCAGTTACTGATGTTTGCAGTGGCTGTGGTGAAGAGAGGGCAAAGGTACTTGAGCCATTTCTTTATTTTCCATCTTAAGCAGTAGGCCTTAGTTCTTCTACATAAAATTGGTGCCTTTGGAATCTTATTCTATAATTCACGGAAGAGATGGAGTGGAGGGGTTGGGAAAGGAATTTGCATTTATTAAGCATCTTTTATGTACCAGGCACTGTTAAGACACTTCAGGCTAATCTCACAATAACCCCTTGGAGTAGGTGTTTTTGTCCCACTTACAAAAGTTTAAAACTCTTTCGTAACTTGGTGTCAGTTTAGTTAATACATTTGTATTTGTACCCTTGGCTTACTTGCAAAATCCCATGCTCTTTCTACATAATAAATCCAGAATGGCAGCAGGAAACAGATGACAAACAGAAATGGGGTAACTGAAGAGAATTAATAAGGGGACTATTTATAAAGGGGTGGGCACTGATAAAAGAAACCAACAAAGATGGAATGGTACCCTGGGGTGAGAGTAAATGTGAGGCTACTCCCTAGAGGGGTTAAGGAAGGAAGTGGCCTTTACCTGACACAAACTGTGGCCTCCAGCAGAAGGATGAAGAAAATGCTAACCCACAATGACCCACAAAGAAAAGAGAGGAGGAAGGAAGTACCCATCCTCACCCTCTTTCCACCCTCTTCTCTCTTACTGGTGACTCCCATTGGCTGAGGGGGTCCACTGAGGAAATTCGTAAAGGTCAGCCTTTTGGCAAACGAAGAAGCATAGAGTAGAAGGGTTAGAAGATCTAGAGGGCAAACACTGTTTAGCACTGTATCCCATTGTTCATAACATAGTGTTAGGTGATGGCACTAAGTGCTTTCTTTGGACTCTCATACTGGTAAAATAACTGACCCACAAAGCCTAATATGATTCATTTTTTAAAAAAAGATGTAAATAAGAGGAGACTCAACTAACAGTGGCTTAAGCGTTGAAGACATTTAAGTATCTTTTATTTGAACAAGTCTGGATGTCAGCAGTCCAGAGCTGATTCAGCAGCTCAGTGATGTCATAAAGGACAGCATCTCTATTTCCATCTTTTCTTCTCTGCAGATCCCACTGTGTTGGTTCTTCCTATTTGTGGTTTATCATTGTTTGGTTATAGTGTGTCCGCCACAGCCCAGGTCACAGAAAAGGTTGTATAGGAAGTTGGGAGCAAAAAGGCAAAGGTTTTCTCTTTACGAAGCTTTGTCTTCTTATGCATGAAGCAAAATCCTGCCCAGGACCCCCAGGAAGGCTTATCTTATTTGTCAGAATTAGGTCATATTCATACCCCTACTGCAGTGGTATTTGAGAAAGCAAGCATATGACAAAGGGGAATTGGAGCCTTTATTATCAGCCTTGGGCCTCAGCAGCTCAAGGATAATAGCAAAAAACCTACTCATCTTTCTCTCACACACTGCATAAATAAAAAATCCGAGGCTCAGAGATATGAAGCAACTTATCCAGAGTTCATGACTGGTAATGGAATGAACTAGGGTGTCAATATTCTGTCTGACTCAAAAGCCTATGTCTAAACCACAATATTATATTGGCATTCCAAGGAGATAGTTCTCTCGGTGAAAATACAAAGATAGAGCAGAGGACTGAGGGCTATGTTATATCCCATACATGCTCAATATTCCTTCTCTTCACTCTATCCTGCTCCATCTATTCATTTAGGTTACCTTGATCTCAAGACACTGAAAAGTATGGGCCATTGAGAGTTAAAGAGTGAAGTGAAGCAGCTCATAAACTTTTCACAGGAATTCCTTTTTAAAATGTTCAGTCATTCACTCTCCCAAAAATCTGAGATGTGCATGGGAAGTTTCCATTTTCCAACAGGAGAAGCTGAGACATTGAGTAATGCTGAGATTGGCAACACAGAAGTCACAGTGCCCTGCAAGAAATGAACTTCTTTAAAAATTCCTAAAGCTAGGCTCCCTAGAGCCCCTTATTACATTTCTAATGCATTGCCTCTAGGCATTCTACATATATCTATCAATTTAATCTATCTTCAGAAGCCCACTTTTCTCTAAAATCAGTGAGGATTCTAGTATCTAAAATCATTTAGCTATTTTCTCTAACTTTAAAAATATAGTACTTAATAGTACTTCTTTCTCTTGAGAAAAAAAATATTCTATTTGCTTTTAGACCTACCCACATGTCTTTCTGGAAACCATGTTTTGTATGTCCTAATTTGAAGAATTCATAAAGAAGAAAAGCTATAAGAGTGACTGATTACAGTCAATTTCTCAAATTTGTAATGTCTCAATTTTTAATCCCTCTGTAGAAGAAAACAGTACTTTCTGTTTCGAATTTAGATAATTGAATAGTGACTTAATGTGCAAATTGACAGGGATTGTCAGAAGAATTTCCATCATGATGATAAGTAAAGTAATATAATCTCTCTTTTGCAAACTCTGCCAATCATGCTAGTTTTTTCTAATTCCCCTAGAAGTAGGTGGGAAAGCTTTTGCTACCCATTTCTCTGTTGTTTGTTTTAAGTAAAGTAAATCTTCATTATGGCAAGAGTTCTTAGAGGATTTTTTTTAAAGCTTTGTTTGGTGCCCTAAAGTCATTTGAATCATGATTAATGTTTGTGTATGCTTATCATTCCTGCTATTTTAGTTACATCACTACTTAATAACTAGTATTCTAAGCCTTTTTCTTGAATTAATTATCCAAAGCCAAAGGGTTCATTTTCATCAATTTTATAGAGTAACAGATGCCAGAAGTCCTGGATTCTAGCCCTGGTGTTGCTACTAACATGCTCTGTAAACTAAGGCGAATCAGCTGACTTTTCTGGATTTGACTTTCCCCAATAGGGAACTTGAGCAAGATGGACTAGATATTTTGCGATTATTTCAAGCTTTAGAATTACGATTCCAATATTATATATAGAAAGAGCGTGATCATCCACATTGAGGCTCAGAAGTTACCAGAGTTTGGCTGGTTTTTAAATTGCGGTGTCTAAGATTAATGAGCATGCATGTAGAGTCAGTATATGGAGGAAATCCTGATTCCCACAAGGATGTAACTTACAATTCACTGACTTTAAATTGCTACCAATGCCTATTAAATAAAAGAGGAAAGGGAGATGTCTTTCTCCATATTGGAAAATTATGGAGAGGAAAGGATCTATAAACTATTTCTTGGATTCCCCCCCACCGACTCCTCCATTTGGCCTCCTGTTTCCTACCCACCTCCCTCAGCACCATGCTGTCAGCAGCTGGGAGTTAGCGGCAGGACTGGGGTTTTGCAAATGACCTCATCTTGTTTTGAATTTCTGTTTCCCATCTGCTTTTGGCAAACATTGCTGCATTTTTAATAAGTCAATCTATTTGTGATATAATTGATGAGCATTCCATTTTTTTTTCCAGTGCTATACTGAGATTGTTTTATATTGAGGAACAAGGAAGCCTGGCTTCCTCCCCATAAGGTCTCACTGGTTCCTGCTACCATTCATAAAAAGAACTCTGTAATTTACTTTCTCCTTCATCCCCACTTAGGCAGCATAAACCTTTTCCTGTGGCCCCTTTTTCTGGTTTGCAAAATATCTTTCTTTCTCTTTTCTCCCCTCTATTTCTGGTCTTTGCTGTAGAATCAAAGATATTTGTGGGCCATGGAACCCTTTCCTGTTCTCTTCTAGAGGACGCATTGTACAGGGGGCTGGCATAGGCCAATGTAGTCAGCCCTTCCAGTTAGGAGAGAGAACCAGTTTCAGTCATTATCTCAGGGATTCTCCCCATTTGCTTTGTGACCTTTAATTCCCACGTTACTTTCTCTTCCTTTTCTTTAAAGATTTTTCAGCTGGTGGGTACAATTCTGATTGTCTGTGGGTGCCTGGAATATTGTTTGAGAACTGAATTTGGGCTTAGCAGGGAAAAATGCTGTGATCTCTTTAGATTAACTGTGGGAAGGGAGGGGGATGGACCCTGAATGAACAACTTTATTAGTCCTTACTTCATACCCGGATAAAATTGGTCCCATCTTCCCTTGTATACTCTTTACTCTAAGAATTCTGACACACAACGTGTTATTGCTAAAGGATTCTGGGACCCAATTTCAACGTTGCGGGAGGAGGGTCCCCACAGCACCAAGCAAGTCTCTGGCACCACCTGAGTATCCTACAATTCAACTCAATTCTGACACAGTCTACCTGGAAAAGTGTCAGATCCTGCAGGTTAAGGGCTCAGTCCTGCAAGACTGCTACTCCCTCTTCAGACGCCAATCTTGGGCTTCTGACTGACCAGCTATAGGTCTGAGGTTCCATACTACTCCCTTCTTGGATTTGATTAATTTGCTAGAGCAACTCACAAAACTCAGAGAAACACTTTACTTACCAGATTCCTGGTTTATTATAAAAGGATTTAACGTGGGAACAGCCAGATGGAAGAGATGCATAGGGCAAAGCATGGGGAAAGGGCACGGAGCTTCCACGGTCTCTCCAAGCATGCCACTCTCCTTGAATCTCAACATGTTCACCAACTTGGAAGCTCTCCGAAGCCTGTCCTTTTGGGTTTTTATGGAGATTTCATTACATAGGCATGATTGATTAAGTCCTTGGTCATTGGTGAGTGATTCAAACTCCAGCCCCTCTCCCCTCCCTCGAGGTCAGGGTGTGGGACAGAAAGTTCCAACCCTCTAATCACCTGGTTGGCTCCAGTAGCAACCATCCCCCATCCTTAGATGAGGTCCAAAGGTTATCTCATTAACATAACAAAAATTACCCAGTTATCTCTCTCATCACAGGAAATTACAAGTGTTTTAGGAGCTCTGTGCCAGAAACAGAATGAAGACCAAATATATATTTCTTATTATAAATCACAATATGGTAATTGCACCTGCTTTTAGAAAGTCTTCCTGTACTCCCTTCCCATAGACCCTACACTAACTCAACTTGAAGTTTTTAAGGACAACGACCATATATTTTTCATATTTGTATTTTCCTTAGGGCCTACCTCTAATATTTGGTCTGTAGGTAGTGAGTGCTAATGAAGTTACACATATGTGGAAAATGAGATTGCTTTGTTTGTCTTTATCTGGCCTTCTTCCCCCTCATCTCCCACATCTGATTAGCAGGTGCTGTTTTACCTTCTAATATCTCTCAGATCTGTCCATGCTTCTTCCTGCAGCCTGAAAGCCTTCCTTTCTCTTCTCTGTCTGATAAAACCACTTATCCTTCAAGTAATCTCTACTGAGAATAGTTTTCTTGTGCCTTTTTGCCCTTACTCCAAGCCACGTTAAATTCCTCTCCTATGTGCTCCCGACAAACTCTGGGAATAGACCCCTCAAAGCACTTACTACTTTGTGCCACTACTATTGGCTTTCTTTCCACCTCTCTCCCAAATCCTGAGCTTCTTGAAGGCAGAAGTATAGCACTTGGCAATAACAGAGGCACTCAGTAAATGGCTTTTAAATGAATGAATAAAATGATTCAGAGGTGAAAGAGTGAAAAACTCAGATATTTTGTTACCCAAAGTGTATCCAAGACTAAATTCTGTGTTACATTATGACCCTGACAGTTCATTAGCTAATGTTTTAACTTAAATAATGAAATGTTTCCCTAGAAAAATGCACTCTCATGAGTTTGATTACTTCACATTCGATTTTCATTATCACTCTTGTCTTCATTGGGAAAGATCATTCCTTTCTTTCTCCAGAGAGGATGCAATGAGTAACTTTATGCTGTTCTGATAAACTTACACAGTTTACAGGAAGACAATTCTAGTTAGAAATTCAAGAAGCCAAAACCAAGAATTTCATAACCCACAGGGATAAAATTTTTCAGACAGAATATGGTAGATTTCTGTGTACTCATTGATTTTCCCACTCCAAAGAAAACTGTTTGCTCTGAGTGGTAATCATTTTCTGTAAAATCATTTGCATAAAAATGGAATGGAAAAACCATAAGAATAGCACAGAAGACCCCAAAACATTGTCTTCTCTCTATATTTTAATCACTGTCCCCATGAAAGTTTTGCTTCACAAATGATTTTATTTTGAGTCTATGTTAGAAATTACTTAGTTGGGTGATGTGAATATTTAAAGGCAAAACATATGCTGAAGAAATATAAAAACAATTTTCTGTATGTATTCTCACTTTTAGTTTTAATTTTGTTCTTGTTGTTGTCATTTGTTTTGTTTCACATTTACTATGGTTCATGGGGTGTTCTCATTTTTGTTTTTTCTTGATTGGGCTCAGATTTGAAACAAATTGCACTTCCAAAGTCCAACAAACACACACACAAAATCACTTACATGTGCTTACACTTTTTCTTAGTTCCCCGTGTTTTCTCTAAAGGAAATAAAAATAATGAGATTGCTAATTTATATTTTGCATTCTATAAGTATGTGAATTTTAACCGCAAGTGTAATCTAATGTAATATTATTTTAAATGACCTTTAGATTTCCTTTTACTACACCCTCATATGAAAACTAAATGATATAGGCTTTATTTTTTGTTTGTTTTTTTAACATCTTTATTGGAGTAGAATTACTCTACAATGGTGTGTTAGTTTCTGCTGTATAACAAAGTGAATCAGCTATACATATACATATATCCCCATATCCCTTCCCTCTTGCATCTCCCTCCCACCCTCCCTATCCCACCCCTTTAGGTGGTCACAAAGCACTGAGCTGATCTCCCTGTGCTATGTGGCTGCTTCCCACTAGCTATCTGTTTTACATTTGGTAGTGTATATAAGTCCATGCCACTATCTCACTTCGTCCCAGCTTACCCTTCCCCACTCTGTGTCCTCAAGTCCATTGTCTACATCTGTGTCTTTATTCCTGTCCTGCCCCTAGGTTCTTCATAGCCATTTTTTGGTTTCTTTTTTTAGATTCCATATATATGTGTTAGCATACGGTATTTCTTTTTCTCTTTCTGACTTACTTCACTCTGTATGACAGACTCTAGGTCCACCCACCTCACTACAAATAACTCAATTTCATTTCTTTTTATGGCTGAGTAATATTCCATTGTATATATGTGCCACATCTTCTTTATCCATTCATCTGTTGATGACACTTAGGTTGCTTCCATGTACTGGCTATTGTAAATAGAGCTGCAATGAACATTGTGGTACATGACTCTTTTTGAATTATGGTTTTCTCAGGGTATATGCCCAGTAGTGGGATTGCTGGATCGTATGGTAGTTCTATTTTTAGTAAAACTAAATGATACAGGCTTTATTGTGGTTTGAGTTTTATTCCTGCTTAAATTCAGAGGCTAGTTAATCATAGAAAAGCTTTTAGAAAAATTCATGGTGTTCAAAATCCTTGAGGAAAAAATTTTTCTTTAATTTTTTTATTATAGTAAAATACACGTAAAATTTACGATCTTAACCATTTTTAAGTTTCAATGATATTAAGTATATTTGTATTGTTGTATAACAATCACCACCATCTATCATCAATATTCTTTTCATCTTGTAAAACTGAAACTCTATACCCATTAAAAAATAACACTCCATTCTCTCTTTCCCAGCCCTGGTAACTACCATTCTATTTACTTTCTGTCTCTATGATTTTGACTACTCTAGGTACCTCATATAAGTGGAATCATACAGTATTTGTCTTTTTGTGGTTGGCTTATTTCACTTACCATAATGTTCTCAAGATTCATCCATGTAACAATGTCAGAATTTCCTTCTTTTTTCAGGATGAATAATATTTCATTGTATATTTATATACCACACTTTGCTTATCCATTCAGCTGTCAATGGACACTTGAGTTACTTCCACATCTTAGCTATTGTTAATAATGCTGCCGTGAACATAAGTGTACAGTATATATCTTTGAGACACACTTTCCTTTCTTTTTTGTATTTAGTTTATTTGGGGGGCTGAAATGTTTTAATTCTCTTTTCATTTCCTTTTGTTTATACTCTATAACTATTTTCTTTGGGATTACCTTGGGGATTATATTGTAAAGTTACAACATTCTAGTTTGAATTTATACCAGCTTAACTTCAATAATATACAAAAGCTCTACCATTTGCAGCTCTTTCTTCACCACTTTCTGTTACTAAGGTCACAAAATTATATCTTTGTACTTTGTGTGTCCAAAAATATAAACTAATAATTTTTAATGCATTAGTCTCTTAAGTTATGTAGAAAATAATATGTGGAGTTACAAACCAAAGTGATAATAATTCTAGCTTTTAAACTAATTTTTTAGCATATTAGTCTCTTAAATCACATAGAAAACAAAAAGTGGCATTACAAACCATTATTACAGGGCTTCCCTGGTGGTGCAGTGGTTGAGAGTCTGCCTGCCGATGCAGGGGACGCGGGTTCGTGCCCAGGTCTGGGAGGATCCTACATGCCGCGGAGCAGCTAGGCCCGTGAGCCATGGCCACTGACCCTGCACGTCCGGAGCCTGTGCTCTGCAACGGGAGAGGCCACAACAGTGAGAGGCCCGTGTACCGCAATAAAAAAAAAATTATTACAATAATACACGTTTTATAACTGTCCACATATTTACCTTTCCTGAGATCTTTAATTGTTCATATTGTTTCTAGTGTCCTTCCATTTCAACCTGAAGAACTCTGTTTAGGATTTCTTGCAGAGCAGGTCTAGTTGTAACAAATTCCCTCAGCTTTTGTTTATCTGGGAATATCTTGATTTCTACCTCACTTTTGAATAACAGTTTTGGTGGATAGAGAATTCTTTGTTGACAGTTTTTTTCTTTTAGCATTTTAAATATATCAACTTAAAGCCTTCTAGCCTCCAAACTTGCTGATGAGAAGTCAGCTAATTATCTTGCTAATGATTGCTTATGTGTGATGAGTTACTTCTTTCTTGCTGTTTTCACAATTCACTTTCTGTCTTTGTCTTTTGGAAGTTTAATTATGTGTCTTGGTGTGGGAGTGTTTGAGTTCATTCTATTTGAAATTTGTTGAGATTTTTGCATGTTTATATTCATGTCTTTCACCAAATTTGGTAAGTTTTGTGGCTTTATTTCTTCAACTAATCTCTCTACCCTTTCTATTTTCTCCTTCTGGTTCTTCCACAATGCACATGTTGATTGGTTGTGTCCTATCTCTTAGACTCTTCACTTTTCTTCAATCTTTTTTCTTTTATTTCTTCAGACTTGATCATTTCAATTGTCCAGTCTTCATTTGCTGATTCTTTCTTCTGCCTGCTCAAATCTGCCTTTCAATCCCTAGTGAAATTTTTATTTCAATTATTGTACTTCTCAACTCTAGAATCATTTTTTTTAGGTCATATCTCTTCATTGCTATTTCCATTTTGTTCGTATAGTGTTTTATTGACTTTCTCATGTCTTCCTTTAGTTCTCTGAGCATTTTTTTTTTTTTTGATGGTCTTTTTTTTTTTTTGAGTAAAATTGCTTTACAATGTTGTGTTACTTTCTGCTGTACAATGAAGTGAATCAGCTATATGTGTACCTATATCCCCTCCCACTTGTACCTCCCTCTCAACCCCCCATCCCAACCATCTAGGTCATCACAGAGCACCAAACTGAGCACCCTGAGCTGTACAGCAGGTTCCCACTAGCTATCTATTTTACACATGGTGAAATAGATTTATGTCACACCTAATCTTCCAATTCGTCCCACCCTCTTCTTCCTCTCCCCATGTTCACATGTCCTTTCTCTACATCTATGTCTCTGTTCCTGCCCTAAAAATAGGTTCATCTGTACCATTTTTCTAGATTTGACATATATGCGTTAACATACAATATTTGTTTTTCTCTTTATGGCTTACTTCACTCTGTATGACAGACTC
This sequence comes from Orcinus orca, assembly GCF_937001465.1. NCBI lineage: Eukaryota > Metazoa > Chordata > Mammalia > Artiodactyla > Delphinidae > Orcinus > Orcinus orca. The sequence goes on from NC_064562.1 coordinate 121,765,709, forward strand.
TAGGTCCACCTACATCTCTACAAATGATCGAGTTTCATTCCTTTTTATGGCTGAGTAATATTCTTTTGTGTATATGAACCACATCTTCTTCATCAATTAATCTATTGTTGGACATTTGGGTTGTTTCCATGTCCTGGCTATTGTAAATAGTGCTGCAATGAACACTGGGGTACATGTGTCCTTTTGAATTATGGTTTTCTCAGGGTATATGCCCAGTAATGGGATTGCTGGGTCATATGGTAGTTCTATTTTTAGTTTCTTAAGTAACCTCCATACTGTTCTCCATAGTGGCTGTATTAATTTACATTCCCACAAACATGGCAGAAGGGTTGCCTTTTCTCCACACCCTCTCCAGCATTTATTGTTTGTAGATTTTTCTGATGATGGCCATTCTGACCAGTGTGAGGTGATACCTCATTGTAGTTTTGATTTGCATTTCTCTAATGATTAGTGATGTTGAGCAGCTTTTCATGTGCTTCTTGGCCATCTGTATGTCTTCTTGGGAGAAATGTCTATTTAGGTCTTCTGCCCATTTTTTAACTGGGTTGTTTGTTTTTTTGATATTGAGCTCCATGAGATATTTGTCTATTTTGGAGATTAATCCTTTGTCCGTTGATTCATTTGCAAATACATTCTCCCATTCTGAGGGTTGGCTTTTTGTTTTGTTTATGGTTTCCTTTGCTGTGCAAAAGCTTTAAGTTTCATTAGGTCCCATTTGTTTATTTTTGTTTTTATTTTCATTACTCTAGGAGGTGGGTCAAAAGAGCTTGCTGTGGTTTATGTCAAAGATGTTTTTCCTGTGTTTTCCTCTAAGAGTTTTATTGTGTCCGGTATTACATTTAGGTCTTTAATCCATTTGGAGTTTATTTTTGTGTATGGTGTTAGGGAGTGTTCTAATTTCATTCTTTTACATATAGCTGTTCAGTTTTCCCAGCACCACTTATTGAAGAGGCTGTATTTTCTCCACTGTATGTTCTTGCCTCCTTTGTCGTAAATTAGGTGACCATATGTGTGTCGGTTTATCTCTGGGCTTTCTATCCCTTGATACCATTGATCTATATTTCTATTTTTGTGCCAGTACCATACTGTCTTGATTACTGTAGCTTTGTAGTATAGTTTGAAGTTGGGGACCCTGATTCCTCCAGCTCCGTTTTTCTTCTCAAGATTGCTTTGGCTATTCAGGGTCTTTTGTGTTTCCATACAAATTGTAAAAATTTTTGTTATAGTTCTGTGAAGAATGCCATTGGTAGTTTGGTAGGGATTTCATTAAATCTGTAGATTGCTTTGGGTAGTATAGTTATTTTCACAATATTTATTCTTCCAATCCAAAAACTTGGTATATTTCTCCATATGTTAATGTAATCTTTGATTTCTTTCATCAGCGTTTTATAGTTTTCTGAGTACAAGTTTTTGCCTCCTTAGGTAGATATATTCCTAGGTATTTTTTTTCTTTTTTAACGTCTTTATTGGAGTATAATTGCTTTACAATGGTGTGTTAGTTTCTGCTTTTAACAAAGTGAATCAACTATACATATACATATATCCCCATATCTCCTCCCTCTTGTGTCTCCCTCTCACCCTCCCTATTTGGAAACAAAGCACTGAGCTGATGTCCCTGTGCTATGTGGCTGCTTCCCACTAGCTATGTATTTTACATTTCATTCAGAGGTATTTTATTCTTTTTGTTGCGATGGTAAATGGGATTATTTTCTTAATTTCCCTTTCTGATCTTTCATTGTTAGTGTATAGGAATGCAAGAGATTTCTGTGCATTAATTTTGTATTCTGCTACTTTACCAAATTCATTGATTACCTCTAGTAGTTTTCTGGTAACATCTTTAGGATTTTCTAGGTATAGTATCATGTCATCTGCAAACAGTGACAGTTTTACTGTTCTTTTCCAATTTGGATTCCTTTTATCTCTTTTTCGTCTCTGATTTCTGTGGCAAAACTTCCAAAACAATGTTGAATAATAGTGGTGAGAGTGGACAACCTTGTCTTGTTCCTGATCTTAGTGGAAATGGTTTCAGATTTTCACCATTGAGAATGGTATTTGCTGTGGGTTTGTCATATGTGGCCTTTATTACGTTGAGGTAGGTACCCTCTATGCCTACTTTCTGGAGAGTTTTTATCATAAATTGGTGTTGAATTTTGTCAAAAGATTTTTCTGCATCTCTTGAGATGATCGTATGGCTTTTTTCCTTCAATTTGTTTATATAGTTTATCACATTGATTGATTTGTGTATATTGAAGAATCTTTGCATTCCTGGGATAAACCCCACTTGATCATGGTGTATGATCCTTTTAATGTGTTGTTGGATTCTGTTTGCAGAATTCTGTTTGCAAGATTTTTGCATCTATGTTCATCAGTGATATTGGTCTGTAATTTTCTTTTTTTGTAGTACCTTTGTGTGGTTTTGGTATCAGGTGATGGTGGCCTCAGAGAATGACTTTGACAGTGTTCCTACCTCTGCTACATTTTGGAAGAGTTTGAAAAGGATAGGTGTTAACTCTTCTCTAAATTATTGATAGAATTCACCTGTGAAGCCATCTGGTCCTGGGCTTTTTTTTGTTGAAAGATTTTTAATCACAGTTTCAATTTCAGTGCTTGTGATTGGTCTGTTTATATTTTGTCTTTCTTCATGGTTCAGTCTCAGAAGGTTGTGCTTTGCTAAGAATCATCCTTATCTTCCAGGTTGTCCATTTTATTGGCATATAGTTGCTTGTAGTAATCTCTTATGATCCTTTATCTTTCTGCAGTGTCAGTTGTTACTTCTCCTTTTTCATTTCTAATTCTATTGATTTGAGTCCTCTACCTCTTTTTCTTGATGAGCCTGGCTAATGATTTATCAATTTTTTTTTATCTTCTCAAGAAGCAGGTTTTAGTTTTGTTGATCTTTGCTATCATTTCCTTCATTTCTTTTTCATTTATTTCTGATCTGATCTTTATGATTTCTTTCCTTCTGCTAACTTTGGGGTTTTTTTGTTCTTCTTTCTCTAATTGCTTTAGTTGTAAGGTTACGGTATTTATTTGAGATGTTTCTTGTTTCTTGAGGTAGCATTCTATTGCTGTAAACTTCCCTCTTAGAATCATTTTTGCTGTATCCCATAGGTTTTGGGTCATTGTGTTTTCATTGTCATTTGTTTCTAGGTATTTTTTGATTTCCTTTTTGATTTCTTCAGTGATCTCTTGGTTATTTAGTAGTGTATTGTTTAGCCTCCATGTGTTTTCATTTTTTACAGATTTTTTCCTATAATTGATATCTAGTCTCATAGCATTGTAGTCGGAAAAGTTACTTGATATGATTTCAATTTTCTTAAATTTACCAAGGTTTGATTTGTGAACCAAGATATGATCTATCCTGGAGAATGTTCCATAAGCACTTGAGAAGAAAGAGTAATCTGCTGTTTTTGGATGGAATGTCCTATAAATATGAATTAAGTCCATCGTTTTTAATGTATCATTTAAAGCTTGTGTTTCCTTATTTATTTTCATTTTGGATGATCTGTCCATTGGTAAAAGTAGGGTGTTAAAGTCCCCTACTATTGTTGTCTTACTGTCGATTTCCCCTTTTTTCACTGTTAGCATTTGCCTTATGTATTAAGGTGCTCCTATGTTGAACACATAAATATTTACAATTGTTATATCTTCTTTTTGGATTGATCCCTTGATCATTATGTAGTGTCCTACTTTGTCTCTTCTAATAGTCTTTTTTTTTTTTACATCTTTATTGGAGTATAATTGGTTTACAGTGGTGTGTTAGTTTCTGCTTTATAACAAAGTGAATCAGTTATACATATACATATGTTCCCATATCTCTTCCCTCTTGTGTCTCCCTCCCTCCCACCCTCCCTATCCCACCCCTCTAGGTGGTCACAAAGCACCGAGCTGATCTCCCTGTGCTATGCGGCTGCTTCCCACTAGCTATCTATTTTACGTTTGGTATTGTATATATGTCCATGCCACTCTCTTGCTTTGTCACAGCTTACCCTTCCCCTTCCCCATATCCTCAAGTCCATTCTCTAGTAGGTCTGTGTCTTTATTCCTGTCTTAGCCCTAGGTTCTTCATGACATTTTTTTTTCTTAAATTCCATATATATGTGTTAGCATACGGTATTTGTCTTTCTCTTTCTGACTTACTTCACTCTGTATGACAGAATTTAGGTCCACCACCTCATTACAAATAGCTCAATTTCATTTCTTTTTATGGCTGAGTAATATTCCATTGTATATATGTGCCACCTCTTCTTTATCCATTCATCCAATGATGGATACTTAAGTTGTTTCCATCTCCAGGGTATTGTAAATAGAGCTGCAATGAACATTTTGGTACATGACTCTTTTTGAATTATGGTTTTCTCAGGGTATATGCCCAGTAGTGGGATTGCTGGGTCATATGTTAGTTCTATTTGTAGTTTTTTTAAGGAACCTCCATACTGTTCTCCATAGTGGAGTATATCCTGCCACTCCCTTCTGGCCTGCAGAGTTTCTGCTGAAAAATCAGCTGATAACCTTATGGGGATTCCTTTGTATGTCATTTTCTGCTTCTCCCTTGCTACTTTTAATATTTTTTTCTTTGAATTTAATTTTTGTTAGTTTGATTAATATGTGTCTTGGTGTGTTTTGCCTAGGGTTTATCCTGTATGTGTCTCTCTGTGCTTCCTGGACTTGAGTGACTATTTCCTGTCCCATGTTAGGGAAATTTTCTACTATAATCTCTTCAAATATTTTCTCAGACTCTTTCTTGTCTCTTACAATGTTACAGAATTAAATAAAACATGAAGCATTTCTGAAATTAAAAAATTTAATAATAAGTTTAGCCCTAGCTAATAGCATTTTAAGCAGAGGCATCAAATCATGGTTGTACCCACATTTATTAAGACAAAGCATTGCTTAATACCAATTTATTTTTTATTCATTTATCCTTACATTTAGCAAAGTGATTTTATGCTTATTATCTGATAGGTATTATACAAGGCACTGTAAGTGAGTGTGTGGTGGGGGATAAAACTGAGTACAAGTGAACCTTTCTTTCCCAAATTAATTTTGAAAAACTTACGCTTTTCTAACTTGTTCTATTCCCAAGACATTTCAAAACAAATTTGGATTTGGATGTATAAACTGATAAACTAATCCTACAAAACATGCAAATCAGTATTCAACATTCTCACATTTAAGTTCTTGTATTTACATGTATGAATACATATGAAAGTAGGGGACTGACTCTAAAACAGTCTTACAACCATTGTCATTGTTTATCATCTATATACGAGAACGAATTTATATTCTAAGAATTGAAGTGCAAAAAATGTGTGAATAGGGCAATGTAGGTTCAGTAATGATAATAGTAACAGCTAACACTTATATAATGTTTACCATGTGGCAGATACCCTTTAAGCACTTATCCATCTTAAACTATTATGTCCTTAAAACAATCGTATGAGGCAGGTGCTATTACTACTCCCATTTTACATGTGAGAAAATTAAAGAACACAGAGGTAAAGTAACTTGTCCAAAGTTATATAGCTAGGATATTGTGGGTTTGGGATTCAAAATCATGCAATCTAGCACAACTCATTTTCGGCCAGGATGACCAGAGAGAACTTCATAAAATTAGATGAGTCTAAACAAGGAAATAAAAACAGATTTCACTTAAAAATTTAAATTTTTGTATTTTGAAATAATTTTATGACTAACAGAAAAGTTGCAAAAATGTACAGAGAATTCCTCTATACCCTTCATTCAGTTTCTACGAATGTTAACATTTTCTATAACCATAGCACATTTACCAAAGCAAGGAAATGAACATTGGTACAATACTACTAACTATTGCATATATATATATATATATATATTACAGACAGAGCCCTGACTTAAATTTTATGAATTGTCCCAATAACATCATTTTCTGGTCCAGAATCCAATCCAGGCTCCTACTCTGCATTTAATTGTAATATTTATTTAGTCTCTTCCAAACTGTGAAAGTTCCTCTGCCTTTGTCTTTTGTGACCTTGGCACTTTTTATGAGTAATTTAGGTTAGTTATTTTGTAGAATGTTTTTCAATTTAGGTTTGCCTGATGTTTTCTCAGTATTAGTTCTTTTTAAATTTTTTAAAAAAATTATACAATTTTTAAAGGTTACTTTCCATTTACAATTATTACAAAACACTGGCTATGTTTCCTATGTTGTACAATATATCCTTGAGCCTATCTTACACCGAAGAGTTTGTACCTCCCACTCCCCCACCCCTATATTGTCTCTCCCCGCCTCCCACCTGGTAACCATCAGTTTGTTCCCTATATCTGTGAGTATGCTTCTTTTATGTTATATTCAGTAGTTTGTTGTATTTTTAGATTCCACATATAAGTGATGTCATACAGTATTTGTCTCTCTCTCTGATTTATTTCACTTAGCATAATGCCTTCTAAGTCCATCCATGCTACTGCAAAGGGCAAAATTTCATTCTTTTTTATGGCCGAGTAGTATTCCATTGTATATATGTACCACAACTTCTTTACACATTTGTCTGTTGATGGAGACTTAGGTTGTTTCCATATCTTGGCAATTGTAAATAATGTTGCTATGAACATTTTTCAGATATATACCCAGGAGTAGAATTGCTGGATCATATGGTAGTTCTGGTTTTAGTTTTTGAGAAAGACCATACTGTTTTCCGCAGTGGCTGCACCAGTTTTCATCCCCACAAGAGTGTATTTTCTCCACATCCTCACCGATACTTGTTATTTGTGATCTTTTTGATGATAACCATTCATTTTTTTAAAAAAATTTTGATGAATTTTTTTTTATTAGAATGAGACAGAGTTCAGCATCAAGTCTTTTTTTTAAATTTTATTTAGTTTTGGCTGTGTTGGGTGTTTGTTGCTGCACATGGGCTTTCTCTAGTTGTGGCGAGCGGGGGCTACTCTTCATTGCAGTGCATGGGCTTCTCATTGTGGTGGCTTCTCTTGTTGTGGAGCATTGGTTCTACGTGCGTGGGCTTCAGTAGTTGTGACATGTGGGCTCAGTAGTTGTGGCTCACAGGCTCTAGAGCACAGGCTCAGTAGTTGTGGTGCATGGGCTTATTTGCTCCACAGCAGGTGGGATCTTCCCAGACCAGGTATTGAACCCATGTACCCTGCACTGGCAGGTGGATTCTTAACCACTGTGCCAATGATAACCATTCTTAAAGGTATGAGGTGATGTCTCATTGTGGTTTTGATTTGCGTTTCCCTGATGATTAGTGATGTTGAGCATCTTTTTATGTGCCTGTTGGCCATCTGTGTTTCCTCTTTGGAAAAAGATCCATTCAGTTCTTCTGCCCATCTTTTAATCAAGTTGTTTGTTTTTGTTTTTGATGTTGAGTTGTATGAGCTGTTTATATATTTTGGATAGTAATCCTTTATTGGTCCTATCATTTGCAAATATTTTCTCCCATTCAGTAGGTTTTTTCATTTTGTTGATGATTTCTTTTGCTGTACAAAAGCTTTTATGTTTAATTAGGTCCCATTTGTTTATTTTTGCTTCATCTCTCTCCTGGTTCCATTTCCTGCATTTTGTATCTCACCCTTTGTCTTTACTGGTCTCTCAATGAGCAGTTTCTCCAGAAAGTTCCTTCTCAGGTAGGGTGGTAAATTTTTTGAGACCCTGTATACCTTAAAATCATATAGTTGTCTAATAGCCTGAAGGTAGGCAGATGATCTAGGGATGTAACTGCTTCTCAAACAACTTTGACTCCAGATTTACATTTAGATCTTGAATCCATTTTGAGTTTATTTTTTCATGTGGTGTTAGAGAATGTTCTATATCTTCTTAATGATTGATGTCAATCTTGAGCACTTGTTAAAGATAGTGTTTACCAGTTTTTTGCAATGTGAAATTTCTTTTTTTTCCCTCTCAAAAGATACTTTCTAATGGAGACACACTTTGAGACTGCAAGTATCCTGGTTTTCACTATAATTTTGCTCACTAATTTTGGCATTCATTTATTGTCTGCCTGCAACCATTATTTTATTTGTTTGTTTATTTGTTTATTGACTATATCAATAGGTGATGTGAAAGATTATGTTAGTTTCAGGTGTACTACCTAGTGATTTGACATTTGTATATATTATGAATGTGATCACCACAATAAGTCTAGTAACAATTTGTCCCCATACAAAGTTATTATGATATAACTGACTATATTCCTTATGCTGTGTAGTACATCCCCATGGCTTATTTAACTAATAACTGGAGGTTTGTACTTCTTAATCCCTTACACCTACTTCACCTGTCCCCCAACTCCCTGCCCTCTGGCAACCACTCATTTTTCCTCTGTGCCTATGAGGCTGTTTTCATTTTGTTTTGTTTGTTTCTTGTTTTTAAGATTCCACATAAAAGTGAGATCATATGGTATTTATCTTTCTCTGTCTGACTTATTTCACTTAGCACAAATCTTTCTAGATCCATCCCTGCTGCTGCTGCAAGTGACAAGATTTCACTTATTTTTTATGACTGAATAATATTCAATTGCATATATATACCACATCTTCTTTTTCCATTCCTCTATCATTGGCCACTTAGGTTGTTTCCATATCTTAGCTATTGTAAATAGCTACAATGAACATTGATGTGCATATATCTTTTATAATTAGTGTTATTGTTTTCTTCGGGTAAATATCTAGAAGTGAAATTGCTGAATCACATGGCAGTTCTATTTTTAATTTCTGAGAAACCTCCATAGTCTTTTCCATAGTGGCTTCACCAACCTACAGTCCCACTAACAATGCACAAGAGTTCCCACTTCTCGACATCCTTGCCAACTCTTGTTATTTGTGTCTTTTAGCCACTCTGAGAGGTGTGAGGTGGTATCTCATTTTGGTTTTGCTTTGCATTTCCCTGATGATCTCTAATATTGAGCATCTTTTTCTGTGTCTGTTAGCCATCTGTATGTCTCCTTTGGAAAAATTGTCTATTTAAGTCCTCTGCACTTTTTAAAATTAGATTGATGTTGCATTGTATGAGTTCTTTGTATATTTTGGATATTAACCCTTATCAGATACATTATTTGCAAATAGCTTTTCTCATTCAATTGGTTGCCTTTTCATTTTGTTGATGGCTTCAATCACTGTGCAAAACCTTTTAGTTTGATATAGTCTTGTTGCTGATAGTTGCTTTTGTTTCCCTTGCCTGAAGGGACAGATCAAAAAAATTATTGCTAAGACCAGCATCGCAGAGTGTACTGCCTATGTGTTCTTCTAGAAGCTTTATTGTTTCAGGTCTTACATTTAAGTCTTTAATCCATTTGGAGTTGATTTTTGTATATGGTATGAGAAAAGAGTCCAGTTTGATACTTTTTCATGTACTGTCCAGTTTTCCCAACTCCATCTATTGAAGGCACTGTGTTTTCCCCACCCATTGTATATTCTTACCTCCTTTGTCATAAATCACTTGACTCACAAGTGTGGGTTCATTTTTGGGCTCTCTATTCTGTTCCATTGGCCTATATGTCAGTTTCTATTTTTCCCAATTTTTATTTCTTATGTACCCAGTATCTAGTGTAGTGTTTGACACATACAATATGCTTAATACATTCTGAACTGGAATGATTACAATAAGCTTCAGGTATAAGTATAGGAGAGATTACAGGAATATAGGAACTATATATAGAAATATATTGATTTGATTTTTGTGTAATTACTTTAATAGCACTGATAAACTCAGTGCTGCATACTTTTTGGTATTAATTGAATCCAGCAAAATCAGAGGCATTTTGATTGACAACTTAGCTTTACTTCCCATTCTTCTGTCTCAAAAAGTTGAAATTGTGAAAGTTGTAACCAACCTCAAAAGCCTATACAACTTAATATTCAGTCATTCATTAACCCCTTTCATTCATAGACACTTATTGAGCATCCACCCTCATCCAGGCACTAAGGATACGAGGACAGACATGGCTGTACTCTCAGTGTGTCACACTATCTTGATTACTGTAGCTTTGTAGTATAGTTTGAAATCAGGGAGCATGATACCTCCAGCTTTGTTCTTTTTTTGTTTTGTTTTTTCTTTTTGGGATCTTCTGTGTTTCCATACAGATTTTAGAATTATTTGTTCTAGTGTTGTGAAAATGCCAAGGATATTTTGATAAGGATTGCTTTGAATCTGTAAATTACCTTGGGTAGTATGGTCATTTTAGCAGTATTCATTCTTCTAATCCACACGAATGGTATATCTTTCCATTTGCTTGTATCATCTGCAATTTCTTTCTTCAGTGTCTTATAGTTTTCAGTGTTTTCCTTGGTTAAGTTTCTAGATATTTTATTCTTTTTGATTCAATTGTAATGGGATTGTTTTCTTGATTTCTCTCTGATAGTTCATTATTAATGGATAAATTTACAACAGATTATAGCCATTAATTTTGTACCTTGCAACCTTACTGAGTCATTAGTTGTGATAGTGTTTTTGGTGGCATGCTTCGGATTTTCTATGTATAGTATTATGTCACCTGAAACTGACAGTTTTACTTCTTCCTTTCCAATTTGGATTCCTTTTATTTATTTATTTTCTTGTTGATTGTTGTGGCTAGGGCTTCAAATACTATGTTGAATAAAAGTGGCAAGAGTGGACTTCCTGGGCTTCCCTGGTGGCGCAGTCGTTGAGAGTCCGCCTGCCGATGCAGGGGACATGGGTTCGTGCCCTGGTCCGGGAGGATCCCACATGCCGTGGAGCCACTGGGCCCGTGAGCCATGGCCGCTGAGCCTGTGCGTCCGGAGCCTGTGCTCTGCAACGGGAGAGGCCACAGCAGTGAGAGGCCCACGTACCGCAAAAAAAAAAAAAAAAAAAAGAGTGGACATCCTTGTCTTATTCCTGATCTTAGATGAAATCTTTTCAGATTTTCACTGTTGAATATGTTGTTGACTGTTGGTTTGTTATATATGGTCTTATTGATTTTTTTTATCATAAATGTATTTTCATCAAATGCTTCTTCTACATCTATTCAGATGGTCATATGATTTTGTTAGTATGATGTATCACATTGATTGATTTGCAGATATTGAAACATCCTTGCACCTCTGGGATAAATCCCACTTGATCATGGTGTATGATCCTTTTAATGTATTGTTGAGTTCAGTTTGCCAACATTTTGCTGAGGAATTTTGGATCTATGTTCATCATGGATGTTGGCCTGTAATTTTGTGTGTGTGGTGTGTCTTTTTATGGTTTTGGTATCAGGGTGATCTTGGAATCATAGAATGAGTTTGGAAGCATTTCTTCCTCTGCAATTTTTTGGAATAGTTTGAGAAGAGTAGGTGTTAACTCTTCTTTAAATGTTTGGTAGAATTCACCTGTGAAGCCATCTGGTCTTGGACTTCTGTTTACTGAGAGTTTTTAAGTTACTGATTCAATTTAATTACTAGTAATCAGTCTGTTTGTATATTCTATTCCTTCCTGATTTAGTCTTGGGAGATTGTACATTTCTAATAATTTATCCATTTCTAGGTTGTTCACTTTATTGGCTATAGTTGTTTATAGTAATCTCTTATGATTCTTTGTATTTCTGAGGTATCACTTGTAACTTCTTTTTCATTTATGATTTTATTGATTTGAGCACTCTCTCTTTGTTTCTTGATCAGACTGTCTAAATGTTTATCAACATTTTTTTCAATGAATCAAATCAGTTTTATTGATTTTTTTCTTTTTTTGTCTCTATTTTATTTATTTCTGCTCTGATCTTTATTATTTCTTTTCTTCTACTAACTTTGGGTTTTGTTTGTTCTTTTCCTGGTTCCTTTAAGTGTAAGTTTAGATTGTTTATTTGAGATTTTTCTTGTTTCCTAAGGTAGGCTTGTATCACTATAAATTTTCCTCTTAGAAATGCTTCTGTTTTGTCTCATAGATTTTGGATAATTTTGTTTCCATTCTAAATTGTCCCCAGGTATTTTTAAATTTCTTTGTTGACCTGTTGGTTGTTTAGTAGCATGTTGTTTAGACTCCATTTGTTTGTGTTTTTTGCAGTTTTTTTCATGAAATTGATTTTGAGTGTCATACTGTTGTGGTCAGAAAAGATGCCTGATATGATTTCAATTTTCCTAAATTTATTGAGATGTGTTTTGTGGCCTAGCATGTGATCTATCCTGGAGAATGTTCCATGTGCACTTGAAAGAATGATTTTCTGCTGTTTTTGAATAAAATGTTCTGTAAATATCTATTAATCTTATCTAATCTAAAGTGCCATTTAAAGTCAGTGTTTTCTTATTGATTTTCTGTCTGGATGATCTGTTAATTGATGGAAGTGTGGAATTAAACTTCCCTATTTTTATTGTGTTATCGTCAATTTTTCCCTTTATCCTTGTTAATATTTGCTTTATGCATTTAGGTGTTCTTATGGTGGGTTCATATATATTAACAATTGCTATATCTTTTTGTTGTATTTATTGCTTTGTCATTATGTAATGTCCTCCTTTGTCTCTTGTTACACTCTTTGTTTTAAAGTCTATTTTTTCTGATGTGAGTATTCCTACCCCCATCTTTATTTTCATTTCCATCTGCATGAGATACCTTTTTTTCATACCCTCAATTTCAGTCTGTTTGTCTTTAGATCTGAAGAGTCTTGTGTAAGCAACATATATATGGGTCTTTTTTTTTTAATCTATTCAGCCGCTGTATGTCTTTTGATAGGAGGATTTAGTCCATTTACATTTAAAATAATTATTGATAAGTATGTTTTCTGATTGTTTTTGTAGTTGTTGTTTTTCTTTCTTTTTTCTCTTTTTTTGTGATTTGATGACTTTCTCAATGTTATGTTTGGATTCCTTTTTCTTTTTGTCTGTGTATCTATTTTAAGCTTGCAGTTTGTAGTTACAATGAGGTTTTATATATAAAAACCTATACACTCTTAAATTCAAATGCATTCCAACATCCCAATATTTTTACCCCACAGATACATTTAATGTTTTTGATGTCATAATTTGCATCTTTTTGTTTATTGTATTCCTTAACTACTTACTGTGCATATAGATGATTTTACTACTTTGTCTTTTTACCTTCTTACTAGTTTTATGAGTGATTATTCTACCACCTTTACTGTATGGTTGTCTATGGTTGTCAGTGACCTTTTTCCTTTCATAATTTTCATATTTCTAGTTGTGGCCTTTTCTTTTTCACTTAGATAAGTCCCTTTATTTCTTATAAGGCTAGTTTAGTGATGCTGAACTTCTTAAGCTTTTGCTTGTCTGTAAAACTCTTTATCTCTCCTTAAAATCTGAATGATAACCTTGCTGGGTAGAGTATTCTTGGTTGTAACTTTTTTCCTTTCATCACTTTGAATATATTGTGCCACTCCGTTCTGGCCTGCAAAATTTCTCTCGAAAGTTTGCTGAAAGTCTTATGGGAATTCCCTTGTATGTAACTACTGGTTTTTCTCTTGCTGCTTTTAAGGGTCTCTCTTTATCTTTAATTTTTGCCATTTAAATTGTAATGTGTCTTGGTGTAGACCTCTTTGGGTTCATTTTGTTTGGGATTGTCTGTGCTATCTGGATCTTGATGTCTGTTTCCTTCCCCAGGTTAAGAGAAGATTTTTGCTATTATTTCTTCAAATAAGTTCTCTGCTTCTTTCTCTTTTCTCCTTCTGGAACCCCTATAATGCAGGTATTAGTATGCTTAATGTTGTCTCTGATGCCTCTTAAACTATCCTGATTTCTTTTCATTCTTTTTTCTGTTCAGTTTGAATTATTTCCACTACTTTATCTTCCAGATCACTAATTCATTCCTCTGTCTCATCTAATCTACTGTTGATTTCTTCTAGTAAAATTTTTATTTCAGTTATTGTATTCATCAGCTCTGTTTAGTTCTTCTTTATATTTTCTAACTTGTGGTGGAAATTCTCACTGTGTTCATCCATTCTTCTCCCAAGTTCATTGAGCATCTGTATGATCGTTACCTTAACTCTTTATTGGATAGATTGCCTATCTCCTCTTTGTTTAGTTCTTTTTCTAAGATTTTGTCTTGTTCCTTCATTTGTAATATATTCCTCTGTCTTCCCACTTTTTCCAATGCTCTGTGTTTATTTCAGTGTATTAGGTAGGTCAGCTATGTTTCCCAGTCTTAGAGAAGTGGCCTTATGTAGGAGATGTCATATAGGGTCCAGCAGCATGCTCCCCTCTTGTCATCAGAGCTATGTGCTCTAGGGATACCCACTATGTGGGCTGCATGCCCCCTTCTATTATGGCTGGGCATGCTGTGGGTATGCTGGTAGGTGTGACTGGTTTCTGGCCTGGCTGGCTACAAGGTCCTGTCTAATGGGGTGACTGTAGGCCCACTGGAGGGTGGGGTATTTTCCTGAGCAGTTGGCTGTGTGGCCGAGAGGAGTATGGGAGTGTTGCCTACTGCTGGTATGCAGGGCCATGTTCCCCTGAGGCTGGCTGCATAGCCCAGGGCATGTGGGACTACTGCCAGCCTGCTGATGGGCCAGGTCCCTACACAGCTGGCTACCTGCAACAATTATTCATGTGGTGTTTACTTTATAGTGAATAGTAAGGAATAGCTATTTCTTTTGCTCTTTTAAAAATTTATTTAATTATTCATATTAATATGCATTATAATCTAATACTATCAGTATTTGCTCTGTTGCTCCAATTGTTCCAGCTTTGGCTATTGGTAGTTCATGTGTATTTTTACATGTCTTCAGCATTTTTTTTAGCTCTTCAGTCTTTTGATAGAAGGAAATCAAAACAGTAATTTAATAAGATCAGCCTGGAATATAACAGTGAAGAAAATTCTTTTTATGTTTTTAATCATTGCATAGCAAATAAAACTTAAAAAATAGTTTTCTCACAAATAACAATATGAATAAAATTGTTATTTTTCAGTTATAATTAAATATTTTTCATACCTCAATGCTGATTTCTATCTTACCTAACTCCAAGGTTTACTTATGCCCCAAACTAATACTGGGTTGGCTAGTACTCCCGAAATGGGGGAAAATAAGTCATAGAAAAATTTCCGACTTATAGATACATTGTGTGCTGCTTTCTTGCCTTAATCCAGCTATTCTACTGAAGCTCAATATGTATCACCAAAATTCACTTTATGTAAATTATAGGCCATGAACAGGGAGCACCTTCAGCCCCATCAAACCATAAGTCGGAAATTTAAAATTTAGTTAGCAAACATTTACTGAGTGCTTCCGAGTACTAGGCATTGTGCCAGGCTCTGTTATTAATAAAGGATATATTTGAAAGAAGTTAGTTAGGAAATAATATTTGCTTTTTAAAAAAAGGAGTGATAAACAATGGATCTATGGGAAAATGAACAATAAGTAACTATCTTTTGTTAAGGGGCTCATAAACATAGAGAAGAAAGTGCATGATATAATATATTATTAAAAATATATCATACTGTATACATATTTGAAATGACATGATGTAGTAGAAATACTGACAAAGAGCTGTGAAAAGCACAGAAGAGGGAGCAACTAATTCTACCTGTGAAGAAGATAAGTGGTGTGAGAGAAAGCTTTGGGGTTCAAGAGACATTTTGTTTTGACGAAAGCCTGCTTTCGGTTTTATGGTTTGTTGGATTCGCTGACAAAATAACCACTCATTTCACACAAATAAACAGCTTTAATCAACTCTTTAATGAAAGATGATTTAACTTAATTTTAATATACAGTCATCAGAAGGAAAGGAATAAGAATATCAGAGGAAAATAACAGGGTATACATCACCGAGTTGGGCCGACACCTACTTCCAGATCCAAGCAGCAGCTGGGAAGTCCCGAGTGACAGCAATCTGGAGCCACAATTGGGAAGGGGCCCAGCAGTGCATCCACCCCACAGGTAAGACTTCAGATTGGAGTTCTGGGGGCTTCCATTTATAATTCCAGGCCGCAAATTGATATCATCAGTTTGTGTGCAAAAATGCAGCTCTGGACTCCCTTTAACAGTGCTGCTGATTTCAACATGTGAGTCACAAGATTTTCCAGACCCTGAGGGACTGGCAGGTCCCCAGGGCTCAAGAAATTCCAAAACCCACTCCCTTTGTTATCGTAGGTGCCGCTTGACTTGCTAGCAGAAGTTGTTAGGTGTGCGAGCAAGTGCACAGTCCAGGCAGGGTCACAGGTTGGGCAGAGGCCTCCTTCTGCCTCTGAAGCCTGAAAAAGACTACTTTACTAGTTTTTCCAAAATTCAGCCTCTAGGATTGTTTAGGCTGAAGAGCATAAGAATAAGGCAATATAACATGAGAAGTTTTTCGAATACGGTAAGACAGGTAACAATTCCAAACAGTCAGGAAAAAGAGTACAATCAATAGTACAGGCAATGGAAAAACATTGGAGATTGGTTCAAGATGGTGGAGTAGAAGGACGTGCTCTCACTCCCACTTGCGAGAGCACCAGAATCACAACTAACTGCAGAGCAATCATCGACAGGAAGACACTGGAAATCACCAAAAAAGATACCCCACATCCAAAGACAAAGGAGAAACCACAGTGAGACAGTAAGAGAGGCGCAATCACAGTAAAATCAAATCCCATAACTGCTGGGTGGGTGACTCACAAACTGGAGAACACTTATATACCACAAAAGTCCACCCACTGGAGTGAAGGTTCTGAGCCCCACGTAAGGCTTCCCAACCTGGGGGTCTGGCAATGGGAGTAGGAATTCCTAGGGAATCAGACTTTGAAGGCTAGCGGGATTTGACTACAGGACTTTGACAGGACTGGGGGAAACAGAGACTCCAATCTTGGAGGGCACACGCAAAGTAGTGTGTGCATCAGGACCCAGAGGAAGGAGCAGTGACCCCATAGCAGACTGAACCAGACCTACCTGCTAGTGTTATAGGGTCTCCTGCAGAGGCAGGAGGTGGGTGTGGCTCACCGTGAGGACAAGGACACTGGCACTGGAAGTTCTGAGAAGTACTCCTTGGCATGAGCCCTCCCAGAGTCAGCCATTAGCCCCACCGAAGAGCCTGGGTAGGCTACAGTGTTCGGTCACCTGAGGCCAAACAACCAACCTGGAGGGAACCCAGCCCCACCCATCAGCAGACAAGTGGATTAAAGTTTTACTGAGCTCTGCTCACCAGAGCAACAGCCAGCTCTACCCACCACCAGTCCCTCCCATCAGGAATCTTACACAAGCCTCTTAGATAGCCTCATCCACCAGAGAGCAGATAGCAGAAGCAAGAAGAACTCCAGTCCTACAGCCCGTGGAACAAAAACCACCTTCACAGAAAGATAGACAAGATGAATGGCAGAGGGGTATGTACCAGATGAAGGAACAAGATAAAACCCCAGAAAAACAAATAATGAAGTGGAGATAGACAACCTTCCAGAAAAAGAATTCAGAATAATGATAGTGAAGATGATCCAGGGCCTCGGAAAAAGAATGGAGGCAAAGATCGAGAAGATGCAAGATATGTTTAACAAAGACCTAGAAGAATTAAAGAACAAACAAACAGAGATGAACAATACAATAACTGAAATGAAAACTACACTAGAAGGAATCAATAGCAGAATAACTGAGGCAGAAGAGCAGATAAGTGACCTGGAAGGCAGAATGGTGGAATTCACTGCTGCGGAACAGAATAAAGAAAAAAGAACAAAAAGAAATGAAGACAGCCTAAGAGACCTCTGGGACTACATTAAACACAACAACATTGGCATTATAGGGGTCCCAGAAGGAGAAGAGAGAGACAAAGGACCTGAGAAAATATTTGAAGAGATTATAGTCGAAAACTTCTCTAACATGGGAAAGGAAATAGCCACCCAAGTCCAGGAAGTGCAGAGAGTCCCATACAAGATAAACCCAAGGAGAAACACAACGAGACAAATAGTAATCAAATTGGCAAAAATTAAAGCCAAAGAAAAATTATTGAAAGCAGCAAGGGAAAAATGACAAATAACATACAAGGGAACTCCCATAAGGTTAACAGCTGATTTCTCAGCAGAAACTCTACAAGCCAGAAGGGAGTGGCATGATACTTAAAGTGATGAAAGGGAAGAACCTACAACCAAGATTACTCTACCCGGCAAGGATCTCATTCAGATTTGATGGAGAAATCAAAAGCTTTATAGACAAGCAAAAGGTAAGAGAATTCAGCACCACCAAACCAGCTCTACATCAAATACTAAAGGAACTTCTCTAAGTGGAAAACACAAGAGAAGAAAAGGACCTAGAAAAACAAACCCAGAACAATTAAGAAAATGGTAATAGGAACATACATATGAAAAGTTACCTTAACATGAATGGATTAAATGCTCCAACCAAAAGACACAGGCTCACTGAACGGATACAAAAACAAGACCCATCTATATGCTGTCTACAAGAGACCCACTTCAGAACTAGGGACACATACAGACTGAAAGTGAGGGGATGGAATAAGATATTCCATGCAAAAGGAAATCAAAAGAAAGCTGGAGTAGCAATACTCATATCAGATAAAATAGACTTTAAAATAAAGAATGTTACAAGAGGCAAGGAAGTATACTACATAATGATCAAGGGATCAATCCAAGAAGAAGATATAACAATTATATATATTTATGCACCCAACATAGGAGCAGCTCAATATATAAGGCAACTGCTAACAGCTATAAAAGAGGAAATCAACAGTAACACAGTAATAGTGCGTGAATTTAACACCTCACTTACATCAATGGACAGATCATCCAAACAGAAAATTAATAAGGAAACACAAGCTTTAAATGACACAATAGACCAGATAGATTTAATTGAGTTTTATAGGACATTCCATCCAAAAACAGCAGATTACACTTTCTTCTCAAGTGTGCATGGAACATTCTCCAGGGTAGATCACATCTTGGGTCACAAATCAAGCCTCAGTAAATTTAAGAAAATTGAAATCATATTGAGCATCTTTTCTGACCACAACACTATGAGATTAGAAATCAATTACAGGGAAAAAAACGTAAAAAACACAAACACATGGAGGCTAAACAATATGTTACTAAATAACCAAGAGATCACTGAAGAAATCAAAGAGGAAATCAAAAAATACCTAGAAACAAATGACAATGAAAACATGATGATCCAAAACCTATGGGATGCAGCAAAATCAGTTCTAAGAGAGAAGTTTATAGCAATACAAGCCTACCTCACAAAACAAGCAGAATCTCAAATAAACAATCTAACCTTACACCTAAAGAAGCTAGATAAAGAAGAACAAACAAAACCCAAAGTTAGCAGAAGGAAAGAAATCATAAAGATGAGAGCAGAAATAAATGAAATAGAAATAAAGAAAACAATAGCAAAGATCAATAAAACTAAAAGCTGGTTCTTTGAGAAGATAAACAAAATTGATAAACCATTAGCCAGACTCATCAAGAAAAAGAGGGAGAGGACTTAAATCAATAAAATTAGCAATGAAAAAGGAGAAGTTACAACAGACACCGCAGAAATACAAAGCATCCTAAAAGACTACTACAAGAAACTCTATGCCAATAAAATGGACAGCCTGGAAGAAATGGAAGAATTCTTAGAAAGGTATGACTTTCAATGTGTGAACCAGGAAGAAATAGGAAGTATGAACAGACCAATCACAAGTAATGAAATTGAAACTGTGATTAAAAATCTTCCAACAGGGCTTCCCTGGTTGAGAGTCCGCCTGCTGATGCAGGGGACGCGGGTTCGTGCCCCGGTCCGGGAGGATCCCACATGCCGCGGAGCGGCTGGACCCGTAAGCCATGGCTACTGAGCCTGTGCGTCCGTAGCCTGTGCTTCGCAATGGGTGAGGCCACAACAGTGAGAGGCCCGCGTACCACACACACAAAACAAACAAACAAACAAAAAAAACAATCTTCCAACAAACAAAAGTCCAGGACCAGATGGCTTGACAGGTGAATTCTATCAAACATTTAGAGAAGAGCTAACACCCATCCTTCTCAAACTCTTCCAAAAATTGCAGAGGAAGGAACATTCCCAAACTCATTCTATGAGGCCACCATCACCCTGATACCAAAACCAGAAAAGATACTACACAAACAAAAATTACAGACCAATATCACTGATGAATATAGATGCAAAAATCCTCAACGAAATACTAACAAACAGAATCCAACAACACATTAAAAGGATCATACACCATGATCAAGTGGGATTTATCCCAGGGATGCAAGGATTATTCATAATATGTAAATCAATCAATGTGATACACCATATTAACAAATTGAAGAGTAAAAACCATATGATCATCTCAATAGATGCAGAAAAAGCTTTTGACAAAATTCAACACCCATTTATAATAAAAACTCTCCAGAAAGTGGGCATAGAGGGAACCTACCCCCGCATAATAAAGGCCATATATGACAAACCACAGCAAACATCATTCTCAAAGGTGAATAACTGAAAGCATTTCCCCTAAGATCAGGAACAAGACAAGGATGTCCACTCTCACCACTATTATTCAACATAGTCTTGGAAGTCCTAGCCACAGCAATCAGAGAAAAAAAAGAAATAAAAGGAATACAGACTGGAAAAGAAGTAAAACTTTCACTGTTTGCAGATGGCATGATACTATACATAGAGAATCCTAAAGATGCCACCAGAAAACTACTAGAGCTAATCAATGAATTTGGCAAAGTTGCAGGATACAAAGTTAATGCACAGAAATCCCTTGCATTCATATACACTAATGATGAAACATCTGAATGAGAAATTAAGGAAACACTCCCATTTACTATTGCAACAAAAAGGATAAAATACCTAGGAATAAACCTACTCAGGGAGACAAAAGACCTGTATGCAGAAAACTATAAGACACTGATGAAAGAAATTAAAGATGATACCAACAGATGGAGAGATATACCAAGTTCTTGGATTGGAAGAATCAATATTGTGAAAATGACTACACTACCCAAAGCAATCTACAGGATCAATGCAATCCCTATCAAATTACCAATGGCATTTTTTACAGAACTAGAACAAAAAATCTTAAAATTTGTATGGAGACACAAAAGACCCCTAATAGCCAAAGCAGTCTTAAGGGAAAAAAGCAGAGCTGGAGGAATCAGACTCCCTGACTTCAGACTATACTACAAAGCTACAATCATCAAGACAATATGGCAGTGGCACACAAACAGAAATATAGATCAATGGAAAAGGATAGAAAGCCCAGAGATAAACCCACGCACCTGTGGTCCACTAATCTATGACAAAAGAGGCAAGAGTATACAATGAAGAAAAGACAGTCTGTTCAATAAGTGGTGCTGGGAAAACTGGACAACAACATGTAAAAGAATGAAATTAGAACACTCCCTAACACCATACACAAAAATAAACTCAAAATAGAGACCTAAATGTAATACCAGACACTATAAAATTCTCAGAGGAAAACATAGGAAGAGCACTCTTTGACATAAATCACAGCAAGATCTTTTTTGATCCACCTCCTAGAGTAGTGGAAATAAAAACAAAAATAAGCAAATGGGACCTAATGAAACTTAAAAGCTTTTACAAAGCAAAGGAAATTACAAACAGGATGAATAGACAACCCTCAGAATGAGGGAAAATATTTGCAAATGAATCAATGGACAAAGGATTAATCTCCAAAATATATAAACAGCTCATGCAGCTCAATATTAAAAAAACAAACAACTCAATCCAAAAATAGGCAGAAGACCTAAATAGACATTTCTCCAAAGAAGACATACAGATGGCCAAGAAGCACATGAAAAGCTGCTGAACATCACTAATTATTAGAGAAATACAAATCAAAACTACAATGAGGTGTCACCTCACACCAGTTATAATGGGCATTATCTGAAAGTCTACAAACAACAAATGCTGGAGAGGGTGTGGAGAAAAGGGAGCCCTCTTGCACTGTTGGTGGGAATGTAAATTGATACAGCCACTATGGGGAATAGTATGGTGGTTCCTTAAAAAACTAAAAATAGAATTACCATATGACCCAGCAATCCTGATACTGGGCATATACCCAGGGAAAACCATAATTCAAAAAGACACATGCACCCCAATGTTCATTGCAGCACTGTTTACAATAGCCAGGTCATGGAAGCATCCTTAATGCCCATCAACAGATGAATGGATAAAGAAGATGTGGTACATATATAGAATGGAATATTACTCAGCCTTAAAAAGGAACGAAATTGGTTCATCTGTAGAGTCGTGGGTGGATCTTGAGACTGTCATACAGAGTGAAGTAAGGCAGAAAAAGAAAAACAAATATCATTTATTAACGCATATATGTGGAACCTAGAAAAATGGTACAGATGAAATGGTTTGCAGGGCAGAAACTGAGACACAGATGTAGAGAACAAACGTATGGACACCAAGGTGGGAAAGCATCGTGGGGTGGGGTGGGGGTGGTGTGATGAATTGGGAGATCGGGATTGACATGTATACACTGATGTGTATAAAGTGGATGACTAACAGTAACCTGCTGTATCAAAAAATAAATAAAATAAAATTCAAAAAAATAAAAATAGTACGGGCAATGGATTAAACAAGGCAGAGAACAATTGTTTAGCTTGGGGGTGACTGAGTAAAGAAAAAGTCCCACCAAGAATGAGCAGTATGCTTCTGTACGTTAACTCCTACATCCATTAATTTGTTAGCTCTAATAGTAGTAAGAATAGAGTGTTGTAACAAAGTACAATTATGTGTATCTATAAATTTTTGTAGTAACTTTGATTTTTGTAATATCCATTTCAAAGGTTCAAGTGACAGGCTAATATCAGGAGCAGGTAAAGTAAGAAGTAATGTTTGTAACAATTGTATATGTATACGGGGTAAGAAATACATTGCCCCTTTCTAATCTAAATGGTCTACATGTGCTAAACAGCCTGAAAAAGGGTTCCCTGGCTGATAAATAGAAGTTGTATTAATGTCATCTGTTACAATACATATAAACTGGGGAGCAACTTCAAAAACCATGCTATAGGATCGAGGAAATATGTTCCATTCACAATAGTTAATGGAATTTTCTAATAAGCAGGGTTCCCAAATGTGGGAAGTCTGACAAAGCAATTCTTGAGTAGCCTTTTCATGGTTTGTCAATAGGTGGGTGGGATTATTAAAATCTAAGTAATTTCCGGCAAAATGAGGCAACCAATATTCATTTCCAAAAACAATAGACAACACATGTAATTGACACACAGAACTTGTGTTAGCAACCTTATAATGATATAAAGTCCGTGAGCACCAGGTGTCTGTGCATTTAGTAATGCCCTCTGGAATAAGTATTCAATGGTTTTTAGGTATCCATTCATTAAATAATTGTCTCCATGTATATTCATTAGTAGACATTAATATATCCTGGGCTT
Organism: Orcinus orca; assembly: GCF_937001465.1. NCBI lineage: Eukaryota > Metazoa > Chordata > Mammalia > Artiodactyla > Delphinidae > Orcinus > Orcinus orca. Next base: position 121,788,984 of record NC_064562.1, read on the forward strand.
AATTCGATTGTAAGAGAGGAGGAATTAGGAGATCGAATAAAACCTCTAGCCCACGGGTTATCAGGGTTTACCCCAGACCAGATAGATAGGTTTTGTCCATGGCAAGTCATAATTAGAAAAGGACAGGCCTTGTTTGCAGAGCAGGTGAAGTTTCCTTGGGTTCGGGTCTGGCTCACATTTTTCCAGTGGAAGATTCCCCAGTGTTTTCCTTCATCTTTTTTTTAACCATAGCAGATATCCTGGAGTTGAGCATGGGAGTTCGGTTCTCTGTTTGACTGCAGCATAGATCCTGGAGTTAAGGCATGGGTGATGACCCACATCACTGTCAAGACTCCAAAAACAATCTGTATGTGGCTTTTTCTCCCAGATGGCCACATCTTTGGTGTGCCCAAAGTGCCAAACCTTTGAGTTCATTGGAGTTTGGATTGACTTCCACCATCTGGATCTGAGTTTGTTTGTCTGTAATTGAGTGATACCATCGTTCCGTGGAATTGGGAATACTATGAGCATCTACGTGAAAAACTGAAACATTAGTTTTCTGCACAATTTCCCAAATATCTGCCCATAATTCTTTTCCCCACAACTCTTTTGAATGAATTTTTCTAACTCACATTGGAAGCCAGGTTGCTAATCCATTGGCCACAGATCAGGAATCAGTGTAAGTATGACATTCTGTTAAGTTTTCTTGTTTCAAAACTTGATATACTGCATATAATTCATCAAATTGGCTGCTTTTTCCCTCTCCAGTAGTAAACAGTTTAGTTGTGACTGGATTGTAGGCTACTGCTTTCCAGTAACGAACAGATCCTATATATTTTGCCAAGCCATCTGTAAGCCAGGCATGTTTCTTTTCTTTCTCAGTTAAAGAGTCAAAGGGCTTTCCCCATTTTATAGGCAACTTGGTTATCTTGGGTTTAATCATGACTTCGTGCGCAAGGTATTCAATTGAAATTTCAGAAATCTTTTCTTTTTTTTTTTTAACAACTTTATTGGAGTATAATTGCTTTACAATGGTGTGTTAGTTTCTGCTTTATAACATAGTGAATCAGCTATACATTTACATATATCCCCATATCTCCTCCCTCTTGTGTCTCCCTCCCATCCTCCCTATCCCACCCCTCTAGGTGGTCACAAAGCACTGAGCTGATGTCCCTGTGCTATGTGGCTGCTTCCCAGTAGCTATCTATTTTACATTAGGTAGTATGTAAAACAGCGACACCCTGTGGGCCCGTTTTGGCCCAGTCCTGTATATACCATTTCCATTTAATTATACTAGACTCCTGGGCATGCCCAATTCTACTGGTCTTTGGTGAACTTAAAATCCATTGCATAATTGGCGCTTGAGGCCTTAATGTAACAGTATGACCCACGGTTATTTGTTCAGTATCAATTAAAGCCCAATAAGAAGCCAACAACTGTTTTTCAGAGGTAGTATAATTTTTCCCAGCATCTGGAAATTTTCTACTCCAGAAGCCCAGAGGTACTCTTTTGCCCTGTTGCTTCTGCCATAAGCTCGAATTAGTATACAGTTCATTGATTGACATGTGTAATTCTATGTCTCCTGGTTGGTTGGTCACGGGGCATCTGATCTCCATCCAAAGGTAGATAGACTACTGAGATAAGCTTTAGAATAATTCAGTTAAACTTTTTAGCAATAAAATGTAACATCAAGGAACTATCTGGGAAGTGAATCTTGGTAAACACAGGCCTCAATTAACAAAACTAGAATGGAATATTCAGTGAAACATAACTTTTTTTTTTCATTGTGAGGGCATTAACCCTGCAGCCAGAGGAAAAAAAAAGAGAAAAGAATGAGGTTTGTCAAGGAGCCGGGAAAATCCAAGCAGATGTCTTGGATTTCCCATAGCCCTGACCATTTGATTTACAGCTATTGTTTACCCATTTAAAATGTTCTGACTTAGGAGTAGACTGTTGCCATGTTATGAGGACAACAGGATAGCAAAAGTCTGACAATGAGGGGTTAATGTTTTGTAGAAGCAGAATGAGCTTTATCTATGTGTGCCATAATCTTCATAGATCATTGTGAAATAATATTTACTTTACCAAAGTAACAATACAAGATTTCAAAGGCAAATATAGAACAGAGCACTTGAGGTAAAGAAACTTAAAATCTGTTATCAAAGGCAGTTCAACATCTCAAGAAAACTGGTACCATGCATAAAACTCTTTTCTCGGAGTCCACTTTCTACAAACCTTTTTTTTTTTTAATCACTTTCTGTATTCATCATTTTATTTTCCCATTCAGAAACAGCCACCTGTAAGTCAGACCTACTTCCTTTTTCCTTAATAAAATGTAATTCCAGTCCTCATACCTTTTTTTACTAAAAACACATGTCCTCCTTTTCTTAAGCAACCATGAATGGTCCTTTATATCAGCAGTCTGTAGATTGGTAAACATAAATCACCCAAAGCTCTTATCTCATTTGCATTTTCTTTCCTTAAAAGTTTCTTCACATTAAGTTACTTTCCTTGCTGACAAATTTGCAACAGATATAAGAAGATCTTATTTAGCTTATATTGAGCCTAGGCACAATAACAGTATTACACTTAATGTTGATGACTTCTACGACATGTCTATATTAATTAGATTAACAAACATTAATACCAGGTATCAATTTAATATTGAATATTTCCCAGTTCACATGAGCCTGAAATTCATTTAGCTTAATTTCTCTTGTATTTAGAATTGTTTGATTTGTAAACACTTACTTTTCTTTAAGCATTAGAGCTCATTTATAAATTAACCTTAGCAATGTTATCCAAAGATAAAGCATACTGAGACATACACATATACCCAGACAGACAGAGATCTCATAGTTTCCACTTGAGATTTAAAATGTCTCTTGGTCCCTTTCCTTTTTTTAAAAAAATATATTTCCCATAATTTCTTTGTAGTTATTCCATTAATCTTTTCTCTTGTCACTCTGCTCTTAAGGAGGGCTCAGAACATTTCTTTCCGGGACACTCTGTCTGCTCGCCTCACTTTCCCTTTCTCTTCTTTCTTTTCAAAGTTCCATTCTTCCAAGTCTCCTAATTGTTGTACTTTATCAAGGACTTCAGAGATGGGATTCCCTGTCTCATTTAGCAGAAGGGTCAAAATTACATGTTTGTAACAAAGAGGAGCAGTCTTAAAAACTTTATTTCTTATTTGAATAGTCAGGGAAATGTCAGTCATGTTATCCGGATGTCCAATAAAAATAGCATGTTTCATAGCCTCTTCCTTTAGTCTCTGGACACAGTCCTTAATAGTGTACCAGGGAAGGTCACTTCCAGGCCAAGCAGACTCTATAGGGTATTTCTTAAGGCACCCTTCAGCGACTATTTCCAGGAGATTGGAGTCACCTGGGTGATTGGCTTTGTCTTTGAAAGCCTGTTGCACAAGAGTCATTACTATTGGTGCCGAATTTATGGGCATCTCCATCATCAGTCAATATTCTGGCGGCCCCGGCATCATAAACACGAACTACCCAAGTATCTAAAGGTTCTCCTGATCTTTGAGTTAAATGCCCTCAAATATCATTAATTTCATGTTGAGTATAATCCTCCAGGATTTCTTATTACATTTCCCTGAGCGTCAGTTTCCATTTTTCACCACCAAGCAGGCTGTGCCTTAAAGTTACGTGGTTTAAGTTCTTCCTTCGACTGAGGTGGGGCTGACTTCCAACCCAAATCATCATTTTCATCAGATTCTGATTGTGAGCAACCATCCCAGATATCTGCATCCCAGGTATCCTGGGTCCCAGTCTACCCCAGCTTTAGCTATAGCCAGAGGTACTTTCTTTTTGTTTACTTTGCCCCGCCACTTTCAATATTTGGCTTGGACAACTTTAACAGCAGCTTTTTTGGCTATGTACTGGAAAGTGGAGACCTGATCAGCTAGAATATAATTTTGACACTGAAGCATGGACGATCGTCCAGCAGCAGTTGTTAGGTGTGCAAGCAAGTGCACAGTCCAGGCAGGGCCAGAGGTCGGGCAGAGGCCTGCTTCTGCCTCTGAAGCCTGAACAAGACTACTTTACTAGTTTGTCCAACACATGTTAAACATAAGAATTCACTTGGTGAGAAGGAATTAGGAAGGACTTTACAGTTCAAGCAAAGCTTGATCAGGACACATGTATAAAGGAGAACAATAGGATTAGGCAACCACTGGGAAACTAAAACTCAAGTTGCAGAGAAATGGAAACAATGGGAGTGGTAGGTGGGAGCTAGAATATGATGTGACTTGTAGACCATGGTAAGGAGTTTGGCTTTGTCTTGGTCACTCAAAATTATTAAGTAGTTACATTAGGACATTTTTGTGCTAGAAAAGATAGCCTGAGCAAAATGAAAGATGGAGTCATTCTGTGTTATTATCCCAAACAGGGGGTGAATCAAACATGTAGATCTCATTTCTGGCTCTATTTATCTTGACTTTCTCATATTATCCTCTAGTATTCCTTTCCAGGAGAGAGATCTTGAGAAAGATGGAAAATTAAATTAGATTGAATGTAATAAAAAAGACAGCATTCTCTACATTTAATATTAGAACCACATTGCCCATAAATCACAATATTTTTGTCATGTAAATGCACCTGATTTTTGGTATCCTGATTTATGTATATATCTGGAAAACTAAACGTGGTATGTACCTAAACAAATTAGGAATTGACTAATTTTCGTATTTCCTTTTCAATTAAATATAATCTTAATTGCCTAATCAATATCTTTTCAAAGATGGCATAGCTTATATTCTTTATATGTACTAAATACAGACCAAGTTAACCTTTTGTAAACTAAAGTATCTAAAAGTACTCTAAGTTTGTTTAAACTATTTTAAGAAATTCTTTTGTGAGAAAAATACTTTCCTGGGACTTCCCTGGTAGCCCAGTGGTTAAGAATACACCTTCCAGTGCAGGAGATGAGGGTTCAATCCCTGGTCGGGGAACTAAGATCCCACATGCCTTGGGACAAATAAGCCCACACACTGCAAGTACTGAGCCCGCATGCTCTGGAGCCCACATGCTGCAACTAGAGAGAAGCCCCCACTCCACAGTGAAGAGTCCACGCGCTGCAGCAAGAGATCTCACATGCCACAGTGAAGATCCCTCTTGCTGCAACTAAGACCTGACGCAGCCAAATATATAAATAAAGAAATAAATATTTAAAAAAAGAAAGAAAAATACTTTCCTTTTCATGTTAGAGCTAGAATATCCAAGTGTGACTATAAGGTGTTTTAGAAAAAAGAACCCTCATTTTTCCATAAGAGCATTTAATGAGTGGCTTTACTTTTACATATGGTTTGCCAAAACAATATAGAACTAATAGAAGTACTTAAAATCATCAAATAATTTGAAATAGGCCATCTCATCAATGACTGAGACATCAGAATAATAATGTTTCTATTGTCTTGGAGCTTGTAGTGGAATCTTTGGGGAATAACTTTGCAAACAAGAAGTATAAATTTCTTATTCTTTACAGGAAATGAATAAATCAATGAACTGAACATATAAATGAAAATTCAGTGTACATTACTAAATTTTATTTTATAAAATTTAAATTAAGGGGCTTCCCCGGTGGCGCAGTGGTTGAGAGTCCGCCTGCCGAAGCAGAGGACACCGGTTCGTGCCCCGGTCCAGGAAGATACCACATGCCGCAGAGCGGCTGGGCCCGTGAGCCATGGCCGCTGAGCCTGCGTGTCCGGAGTCTGTGCTCTGCAACGGGAGAGGCCACAACAGTGAAAGGCCCACATACCCCCAAAAAACCAAAAAACAAACAAACAAAAAACCAAAAAAAAAATTTAAATTAAGCCAAACTCTAATGTGTAGAAAATAAAGCAAGACATTATGTCTGAAAGAACTTCTAATTAAAGTTTGTATCCAAAGTTATATTTTTGAGAATAATACATGAAATTCTGAAGATAATAGTTCTTTGAATTAAGCCAATCAGTTTAGTAATGTTGATGATTTATGCCATTTGGGATGATATCTATGAATATATATATATATATATATATATATATATATATATATCTCCACAAAATTTGGTATTCTTAGGACTGAAACCTAAAACTGAAAATGTTCACAGGCTGCTGTTTTGATGCTTTTTGGAATTTTGAAAGGCAGATTGGTATTAGATCAACACTTTTCCCCCAGGCTCTGAATTCATTTATTTGACCAATGTCTCTAAATTAAAGAAAAAATTTTAATAATCAGTTGTGAAAAGTTATATTACTGGAGTGTATTAAATCAGTAAAGCTATGCTTTGGTGGAGGGAATGCTAATGCATAGCATCCTGAACAATTTGTGCAAATTATAGCATATTTTGGGAGACCATGGATAGATTCATGAAAGGATGAGTAAATTTTCTGGGGTTCAGAGTCATAGATGCTCACTGAGTGTAGGAGAGACAATAAAAATGTTAAAAATTTTGATTTATAGGTTCCTAAAGCCCCTTAGAGTAAGCCTAGTTGGATTATCCACTTGGTCAGTAATCACTTTGACAATATTCTTTAAAAGAGTGTTGAGGAGCGCCACCGGAAGCGAGGAAGGTGCTGTGTAATCACCCAGCAAGCTGAGGTTCTTGGATCTCCTAAAATGCCGGATTACCTCGGTGCAGATCAGCGGAAAACCAAAGAAGATGAGAAAGAAGACAAGCCCATCCGAGCTCTGGATGAGGGGGATATTGCCTTGCTGAAAACTTATGGTCAGAGCACTTACTCTAGGCAAATCAAACAGGTTGAAGATGACATTCAACAACTTCTCAAGAAAATTAATGAGCTCACGGGTATTAAAGAGTCTGACACTGGCCTGGCCCCACCAGCACTCTGGGATTTGGCTGCGGATAAGCAAACACTCCAGAGTGAACAGCCTTTGCAGGTTGCGAGATGCACAAAGATAATCAATGCTGATTCAGAGGACCCGAAGTACATTATCAATGTGAAGCAGTTTGCCAAGTTTGTGGTGGACCTCAGTGATCAGGTTGCACCTACTGACATTGAAGAAGGGATGAGAGTTGGTGTGGACAGAAATAAGTATCAGATTCACATTCCACTGCCTCCTAAGATTGACCCAACAGTTACCATGATGCAGGTGGAGGAAAAACCTGATGTTACATATAGTGATGTGGGTGGCTGTAAGGAACAGATTGAGAAACTTCGAGAAGTAGTTGAAACCCCACTACTTCATCCAGAGAGGTTTGTTAACCTTGGCATTGAGCCTCCTAAGGGTGTGCTGCTCTTTGGTCCACCGGGTACAGGCAAGACACTCTGTGCTCGGGCAGTTGCTAATAGGACCGATGCTTGCTTCATTCGAGTTATTGGATCTGAACTTGTACAGAAGTACGTCGGTGAGGGGGCTCGGATGGTTCGAGAGCTCTTTGAAATGGCCAGAACAAAGAAAGTCTGCCTTATCTTCTTTGATGAAATTGATGCTATTGGAGGGGCTCGTTTTGACGATGGTGCTGGGGGTGACAATGAAGTGCAGAGGACCATGTTGGAACTGATCAATCAGCTGGATGGGTTTGATCCTCGAGGCAACATTAAAGTTCTGATGGCCACAAACAGACCTGACACTCTGGACCCTGCGCTGATGAGGCCCGGGAGACTGGACAGGAAGATTGAGTTTAGCTTACCTGATCTAGAAGGTCGGACTCACATTTTTAAGAATCATGCCCATTCAATGAGTGTTGAAAGAGATATCAGATTTGAATTGTTAGCATGACTGTGTCCAAATAGCACTGGTGCTGAGATCAGAAGCGTCTGCACAGAAGCTGGTATGTTTGCCATCCGAGCACGGCGAAAAATTGCTACTGAGAAGGATTTCTTGGAGGCTGTAAATAAGGTCATCAAGTCCTATGCCAAATTCAGTGCCACTCCACGCTATATGACATACAACTGAGCCCTGGAGGTGTTCGTGAAAACACTTTTCATTGGAATCCTAACCTTATACAGACTTCTTAATAACCATTTCACACACAAAATAAGTGGTTTTCAAAATTGTATGCTATTTTTTCAGATGTCGTTTCTCTGTGGTACAATAAAGGGCGATATCTAAAAAAAAAAAAAAGAGTGTTGATAGCTCTGTTTTTCTTACACTGATTTAAAATCGGCTTCTATGTAATTTTCACTAATATAGAACTTTGTAAGCTTGGAAAAGTTTGAAATAAACATTAATTATCTTCCTCCTGGTATAAACCATGTAAAATTAACATCTGAAATCTGTATTTACCTTCTTCCAAAATGAGAAATGATGAGTCACAATAAGCTGTTGTACCATGGAGCTCTAGTGCCTGCCCAGGTTAACCCATTGACACAGGAGAAATAGTTCTTTGAGACCTGGATTGTGCTGGGAGAATAATTCACATACAAGTGCCTGTCATGAGATGGGGAGGGGAGATACAACAGAAGGTCATAGTGTGTTTTGTACCCCCTCATAATCCCAACCCTTGCCTGTCATCTTGTGTTCCACTGTTAATGGGCATGCTATAGGCTAATCAACCTAAACCAGTCTCATTTTTACTCTCCATTTAAAAAGTCTCTCATATTGCTATCTTATATTACTCCTATTGTAATTTAAGGACATTTTAAACCAATTGCCTTTTGATTGGTTCTCAACAGAGGAGAATAGCTAATTAACAGTGTCTGTGCAACAAGTGATTAGATGTCCTTTTCCATGGTAAATAATAGAGCATGACTTTGTTTTCATTCATGTCTTGAGCAACGGGAATTTCCTGCCTATTTCATAAGGATGTTGAAAGGATTCATCAGTTAGTGTACATAAGATTCTTTAAGCTCCACAGAAGAAAGTTGTTACACATAAACATAAAATTTCCACTAGGAAGAGAAATTATGAAGAGAATGTCTCAATGTCTCTTTTTACCATACTTACACTGTCAATTTTATTTTTTCAATTTTTATTTATTTATTGGCCACGCCACGTGGCTTGTGGGATCTTAGTTCCCCTACCAGGGATGAAACCCGGGCCCCTTGCAGTGGAAGCTTGGAGTCCTAACCACTGGACTGTAAGGGAATTCCCTACACTGTCAATTTTAGATGTCAAAGTGTGGGCTCTGTTTTTATTTTTTGGATTAGGGCTCTCTAGAAAGTGGAAATAGTGGATTAAGTAAGAGTGAAATAAGGTCTATAGTTCCCTGTGCCCTCAGTGGGTAACTTTCATATTGATATCAATGATATTTTAAACAATACATAGATTTTTTTTCCTCTCAGGCACAATACAGTTTTATTTCTTGAATTTTATAAGAAATGTTATCTCAAATACCCAAAATCAGAAACACGTGCTTTAGGGCTAATAGTATTGCTGTTCTATAAGGTCAGCTCCAAAGACTACATAAAGCTTGGTTAATTTAAAATGAAATAGAAGGGACTTCCCTGGTGGTGCAGTGGTTAAGAATCCGCTTGCCAATGCAGGGGACACGGGTTTGAGCCCTGGTCCAGGAAGATCCCACATGCCACGGAGCAACTAAGCCCGTGCACCACAACTACTGAGCCTGTGCTCCTACGAGCTACAACTACTGAGCCCGTGTGCCACAACTACTGAAGCCTGTGCATGATCCACAACAAGAGAAGCCACCACAATGAGAAGCCCGCACACCACAACGAAGAGTAGCCCTTCCTCGCCGCAACTAGAGAAAGCCCACGCGCAGCAACGAAGACCCAAAGTAGCCAAAAGTAAATAAATAAACAAGCAAATAAATAAAATGAAATAGAAGCAGCTGTTCTAAGGAATGCAGTATATAAGCTCTCATTTAAGGTTATGTTGTGTTTCTATTATTAATTTTAACTGTGTGTTTTTTGTTTGTTTTGTTTTGTTTTTTTGCGGTATGTGGGCCTCTCACTGTTGTGGCCTCTCCCATTGCGGAGCACAGGCTCCGGACGCGCAGGCTCAGCGGCCATGGCTCACGGGCCCAGCCGCTCTGCGGCATGTGGGACCCTCCCGGACCGGGGCATGAACCCGTGTCCCCTGCACCGGCAGGCGGACTCTCAACCACTGTGCCACCAGGGAAGCCCTAACTCTGTGTTTTGAGAGAAAGAATTTATTAAAGAAATAAAACCTGGTTTTGCAAATGTTCTGTAACCATACTAAAGTAGACAGTGCATGAAATCATAAAACTCAATTGTAGTCTTTTCTCTCCCTTTTACAAAAAGGAGCATGGGTTGTTTTTTCTGCAGTAGAGGAGATTATAAAATTATTTTTTTCTTCAAGCTAAATTACAAAATGAACTAAATACTGAGAATTTATTTCAGACCATATGACTTAAAGATTGCTCTGACAAACTGAAAGGAGATACGTCATTTTTTAAAGAGGTTTAACATACTCTTTCCTACTACATGCAGCTCTGAGCTTAATTACAAACACAATAAAGGTATGGACTAGTGGCAAATTATCTAGACAACTCATCAACACGATCTTAAAAGTGGATTGGTACTGGCATTTTCTTGATTTGAAGTTAAGAGCTATCTTGGGTCCCTCCCTTTTTCTTTTTTTTTTTTGGTCTTTATTATTATCATTTTTCTAATTTCTCTTGATGTACTGCTGACGTGTGACTCTGGTGTACTATGAAACCTGGATATCCGTCTCAAATTTTTTTAGAGTTTTTGCACCAGCATATATTTCTTTTATTATTAGAAAAAGTAAAGGTTAGTATAATTGCCATATTGATATAGAAAAGTTTTTCATTTTTAAATGTTTTTTGTGTCTATTATTTAATCATTATGAGGAACCCTAAGAATTGAACTAGCTACATACACCATTGATTTTAATATTTTGAAGAATATTTTCTGGGATATGAGTAGTGATATAATTCACAACACTATTACTATATTCTACATGTGTTGCACTATTGAGTATCTATGATATACTTGTATTAATAACTGATTCTAGGATACCATTTTGAAGATTAAAATGTTAGATAAATGAATCAACAACAAATAGAGAATGAATACTTTTATCATTCTATTTAACATACTCTCATCTGCAGTTTGTCCTAGATTGCTCAAATGCTCATGAGATGACAGTGTATTCCAATCCAGAAGTAAATATCAAAGACAATGAGTTAGAATACATTACAATGATCATATAGAGTAAGTAGTTATGCCCTGAGTCAAATCAAGGCATGTGGACAGATAGGTTTATTCAAATAATATTCTAAAAGGGCCATGATGGATTGTCGTATTCAATTATGGAAGCTACAACTAAGTAGGTTGGTTTCCATGATCTTATTCCATTTTGCAATTTATACACACATATTCCTAGGGTAACGAACTGGGTGTGGTTAGGAGAGCAATAGTAGGTACAATCTCTCCTCATTCACCTTTTCCCAGTATTGGGAGCAACATTACCATCCATTCTGCGTTTGATTATTTGGGTGCTTATAATTAGTTCATCTTGGGTGCCCTTTTGGATTTTAGAGTTGTAGTAAACTTTCTCCAAAAAAATGGCATCAAACTGAGACGCTGAATATAGGTTAAGCTTATTTGGCAAGAGTTTGGACTTTAATGGTGTTTGGATTGATTTTCTTTTCTCTTTTTTAAAATTAATTAATTAATTAATTAATTTATTTTTGACTGCATTGGGTCTTCGTTGCCACATGCCGGCTTTCTCTAGTTGCAGCGAGCAGGGGCTACTCTTTGTTGTGGTGCGTTCTCATTGAGGTGGCTTCTCCTGTTGCAGAGCACAGGCTGTAGGCACACAGGCTTCAGTAGTTGTGGCATGCAGGCTTCAGTAGTTGTGGCTTGTGGGCTCTAGAGCGCAGGCTCAGTAGTTGTGGCACACAGGCTTAGTTGCTCCGTGTCATGTGGGATCTTCCCGGACAGGGCTCAAACCCTTGTCCCCTGCATTGGCAGGTGGATTCTTAACCACTGTGCCACCAGGGAATTCCCTGGATTGATTTTCTGAAATAAGATTGTTAACTTCAGTTTCATATTTTCGAAAGAAAAATGTATTTCAAATATTTTATTTTATTTTATTATTATTATTATTTTTTGCAGTACGTGGGCCTCTCACTGTTGTGGCCTTTCCCATTGCGGAGCACAGGCTCCGGATGTGCAGGGTCAGCGGCCATGGCTCACAGGCCCAGCCGCTCCGTGGCATGTGGGATCTTCCCAGACTGGGGCACAAACCCGTGTCCCGTGCATCCGCAGGCGGACTCTCAACCACTGCGCCACCAGGGAAGCCCAAAATATTTTATTTTAAATCACTAAAATATAAGCATTAGTACTTATCATTTGTCATGCACTGTTCTGGGTACTTGGGAATTTAATAGTGCACAAAATTGCCAAAAACCTCTGCCGTAGTAGAGCTTGCACACTAGTCGGGGATAAATGATCCTGGAGTTTAGGTCAATAAACAAGACATTTAATACAGAAATATGTAAAGAGGATAATGTTAAAGGTTCGAGGAGCAGTTTGCAATTTTAAATAGGGTAATTAGGATGAGCCCCATTGAAAAGTTGACATTTGAGCAAAGACTTGAAGAAAGTGATTTATTTGGTTATTTGTGGGAACTGCTTTCCAAGGCCCTAAGTCAGGAGCTTGTTTATAATGTTGGAGAAATAGCAAGAAGACCAGTGGAATAAAAGAGGGGAAGAGTAGGAGATAAGGTCAGAGAGCTAATAGAGAGGGAAGAGGAAGATTACGTAGAGCTATAGGGCCTTTGCATCATATTCATATAGAATAAAATGGTCTTATGTTATATCTAGGCCACTTCCAGCACACTGTTTTTTATAGCTTAGGGAAATGTGGAATCATTGAACAATTTTGAGCTGAGAAGTGACAAGATTTGGCCTACATTTTAAAATGATCATTGTGTTTAGAAAAGGCATAGCAGTGAGCAAGGCTGGAAAAAAGGAAATTATTTGAAACGTTATCAACTAATCTAGGAGATAGATTATGGTGACTCAGACCAGAGTTGTAGCAGAAGTGATAAGAAATCACCAGATTCTGAATATATTTTGAAGGCAGAAACAACAGCATCTCCTGAGAGATTGTTTGTTCATTATGAAATGGTAAGGCTAGGGGTGGAGTGGGTTGGTGAGGAAATAGCTGGAGTTCAGTTATGAACATGTTATTTTGAGAATATCTTTTAGATAGCTAAGTAGAAACATTAAGTACTGAGTTGTGTGTATGAATCTGGAGTTCCAGAGCAAAGTTTGGATTGGAAAATTAAATTTGGGAGTTATTGGCATATAGATGGCTTTTATAGTTATGAACCTAGGTGAAATCACCAAAGGTGAGGTATAGATACAGAAGAGAAAGAGATCATAGAGTAACCCAAATCCACTCCAACATTTAGAAGTTAAGAGTAGAGAACAACCGTCAAGGGGGGTTGAATAGGAGAGATAAATAATGTAGGAGGAAAATCAAGAGAATGGTATTTTGGAATTGAAGTGAAGAAAGTATGTTAAAGAAGAGGTATAATCAACTAAGTTAAATGCTGCTGAGAAAAAAAAAGAGGATGAGCACTGACCATTGGATGTAGAATCATGGAGGTTGTCAGGATTCTCCAGATGAACAGAACCAATAGGATGTATCCCTAACTCTCTATCTATCTATCTATCTATCTATCTATCTAACTATATCTAACTGAGAGATTTATTTTAGGAAATTGGCCTTCTCAGTTGTGGGAACTTGTAAGTCTGAAATCTGCTGGGTAGGCCAACGAGCTAGAGGCCCAGGGAAGAGTTGATGTTGCAGTGTTGAGTCCACAAGCAGTGTAGTGGCAGAATTCCTTCCTCAGGGGAACTCAGTCTTTTCTCTTAAGACCTTCAATTGATTGGGTGGGTGAGGCCCAACCACATTATGGAGAGTAATCTGCTTTACTCAAAATCTACTGATGTAAACTTAATCACATTTTAAAATTATTTTCACAGCAATATCTTCACAGTAAATATCTGCATAAAAACTGTTGTTTACCAAGCCACTGAATACCAAACCTAGCCAAGTTGACAATTAAATTAAACATCACAGAGATAATTGATAGCATTGAGAGTTTTTATGGAGTATTATACACTACTATACCCCAAAGTCTTCTAATAGTATTTAACTTGATAAATATTAAATAAAAGGATTTTCTACTTTTTTTCCCTTAAATATGATATCCTCACTCAAAACAAATTAAAACGTGCCAAAAGGAAAAAATAATTTTAAGAACTATCTTTTTATTTTGGTTTGTAAAAACACATAGAGGTTGAGGAGTCAGAAACATTATTTAAAAATTGATTAATCAGAAACCAAGAAGATAATTCTATAGTCAAGTATAACTGAAAAATACATAATACAAATTGTCAAATAATTCAAAAATGTTTTTAAAAAAACAAATGTTATATTTTCTGGTTGCTTTACTGTACCAATAATTAGGGTTTTAGTGCAGCTTTTTATATATCTTCTACCAGAAAAGCTTGAAAATAAAGATGATAACTACCGATGTATTCCCAAATACTGGAGAAATGGCTCTAAGTGGAGGATATTTAATTTTGTTTCCTATTAACTTTTTTGCTAGAATTGTCAAGGTGACAAATGGAGAAATTTCACTCTTTTTTTGTTCCCTCTGTGTAATCACTGTCTTGTAACATCTGAACTTCCAAAGTTATTCTTCTCATTGAGTGACTCTTTTCCTAATACCATTTCACTTTTTACATTCCAAAAGCTGGAATTTCCACAACAATTTTCATATCTTTAAAAGGTCTTAAATATTGATATTACTCTGCTTATTTCCTTTCAATCTAATTATGCTTGGTTGAGTTGCTTGGTTTATTGGTACAACATTGATTATTTTACCATATCCTAGATAAAAAGAGTGTTTATGGATTACCATTAAAGTTCCTAAATTAGCTAGACTGAAGGTATGTGGTGTGGTAAAAATAGAGCACTTCAAACATTCTAGCTCTCATTACAGTTTCATTTCATGATATAATTTGTCAGACTATGTAAGCAAGATGGTTTTTCTCTATGCAACATTGCTACAAATTATAATAGTTGTTTCTACTAAAACAGTGATTTTATGTACTTTGGGAGTGCTTATTTATTTCCACTATTCAAAAATGGTTCAAAATAAAATCTTATTTAAAATTCATTAATTCAAAAGAAAATTAGAGTTCATCAATTAGTCAATTCTGAGAAATAATAACTGGCTCTATGTTATTTATGTTAGGTTAACCATTCTTTGTATTGAAATAATACATGCATTCTTTTGAAATTTTAGTTTGTTGCTTAATGTCCATTGGTGATATAATTTTAAGAATTTAAACAAAACAAAATAAAAAATTTCTTCTAGCTTATATCTGTCTTCTGAAAAAAAAAATCAGTGATTTCTTTTTACACAATTGTCTTTGTCAAGATCTTCAAGACCTGAGACTCTGTCTTGCTGAACAGTGTTAGCACATATTAGCCATGAAATAGATGGTTATTGATAGAATGCATGAGTAAATGAGTGAATGACTACATTAATGAGTGATTTCATTAAGCATTAAAATTGTCTCTGAACTTCTTTATAGTCAAGACAAAAAGGAAACATGGTAGGCTGTAAAATTTTCAATGCCTAAGAGAAGGAAGAACATTAAGTGAAATTTCCTTTATATTTCTCCCTAGCCACGTTTTGTTTCCATTTGCTTAATTTTTCCCCTCCCAAGTCATTAGAACGTGAGAATCTCCTCCTATGCAAAAGTTATTCTACTAGAGATTTAGACTATGTAACCTCATATTTTTGCTATGCTAAATAGCAAAACCTAATTGGTCTCCTTGCTTTCACTATTGCTCTCCTATTGTGCATTTTCAACATAGCAGAGATTAAGTTAAAACATAAACTGCATTACAGCATCCCTCTGGTCAAAATTTTTAAATGGCTTTCTCCTCACCCAGAAAACCAAAACGAAACCAAAACAACTTAGACCTTACAATGGTTTACAATTCCTTACCCTGTCCCCCATGTGTCCTCTCTTTATCTTCTTTCTTTTTTTTTTTTAACTCTATTATCCACTTTAAATTTATTTATTCATCCATTTATTTTTGCTGTGTTGTGTCTTTGTTTCTGTGCGAGGGCTTTCTCTAGTTGTGGCAAGCGGGGGCCACTCTTCATCGCAGTGCGCGGGCCTCTCACCGTCACGGCCTCCCATTGCGGAGCACAGGCTCCAGACGCACAGGCTCAGTACTTGTGGCCCACGGGCCCAGCCGCTCCGCGGCATGTGGGATCCCCCCAGACCAGGGCTTGAACCCGTGTCCCCTGCACCGGCAGGCGGACTCTCAACCACTGCACCACCAGGGAAGCCCTACCTTATTTCTTTATTTCTTTCCATTCTATGCTAGCTCATTCTGCTCAGTCACATAGGCCTTCTTCCTCAAACATACTAAGCCAATCATTTCATCAGTTATGCTTTTTTTCACAGCTATCCAAATATTTATTTCCCCATTCCTTTTGTTTCTGCTTAAATGGTATCTTAATTGTGAGTTTTTTTATTGACAACTTTATATAATATAGCAGCCTCTTTACCTTGTCAATCTCTATTCCACTTACCTTCTTTATTTTTCCCACATCAGTTACCTCCATGCACTGAATGAAAGAATGAATGAGTTTCTACATTTCAGACACTTGGCCCTCTCCATCTGTATCTTTAATTTATTTCTCTTTCCATAAGTTTATAAAAACACTAAGATCTTTCCCATTTCTCCCTGTGTACTTTATAAACTCATTCAAGTAGTAGCACTATTGCAGCTGTTTTACCGGAAGTGAATAATATGTTGCTAGAAAAGATTAGTAAGGCTTCAAGTACATGGTATATGGCCATTGATTTGGCACATGCATTGTTTTCTTTTTTGACTGGAATACAGAATCAAAAGTTTGAATTTATGTGGAATTGACAAAATATTTATTTACAGTTTCCTTTTAAAAAAAGTCATAAAATACTCCAAAGAGATCTGGATCGCCCTGATATCTCACAGAACACTGATTTATTACATTGATGATATCATGCTGGTTTGATAGGAAAAGCACGAGGTAGATAGTATGTTAAAGGTTTTGGAAAGATATACATATTCCAAAGGGTGAGTGGACCTGCCACTTCAGTGAAGATTTTAGGTGTCCAATGGTCAAGACCATATCAATTTCCTCTCCAAAGTAAAAGACAAATTGCTGCATCCTGCATCTCCTACAACAAGGAGAAAAATGTCTAGTGGACCTCTTTGCATTCTGGAGGCAGCATATTTCACACATATAACTATTGTTTGGACCATTTATCATGTAACATAGAAGGTTGCCAGCTTTGAGTGGGACCAGGAACAGTATAGTAATCTGCAGTAGCCTAGGCTATGATCCAGTCAGTCCTGTTGCCTGGGACATGTGATCTGATGGACTCTATGATGTTGGAAGTGTTAGTGTCATAAACAGAGGCAGTGTGGATTTTATGGCAAGCCTAAGTTGGAGAATCACAATGCTGGGATTCTGGAGCAAAGCCATGTCATAGACACACACACACACACACACACACACACACACACACACACACACACAAATGCCTTTTGAAAAATAGCTTCTGGCATGTTTCTTGGCCCTGGTAGAGATAGAATGCTTGACCATGAAGTGCAAAGTGACATTTTGTCCAGAGCTATCCATTATGAGCTGGGTCGTATTAGATCTACAAAGTCATAAAGTTGAGTGTGTCCAGCAGCATTCTACTGTAAGATAGAAATAGCACATCTGGGATAAAGCCAAGGTAGGACCAGAGGTCAAGCACACTGCATGAGCAGGAAGCCCAGATCCCAAACACTCATATCAATAAACTTATAATAGTTGCTCCAGTGCTTCTCCTTCAGATCATGTCCATTTAGACCAACTGAAGGAAGAGGAAAAAGCCTGAGCTTTGTTAATGAGTCAGCTCAATATATGGGGGCCAGCTGAAAATGAGTAATGGCTGCATTACAGCCACATTCATGGGGGCAGAGAGTGTGGGGGGAAGGTATCCCTGAAAGACAGTGGGGAGAAATCTTCCTGATTTTGTGAGACTGTGAGTGGTATGTGGGGTCATTCACTTTGTGTGAAAGGGGTAGTGTCCTGAGGTCTTTGGCTAATGACCTGGCCAGCTGGCCAAGAACTTAGAAGGAAAATGACGGGAGATTGGAATTATGAAGAGGAAGGCAGATGGACATATGGAGTAGTCATGAGAGCTCTATATGTTTTTTCACCAATAAGAATACAGGAATCTGAGAACCAAAGCAGTGGAAACAGGATGACCCCATAATTATCATTCCCCACGACCCACTGGGGTACTCTGTGCTTTCCATCTCTGCAACTCTGGGAAGAAAGTCCTGGTCCCCAAAGGGGTTGCATTCTTATATAACACAGCTTGAGTCTCATTGAATTGTAAGCTATGGCTCCCACCAGGGTACTTTGGATTCCTTATATTCAGAGATTAAAAAGCAGGAAGAGGAGTTACCATGAAAGTGTTACATGCTGGATGAGATGCAGGCCAAGCCAACAAGTATTGGCAAGAGAAATGAAGAGTGGTACTAGATTTAGGACAACAGATATACTATATAGTAAATATATGGTACTAGATCCTGAAGATGTTGGATCAAGGGGTGTGGAACATAAAGTTGAGTAAGGGAGAGTTTATTGATATGGGAGTACTCTCACACAATGAAATATTTATCACCCTGGCTAGGGTCCCAGGAGATTGTGTTAACATGCAGTGAGAATGGTTCTTAGAAAAAATGATGGCCTACCCTAAGCGAAGCAGAAATAGAATGCCATGGTAGATGACAGAAAGGATTAAGAGTCTTAGAAAAGTGAACATTTTGGAGTGGATGTAGTACTTAAGACTGGCGAATCCACCACCCCGTCTATGTTCTGTGAGAGAGCCCAGAAGACACTCCATATAGCAAAGTGGCAAGGATTGTGCTGGTGAGGTGTTAGCTGTCCTCTGTAGGCCACGGCTAATGTAGGAGATGCTGTTACAGAACTGGGCTCCCAGACACCCAAGGTGTGATAGGGTCCTAAAATAAGAGAGGCCATGTGACAGCATTTAACTGCTAGAAGCAATGTATGGATGATTATAAAAGGTGGCCACATCCAGTGAACCTGGTCCACAGAGAGCTGTGAAGATGGTTTCTAGAATAATAACATCTATCTAGGGGCAAGATCGATGGGCAGCCAACAAGGGTACTTCTCAATATATGCAGTCAAATGAAGTTGAGTATGGATAAGGCTAGGAGAGCCACTCAAAATCACAATCCCTTGCTTGTTTCTTGCCCTCAGCCAAGTATCAGAATTCACCCACTGACTGAAGAGAACATTCATTCCATTAGGAAGAATCACATAACATCGGGACAAGTGAGTATGGTAGTCATTCCTAAGTCTGTCCCAAAAAGGATGTACGGTCATTTTACTGGGGAAAGTGCTGTTGACACAGGGCAGAAGTTTACACTGATACCTGGAGAACTGGAAGACCCAAAAGGAGATATACAAGGCAAGATCCACTTTTTTCTTCTGGTTGTTTGAAAGATTTCTTTTCTCTTTGTATTTGTTTTTAGACATTTTTTTCTATAATGCACCTAGTTGTGATTTTGTATGTGTGTGTTTATTCTGCTTCAGATGACCAGTTTTACCGACATTTTATAATCCATTTATCAGTTTTGGATAATTCCTGACAATTATCTTTCAAATATTAATTCTATCCCATTCTTTATCTCCCTTCCTGAAACTTCAATTAAATATATACATTAGGCTTAAAATTTTTCCATATATCTCTTTGTGTTCTGTATTTTCCATCCTTTTGTTTTCTAGTGCTTCAGTATAGATATCTCCTGTTCTTTCAGTTTAGTTGACAAGATACTCCATTTGTAATTATTTTAGAACTTGTACATAGTAGGAACTATATTGAATGAATGAAAAAAGAAAAGGTTTGAGTAGCATAAATCTATTTTTCCCTCATGTGATTGTGGTGTTATTTGCCGTTACTATTGCATTTTTATTTTTTTAAAAAAATCCTATTTCAAATTGTGCTACAAATCCCATATTTCAGAATTCTTTACCAGAAGCTTTCATTGCTATGCCCTAGCAATTTTAACTCTCTAATTTTATTTTATTTATTAATTAATTAATTAAAATTTTTTGCGGTACGCGGGCCTCTCACTGTTGTGGCCTCTCCCGTTGTGGAGCACAGGCTCCGGATGCGCAGGCTCAGTGGCCATGGCTCACGGGCCTAGCTGCTCCGCGGCATGTGGGATCTTCCCTGACCAGGACACGAACCCGTGTCCCCTGCATCAGCAGGCGGACTCTCAACCACTGCGCCACCAGGGGAGCCCTCTAATTTTATTTTTTTATGATCATCATCATTTTCATTTTGAATGTTGTTATTGCTGTCATATAACAAATGTAGCTCACTGTAGAAAATTCAGAAATCCAGGAAAATAGAAATCAGAAATCCCCTTTTTTCAGCACTAGAAGTAGACATCACTTTAAAATTTTGATTATAACCTTTCAGCCTTTTTATACAAGCATATACTTACAAAATTGAAATTTATCATATAGTGCAGTTTTGGCATCTTATTTTTTTTTCATTACTATTATACTGTGACTATTGCACTACAGCATTAAATGTTCTTCAAAATTATTTAAATGATTGCATGATTTTCCTTAAATTCATGCTTTATAATTGAACCATTCATTCATCTATCTATTAATGATCATTTTCAAGTTATCACTATAATTGTCAGCACTGGACAAACATGTAAAATCATTGCCTGAATTTCTTCTACCTGAGAAGTTCTTGAATCAAAATGTATGAACATTACAGTATCCTCACACAATTTGTGCCAAATTAATTTTCAAAGAAATTTTATACTAATTTACATAGCTTGAAACAAAATAATATATTGCTTACTACATCACCCCTTTTTAAGCACTGAATATTTTATTTTTGAATATTTCAAATTTGATGAAGAAATTGAATTTCGATGTTAATTTTTAATTGTCTTACTAGCAAAATAGAACTCTCTAATTTAAAATGAAAAATCCTGGGGACTTCCCTGGTGGCACAGTGGTTGAGAGTCCGCCTGCCGATGCAGGGGACACGGGTTCGTGCCCTGGTCAGGGAAGATCCCACATGCCGCGAAGCGGCTGGGCCCGTGAGCCATGGCCGCTGAGCCTGCGCATCCGGAGCCTGTGCTCCACAACGGGAGAGGCCACAACAGTGAGAGGCCCGCGTACCGCAAAAAAAAAAAAAAAAAATCCTGGGATACAAAACCTGAGTCTGAATATAATTTTAATTTAACCAATATAACAATACTCCCCCTAAAGAAGCTTAGACTGATAATTGAAAAGTAACTTTAGGGCATCATGAATAAACCACTCCTAAGAGTAAAAAGTAAGCCTGTGGAAAATAAAGTAGATTATGGGATATCTCTGTTAATAGCTCAGATTCTCCCTGATAGGCAGAACACAGATAGTCTTGGTTAGCTGACAAAACTTTTGCCTTTACCTGGCTTGCTGCCTTGCACATATTTGTGCACTAACCAAAGCCAGGTTTAAGGTTTGGGGTATCGAGCAGTTTGATGCAGCTGTTCCAGAAATATGGTTAAGTTAAGCGCAGAAATATTCTTTTGAAATACAGAATGAAATACAAAAAGCATATTCTTGTAATTGGCTATCCTATGGGAAAGGGAAGTTTTGTAGGCTGAATAGTGTCTCCTAAAGATATCCAGGTTCTAATCTCTGGAACCTGTGAATGGTAGCTTCTAATGCAAAAGAGACTTTGCAATTGTGATTTAATTAAGGATTTTAAGATGAGGAGAGATTATCCTGGATTATCTAAATGCAATCACAAGTGTCCTTATAAGAGAGAGGCAAAGGAAAATGTGACACAGTAGAGAAGAAGATCGTGTGACAGAAACTAAGGGAGGTAGAGCCAGAGAGAAATACACTATAATGCTGGCTATGAAGATGGAGGAAGGGGCCATGAGCCAAGGAATGCAGAGAATGCAGTCTAGGGAAGGAGAGAAAAAGACGGCAGAGTAGAAGACCCTGAGCTCACCTCCCCACATGAACACGCTAGAACTACACGTACAGGTACAACTACTATAGAAAAACTCTCTCTGAGAACAGCTTGAATACTAGCAAAACAGCTCTTCTACAACCAAGGGTATAAAGAAAAATACCACACCAAGATGGGTAGGAGGGGAAGAGAAATGATCTAGTCAGGACCCACACCCCCAGTGGGAGATCTAAAGAGGAAGAGGGTATCACAAACCCGGCAGTCCTTCCTAAGATGCCAGGCGTTCAAGCCCCACCTTGGGCACCCCAGCCCTGGAGTCTGGCACTGGGAAGACGAACCTGTTAACAGGTTTTGAAAACTAACGGGGTTTATGACCAGGAGAACCAGAAGGCTGTAGGAAAAGGAGACTCCACTTTTAAAGGGCACATGCACAAACTTACTTACCCCAGTCCCAAGCCCGCTTTAAGTCAGTCACTCTGCCTCTGCAGAGGCAGCAGATTGAAAAGTGCCTGGTGCTCTATCTAGCCTGCCAAGACTGCTCCAGCAGGCCGTCCAGCCTTCACTAGGGTGATATCCTAAAGTAATCTATGCTGTGTGTAATATATATTTTAATAACATGTTAAGTATTTAATAATATATGTCTTTAACAATACTCATTAACTAATATCATATCTCTAACTTACTTGGCTACTCTTAGCTCCTTCTCTGTGTTCTTCTGATATTTTCCAATGTTGCTCTTGTAGTTTTAATCTTCCCACAAATTCTATCATCTTTATATTTATTAATTCATGGTGGGTGATAGAGTCTTTTTGATAAGTTACAGATAAAAGTAAATGTCTCTCTCTTTCATACACACACACACATACACACGCATGAATTCCTGAATTATTTAACCAAGAATATAATATTTTATCCACACAAGGTGGTTACTCAGGACAAGAAATATAATTTTGGAAGTCGTTTGTATGTGAATTTGGAGCTGTAAGACTGAAAGAAATCACCTAGGAAGGATGTATAAAAGACAACAAGAAGGTGTCTAATGAGTGCTGGGTCACAGCAGTATGTGGTTATTGTGCAAAAGAAGAGTCAGCAAAGAAGACTGAGCAGTTGTGAGCCCTGAGATAGGAGAGCTAGTGAAGTATGGTGTTACAGAAGCCAAGAAATGAGTGCTATGAGATGTGTTTGGTCACTGCCTTGAATTCTGCTGAGAGTTCAAGTAATATAAACATATTTGGCCACCTGGAAGCACTACTAATTGTGGCAGAAACTGCTTTGTTATTTCCTCCCAGACACACAAGTATACTTCATTTCCCAGCTTCCCTTTCAGTTATATATGGCCACGTAAATAAGTTCTGTCCAATGGAACTCTCCCACATATGATTCTACTTCTCCATCTTCCAAATGAGTGAAGAGAGCTCTAAGGATCTACAGAAGGGTCGTGGGTCCTTGGGCGCCGCTGGAGGAGAGAGATTCAGGACTTCTGGCCAGTAATGCCTGCTCTGAGTTGTGGCATAAGCAAGCAACTTCCATTGTGTTAAACTGCTAGGATGTTGGGTCTGTTGGGTATCACAGAACCTACATTAACTATACAATAATCTTTACAATAGTAAACTGGTAGGCGTGGTGGATTCTGAAGTCAGATTAGAGAGAGAGGTGTAGAGCATCCAAAGGCAATTTTGGACTCAGTTCTGATTGTTTACCAGGTGTCTGTGGCAACTTATAGTTAGCCATTTTGAATGCTTTAATTTTTCCATTGCTTGAGATAATGCATCTCTGTGAGTGGTCTAAGCAGATGTCAGCTAGACTAAATCTACCTAGTTGCTTTCTCATATCTTCTCTTCCTCTTGACTAGTTTAAATGGTAAATCTTAAAAGTTAAAATGTTACTGTGTCTGTCCCCTGAGATATTGGCTCCCTAATCTCAGAATAAAGTCCAAATTTTTGGTGCAATATGAAGTCCTTAAAAATATGAGACTGATATACACACCTAATATTTATCTCTCCTATGGTAAAAGCAAAGTACAAGAACTTAACCCATTTGACATTAAATCCTTTCTATAGACTTCTATTGACATTAAATCCTTTTCCAGTACCTCCTAAAAAATAAACTTTAAAACATTGTGGTTTAGAGTTAATTATTGGGACCTCACTACCAATGTTACCAACACCTTTCTCTAAGGTTTCTGTCATCACCCCAAACTTGTGACAACAATTGGGTTGTTTCTACCTTTGACTATAATGAATAGTGTTGTTCTATAAATATTTGTATACAAGGTTTCAAAAAAAAAAAAAAAAGTCAAACAGTTGGCCAGATAGTATAATAGCAAGCAATCTGCTTGGCAGTAAGCGTTCTAGCAAAGATCATCTCCCCACATGGCCTGCTAGTCTACCAGGAGCAAAAGGCTCCCTGACGCCAGCCAGCATTTACAAACAAACTCCATTCAGGACGACATCAAGAGAGTTTCTGCTGTCTCTTCTTCTACTTTGAAGAACATCGTTAAATTCCCTCTTTTGTTTTCCAAGTTTCAAAATATTCCAAGCCTCACAAGAAGAGATGGGAGAGGAGAAGAAAAAAAGTTTCTCAAGACATTTTCATGCCATAGAACCCAAAAGAAAGAGATAAAACCTACTGTATTTCATTCATTCTAAGATGCCTGTCTTTCATATTTTAACATAACTGAAACTGAGATGCCTCCTAACATATTCAATATAGTTAGAAAGCATTACGTCATAATTCACTTGGCACCAATTTATCTTTTTTACTTTTACTTAAAATAATGGTCTTACAACGAATTAACAGTTTGTTGTTTTCTTTCTTAGTCGTACTTAAAATAATGGTTTGTCTTACAACTGACAATGTCTTTGATTTGATGAAATATAGTCATCACTGCATATTTTGTGGATCCACAACCTGTCATTTAAATTTGCATATTGAACAAAATTTGCTGAGCTATTTTTTAATTTTTCTAATTTGTATAAGCCACATTTTTGACACTATGTGTTGTTTCAACATGGAACAGACTTCTACATATTTGAAGTTCTAGTGTCTTTCCTACAATAGTGCAACCACTCCTGTGATTATTAAAATAGTATCATTAGTATGGAGGGTGGCATTTTGGCTTCCAAATCTGTCATATTTATTCAAAAAATATCTCACTCAAGTCCTCAACCAGATCATTTAATTCTTTTCTCCAAAAAGAAACAGATTGCCTGTTGTTTCCCAGAAAACTTATTTTGGTGTTTGACAATGTGATGATGTGACAAAAAGGGATAGCAGTCTTCTCAATGAGTTTGAAACATTTGAAATTACTCAGATTTAAAACCAAAATTTCAGGGACTTTCCCGGTGGTCCAATGGTAAAGAATCTGCCTTCCAATGTAGGGGATGCGGGTTCAATCCCTGGTCGGGGAACTAAGATCCCACATGCTGTGGGGCAACTAAGCCCTCGCGCCACAGCTACTGAGCTCAGGCGCCTCAACTAGAGAGCCCGAGTGCCACAAACTACAGAGCCCATGTGCTCTGGAGCCGCACCACAACTAGAGAGAGAAAACCTGCATGCCACAAGTGAAGAGAAGCCCATGTGCCTCAGTGAAGATCCCACGTGCCACAAATAAGACCCAACACTGCCTAAATAAATAAAACCAATATTTCAAACTTTATGGTAAAGCAGGGTGGGATATTCCCTTTTTTCTACATTCTAACTGAATTCCATTATGACTACTGGGTCCATATGTGGTTTGACTAAGTGTGGGGAAAGATGTTTTATCCCAGACCAACTCTTTCATGCTTCAGCATTAAGAACTGAGATGAAGATGAATCATACCAAGCTGTATTGAGGGTACATTCACAGTTCAGTTATAATAAATGGTGCGATAAATACTTTTTTGGACACCTGTATCATCTCTATTTTGAACATGAGATGATAAATCATTTCATTGGAAGATGAATTAGAGTTTCCAAAGTTATACAACAAACCAGGGACAAAACAGTAACCCATCATTTTTTTTTACTTCCTCCCAGCTCATCAATCAAACTTACAAATCAGGGTCTCCTTTACATCTAAGGTAGAACTCATATGATCACCTACAATGCTCACTATTAACTCTAATCTTTTAGAAAGATCAAACAAAATGGTTACAGAGGAACAAAAGTGAAAATTCAAATATATCAAGAAATCTCAGATGAGATGACATTTAACTAGTGTCTCTGACTTAAAAGATGAAAATGACACCATGGGAGGATGCTTTAAAATACTTATTGGAGAGAGGAAGTATTAACCCAAATTATTCACATTTAGTAAAAGTGGACTCATTTTGACTCAGTTTCAGCCTATGTCTTGGCTGGAGAAAAAACACCTACATGTTTTATGTTAGTTATGGTTTCCTTAAAATGTTTCAGAATTTTGGCAGATTTATCTTTCTAAAAGTCCACGAGTTTGCAAAATTTAGTAAAACCAGTAACTGGGAGGGGTAAAGAGAGTAGAGACAGGAAAAAGAGGAGAGAGGGTAGAAGAACTGAAACACATGTCTGAGCTGTAAGCTTTAGAGGCTAGCAGATATCATAACGAGGACAGGACACCAAAAAAGGACACTGCTTTGTACCAAAAGTTTGCGAGTTTAGTTCCAGATTAAAGAATCTAAATGTGTATTGACCTGAAAATTGAAGTTTGCATGAGAGGGACAATGTACCACTGACTGAAAGGCAAACATAATCTTTCTTTTTCTGAAATATTTGTAGTGATTCTTAAAGAACTTCATCACTCTGTAATGAAACAACTATTTTCATGCTGCTTAGTGAATTATTTCTCATTGCTGCTTAGTCAAACACATTTCCCTCTTTCAATAGACAAGATGGAAGTGAACATATTTAAGGCATGTGCTAGAGCAGGGTTTTCAACCTTGACACTGCAGACACTTTGGGCCAGATAACCCTTTGTTGTAGGGGGCTGTCTTGTGCCACGTAGATGTTTAGCACCATCCCTGGTTTCTACCCACTAGACACCAGCAGCAGCCTGCTATGACTGTGACAACCAAAATATCTCCACACACTGCCTGCTGGGGTGGGAGAAAATCACCCGCCCCTGGATGAGATGCACTAGATGGATGAGACTTGCAAAAGGGAAAGAAGAGGAAAGGGGTCTACATTAGTTTCTTAGGGCTACTGTAACAAAGTGCTTCAAAGGTGGATGGCTTAAAACAACAGAAATGTATTGTCTCAATTCAGGAGGCCAGAAGTCTGAAATTAAGATGTTGTTCGGGTCATGCTCTTTCTGAAGGCTCTAGGGGAGAAGCTGTTCCATGCGGTTTCTTAGCTTCTGGTGTTGCTGGCAGTCCTTGGCACTCCTTGGCTTGACACACCACCCATTCTCTGCCTGCATTGTCACAGTATTGCCCCTGTGTCTGTCTCTCTCCTTCTCATCCTCTTCTTATAAGGGTAACAGTCATATTGGATTAGAATCCACTCTAATTGAATATGACCTCATCTTAACTTGATTGTGTCTGCAAAGATTCTATTTCCATAAAAGGTCACATTGACAGGTACTGGGGGTTAAGACTTCAACATCTTTTGAGGGGACACATTTCAACTTACAGCAGGGTCCAAAGGGGAAAGGTTTGTTCTCAAATGGTTCCAAGACAAATAATCACTGGGGATCCTTCAAAAGCATTAGTCAGAGACCCAGGCCCATTGAGGAATGGGTAATAAATAAAGAAGGCAATGCTGAAGCCTCATCTCATTGTGGGATCTCTTGGGGTTGAAAGTTACAACTCAAATCTGAAATAAAGAACTCTTCTGTACTTGGTGACTTTCATGTATGTGTGATGGCAGATCACACATCTGGGGATGGCAGATTGAGGATACATAGGACTAACAGATGAACATTTAAGTTAAGATAATTTGAATAGACGTTTTAAAAAAGGCTATCCCAAAGGGTGTGGGAAGAGTATACGGAAACCAAAAGGATGGTATGGTCGTCTGGAACTAGTAAGTAAATAGGGCTTTGTTACCATCACCTGTAGACCTGATGGGGGAAGTGGTTATTGGAACAGAGAGAGAGAAAGGGAGAGGGAGAGAAGTAGAGGAAGAGGGGGAGAGAGAAAGAGAGAGAAACACTGTTGAATTGGAAGCCTGACAGGAGACTCTGGTCAGGGGATACAGGCATCCCATCGATATCCTGCATGGAGGCAGGCTGAGCTAATCAGTATCCTGATCTCTTCCCTCCCTCCTTCCTGCCAGTGCTATCCAATTGGTCAAACCCGACCAAAAGCCAGAGGGCAATCTGTTGATACAGTGTATATAGATCAAGCCTCTGCCACTAGCTCTACCTCCCATCCCCATCAGGCCAGTGCATAAACAAGTTTAAGAAGGGTGAAGAGTGGATCTGAAAGTCCAAATGAAATATATCTAACATACATAAGAAATTTTTAAAAATATTTTTTATTCTCTACATTATTTTGTCTATTAAAAAGTAAAATTCAATTTTTATAAATCTGCCATATTTTGACCATTTTATTTGAAGGGGATCTCCTGCTTAATTTACTTATTAATCTCTGAATAAAAATGACCCCAAAATTCCACAGTGCATTAGACCGGTAGTCAGTACCTAACAATGTCTGTCTCTGATTTTGGAAACATGGGATGTTTTGTAAAAAAACATTGTGGCATTTCACGATGGTACTGCAATATTTGGGGGCTGCATCCCAAATAAAGACAAGAGTCAGGAGTCAGGAGACCTTGGTTCTAGCCCTAGCCCTACAGATAACTTGAGGAGTGATGTTCACATGATGTTCATGTGCCACTTAATTTGTTTTCAACGGTAAAATTAAGGAGTTAGGCATCTCTTATAGACAGACAATTTTTATAGACTTTAACTTCCCTTATTTTGGGTTTATTATTCATGATCATATCACACTCATTAATACATTTCCCTTGATTATATATTTTCTAAAAAAAAAACCTTATCAATTTATGAGACTGTAAAGAATTAGAAATGTAGCCCTGTGCCCAATTATTTTCCCAAATAATTTGGATGATTCAAGACAAGGAGACAAATATATTTGAAAATCTCAACTGTTTAAGTGGCTTAAGCTTTTTCTGACTTTAGAATCTTGCCACATGCTATTTTCTTTCCTGGAAAGCTTCCTAGCCTGCCTTACTCCTACTATTCCCTCAGGTCACAGCTCAGCTGTCAATCAGAGAAGACTTCCTTGTCCCTTCTCAACCCTTTCCCACCTTTTTGCTAGGATCCCTTCAGTTGTGTTCATTCTTAGAATCTATTTCTTTCCATTTATTGCTTTATTGTAGTTTGTAGTTACATAGTTAATTGTGATCTTTGTTTGTTTACCGTTTTTAAACTTTGACTGTAAATGGGTGTTAGAGATCATATCTGGATTTATTTTAAATCTGTCTCCCAGAGCTTATCACAGTGCCTTGCCCAAGGTAATTATCATTTTTTCCAAAGGTTGAATGCATAAATTGATCTATGCTATCACTGGACTTGTAATTACTATAGCTGGAGGTGGAATTTGGGCTTGTGAATCTTTGTATAACTTAATATAGCATGTTATATTTATTGTCCAGGGGTTCATCAAAGGAACAGATATTAGACAGTGGATGGCCAAAGAGCAGAAGGTGGCCAACTTCCCTTGCTTAAGGCATGAAGTATCGTCATAGATGTGCCCAGGAGATAAAATGTGTAAAAAACATTTATAGAAAAGCCATGTTAAAAATAATTTTAAAAATGGAAATAAAATGATGATACAATAATAAGATAAATAAGACCACTCTAAAAAGTTTATCATTCTAAACCAGGTTTTCTCAACCTCCACATTATTGGCATTACTTTGGACAGGATAATTCTTTGTTGTGGTAGAATGCCCTGTGCATTGTAGGACATTTAGCAGCATCCTTGACTTCTACCCAGTCAATTCCAGTAATGCCCTGCAGTTGTTACAACCAGAACTGTCTCCAGACATTGCCAAATGTCCCTTGGGAATCAAAACTGCCTCAGTTGAGAACCATTGTGCCTCAGGATTAATAAACAGGGCTTCCCTGGTGGTGCAGTGGTTGAAAGTCTGCCTGCTGATGCAGGGGACGTGGGTTCGTGCCCCGGTCTGGGAAGATCCCACATGCCGCGGAGCAGCTGGGCCCGTGAGCCATGGCCGCTGAGCCTGCGCGTCCGGAGCCTGTGCTCCGCAACGGGAGTGGCCATAGCAGTGGGAGGCCCGCGTACCGCAAAAAAAAAAAAAAAAAAAAAAAAAACAACCCAAAAACAGAATTAATAAACAAAAAAATCAAACAAAACAAAAACAAAAAGCAATTACCCTTACACTACACATTATTTCATTGTCCCAAGAACCTTAAAATTCTCATAAAGCAGATAGTGTCATCTCCATTTCATATATAAAGAAAAAGAAAGAGAACAATTTAAGTGGTAACTTTAATGCCATGTAGTAAGAAGCAGAGTGAGAAAATGAATCTAGGTCTTTTAATTCCAAAGCTTGTGCTGTTTCCACAAATCTATTTTGCTACCTTACTAAAAACATCCACTGGAAGGGTTCCGGAGTAGAAATGAGCACCAGCCTCTGGAGACAGCGAAGGCCCCAGGAGGTGATTGGGCTGCAGCTACGCCACACACTATCACCCCCAGGGCTAAGTGTCACCGCTAGGGAGTCCAGCGGATCCTCGGTAGCCATCATCTGAGCCCTCCTAATAACACATTCCCAAGCCTGAGAAGAGAATTTCCAGGTCTTCCTTGATCCCTTCTTTTATGGGAGACACCTAGAAGAAAGCAATTCTATTTAATTTTTCAATAAACATTTGTATTCACACTTATTTTTATTTTTTTTTGCGGTACGCGGGCCTCTCACTGTAGTGGCCTCTCCCGTTGCGGAGCACAGGCTCCGGACGCGCAGGCTCAGCGGCCATGGCTCACGGGCCCAGCCGCTCTGCGGCATGTGGGATCTTCCCAGACCGGGGCACGAACCCGTGTCCCCTGTATAGGCAGGCGGACTCTCAACCACTGCGCCACCAGGGAAGCCCCACACTTTTTTTTTTAACATCTTTATTGGAGTATTATTGCTTTACATTGTTGTGTTAGTTTCTGCTGTACAACAAAGTGAATCAGCTATACTTACACATATATCCCCATATCCCCTCCCTCTTGCTTCTCCCTCCCACCCTCCCTATCCCACCCCTCTAGGAGGTCAGAAAACACCGAGCTGATCTCCCTGTGCTATGTGGCTGCTTCCCACTAGCTATCTGTTTTACATTTGGTAGTATATATATGTCCATGCCACTCTCTCACTTCTTCCCAGCTTACCCTTCCCCTCCCCATGTCCTCAAGTCCATTCTCTACATCTGCGTCTTTATTCCTGTGTGCCCCTAGGTTCTTCAGAAGCATTTTCTTTTTTTAGATTCCATATATATGTGCTAGCATATGGTAATTGTTTTTCACTTTCTGACTTACTTTACTCTCTATGACAAACTCTAGGTCCATCCACCTCACTACAAATAACTCAATTTCATTTCTTTTTATGGCTGAGTAATATTCCATTGTATATATGTGCCACATCTTCTTTATCCATTAACTGTCGATGGACACTTAGGCTGCTTCCATGTCCTAGCTATTGTAACTAGTGCTGCAATGAACATTGTGGTACATGACTCTTTTTAAATTATGGTTTTCTCAGGGTATATGCCCAGGAGTGGGATTGCTGGGTCATATGGTAGTTCTGTTTTTAGTTTTTTAAGGAACTTACTGTGTACTGTTCTCCATAGAGGCTGTATCAATTTACATTCCCACCAACACTACAAGAGGGTTCCCTTTTCTCCACACCCTCTCCAGCATTTATTGTTTGTAGGTTTTTTTGGTGATGGCCATTCTGATCATGTGAGGTGATACCTCATTGCAGTTTGATTTGCATTTCTCTAATGATTAGTGATGTTGAGCATCCTTTCATGTGTTTGTTGGCAATCTGTATCTTCTTTGGAGAAATGTCTATTTAGGTCTGCCCATTTTTGGATTGGGTTATTTGTTTTTATGAAATTGAGCTGCATGTGCTGCTTGTATGTTTCGGAGGTTAATCCTTTATCTATTGCTTCGTTTGCAAATATTTTCTCCCATTCTGAGGGTTGTCTTTTCATCTTGTTTATGGTTTCCTTTGCTGTGCAAAAGCTTTTAAGTTTCATTAGGTCCTATTTGTTTTAATTTCCATTTCTCTAGGAGGTGGGTCAAAAAGGATCTTGCTGTGATTTATGTTATAGTGTGTTCTGCTTTGTTTTCCTCTAAGAGTTTTATAGTGTCTGGCCTTACATTTAGGTCTTTAATCCATTTTGAGTTTATTTTTGTGTATGGTGTTAGAGAGTGTTCTAATTTCATTCTTTTACATGTACCTGTCCAGTTTTCCCAGCACCACTTATTGAAGAGGCTGTCTTTTCTCCATTGCATATTCTTGCCTCATTTATCAAAGATAAGGTGACCATATGTACATGGGTTTATCTCTTGGCTTTCTATCCTATTCCATTGAGGTATATTTCTGTTTTTGTGCCAGTACCATACTGTCTTGATTACTGTAGCTTTGTACTATAGTCTGCAGTCAGGGAGCCTGATTCCTCCAGCTCCGTATTTCTTTCTCCAGATTTCTTTGGCTATTCGGGGTCTTTTGTGTTTCCAAACAAATTGTGAAACCTTTTGTTCTACTTCTGTGAAAAATGCCATTGGTAGTTTGATAGGGATTGCATTGAATCTGTAGATTGCTTTTGGTAGTATAGTCATTTTCACAATGTTGATTCTTCCAATCCAAGAACATGGTATATCTCTCCATCTGTTTGTATCATCTTTAATTTCTTTCATCAGTGTCTTATAATTTTCTGCATACAGGTCTTTTGTCTCCTTAGATAGGTTTATTCCTTGGTAATTTATTCTTTTTGTTGCAGTGGTAAATGGGAGTGTTTCCTTAATTGCTCTTTCAGATTTTTCATCATTAGTGTATAGGAATGCAAGACATTTCTGTGCATTAATTTTGTATCCTGCAACTTTACCAAATTCATTGATTAGCTCTAGTAATTTTCTCATAGCATCTTTAGGATTCTCTATGTATAGTATCATGTCATCTGCAAACAGTGACAGTTTTTCTTCTTTTCCGATGTAAATTCCCTTTATTTCCTTTTCATCTCTGATTGCTGTGGCTAAAACTTGCAAAGCTATGTTGAATAAGAGTGGTGAGAGTGGGCAACCTTGTCTTGTTCCTGATGTTAGTGGAAATGGTTTCAGTTTTTCACCATTGAGAATGATGTTGGCTGTGGGTTTGTCATATATGTCCTTTATTATGTTGAAGTAAGTTCCCCCTATGCCTACTTTCTGCAGTTTTTATCATAAATGGTGTTGAATTTTGTCAAAAGCTTTTTCTGCATCTATTGAGATGATCATATGGTTTTTATCCTTCAATTTGTTAATATAATGTATCACATTGATTGAATTGTGTATATTGAAGAATCCTTGCATTCCTGGGATAAACCCCATTTGATCATACTGTATGATCCTTTTAATGTGCTTTCCGTTTCTGTGTGCTAGTATTTTGTTGAGGATTTTTGTCTATGTTCATCAGTGATATTGGTCCATAGTTTTCTTTTTTTGTGACACCTTTGTCTGGTTTTGGTATCAGGGTGATGGTGGCCTTGTAGAATGAGTTTGAGAGTGTTCCTCCCTCTGCTGTATTTTGGAAGAGTTTGAGAAGGATAGGTATTACCTCTTCTCTAAATGTTTGATAGAATTCACTGGTGAAGCCATCTGGTCCTGGGCTTTTTTTGTTGGAAGATTTTTAATCACAGTTTCAATTTCAGTGCTTGTGATTGGTCTGTTTATATTTTCTATTTCTTCCTGATTCAGCCTTGGAAAGTTGTGCTTTTCTCAGAATTTCTGCATTTCTTCCAGGTTGTCCATTTTATTGGCATATAGTTGCTTGTCATAATCTCTCATGATCCTTTGTATTTCTGCAGTGTCAGTTGTTACTTCTCCTTTTTCATTTCTAATTCTGTTGATTTGAGTCTTCTCCTTTCTTTTCTTGATGAGTCTGCCTAGTGGTTTATCAATTTCGTTTATCTTCTCAAAGAAACAGCTTTTAGTTTTACTTATCTTTGCTATTGTTTCCTTCATTTATTTTTCATTTATTTCTGATCTGATCTTTATGATTTTTTTCCTTCTGCTAACTTTGGGTTTTTTTTGTTCTTCTTTCTCTAATTGCTTTAGGTGTACCGTTAGGTTGTTTATTTGAGATTTCTTGTTTCTTGAGGTAGGATTGTATTGCCATAACCTTCCCTCTTAGAACTGCTTTTGCTGCATCCCATACATTTTGGGCTGTCATGTTTTCATTGTCATTTGTTTCTAGGTATTTTTTGATTTCCTCATGATCTCTTGGTTATTTAGTAGCGTATTGTTTAGCCTCCATGTGTTTGCATTTTTTACAGATTTCTTCTGTAATTAATATGTAGTCTTATAGTGTTGTGGTCAGAAAAGATACTTGATATGATTTCAATTTTCTTAAATTTACCAAGGCTTGATTTGTGACCCAAGATATGATCTATCCTGGAGAATGTTCCATGAGCACATGAGAAGAAAGTGTATTCTGTTTTTCTGGATGGAATGTCCTATAAATGTCAATTAAGTCCATCTTGTTTAATGTGTCATTTAAAGCTTGTGTTTTCTTATTTATTTTCATTTTGGTTGATCTGTCCATTGGTGAAATTGGGGTGTTAAAGTCCCCTACTATTATGGTGTTACTGTCAATTTTTCCTTTTATGGCTGTTAGGATTTGCCTTATGTATTGAGGTGCTCCTATGTTGAATGCATAAATATTTACAATTGTTATATCTTCTTCTTGGATTGATCCCTTGGTAATTATGTAGTGTCCTTTGTCTCTTGTGATAGTCTTTGTTTTACAGTCTATTTTGTCTGATATGAGAATTGCTACTCCAGCTTTCTTTTGATTTCCATTTGCATGGAATATCTTTTTCCATCCCCTCACTCTCAGTCTGTATGTGTCCCTAGGTCTGAAGTGGGTCTCTTGTAGACAGCATATATATGGGTCTTGTTTTTCTATCCATTCAGCCAGTCTGTGTCTTTTGGTTGGGGCATTTAATTCATTTACATTTAACGTAATGATCAATATGTATGTTCCTATTACCATTTTCATAATTGTTTTGGGCTTGTTATGGCCGGCCTTTTCCTTCTCTTGTGTTTCTTGCTTAGAGAAGTTCCTTTAGCATTTGTTGTAGAGCTGGTTTGGTAGTGCTGAATTCTCTTTGCTTTTGCTTGTCTGTAAAGGTTTTAATTTCTCCATGAAATCTGAATGAGATCCTTGCTGGGTAGAGTAATCTTGGTTGTAGGTTTTTCCTTTTCATCACTTTAAATATGTCCTGCCACTCCCTTCTGGCTTGCAGAGTTTCTGCTGAAAGGTCAGCTGTTAACCTTATGGAGATTCCTTTGTATGTTATTTGTTGCTTTTCCCTAGCTGCTTTTAATATTTTTTCTTTGTATTTAATTTTTGATAGTTTGATTAATATGTGTCTTGGCTTGTTTCTCCTTGGATTTATCCTGTATGAGACTCTCTGTGCTTCCTAGACTTGATTTGCTGTTTCCTTTCCCATATTAGGGAAGTTTTCAACTATAATCTCTTCAAATATTTTCTCAGTCCCTTTTGTTTTCTCTTCTTCTTCTGGGACCCCTATAATTCGAATATTGTTGTGTATAGTGTTGTCCCAGAGGTCTCTGAGAATATCCTCAATTCTTTTCATTCTTTTTTCTTTATTCTGCTCTGCAGTAGTTATTTCCACTATTTTATCTTCCAGGTCACTTATCCATTCTTCTGCCTCAGTTATTTGACTATTGATTCCTTCTAGAGAATTTTAAATTTCATTTATTTTGTTGTTCATCATTGTTTGTTTGCTCTTTAGTTCTTCTAGGGCCTTGTTAAACGTTTCCTGTATAATCTCTATTTCTATTTCCAAGATTTGGGTCATCTTTACTATCATTACTCTGAATACTTTTTCAGGTAGACTGCCTATTTCCTCTTCATTTTCTTGATCTGGTGGGTTTTTACCTTGCTTTTTCATCTGCTGCATATTTCTCTGTCTTCTCATTTTGCTTAACTTACTGTGTTTGGGGTCTCCTTTTGGCAGGCTGTAGGTTCATGGTTCCCATTGTTTTTGGTGTCTGTCCCCAGTGGGTAAGGTTGGTTCAGCGGCTTGTGTAGGCTTCCTGGTGGAGGAGACTGGTGCCTGTGTTCTGGTGGTTGAAGCTGGATCCTGTCTTTCTGGTGGGCAGGACCGCGTCCAGTGGTATGCTTTTTGTTGTCTGTGAACTGGTCATGATTTTAGGCAGCCTCTCTTCTAATGGGTTGGGTTGTGTTCCTGTCTTGCTAGTTGTTTGGCATGGGGTGTCCAGCACTGAAGCTTGCTGGTCATTGAGTGGAGCTGGGTCTTAGCGTTGAGACGGAGCTCTCTCGGAGAGCTGTCACCAATTGATATTACATGGGACCCGGAGGTCTCTGGTGGTCCAATGTTCTGAACTCGGCTCTCCCACCTCTGAGTCTCAGTCGTGACAGCCAGCCAGAGCACCAAGACTCATTTGTGAAGCTCTGAGGTCCTAGTGTTACTGAACCAACTTGGTTTTGTCTGATGGGCAGCAACAAGAATGCTGAGATTCCAAGGTTTGCAGCAAACAGAGGGCTTATTCATAAGGCAGCCAAGTGACAGGAGACCCAGTCTCAGATTTGCCTCCCTGAAGACAAGGGGCTCAAGGTATTTGGGGAACAAAGAATAAAAAAGCACAGCAGTCTGAAGTGCAGTGACTGTGAGGCGCGTGGGGAATGGAAAATGGTGACACTAATTTTTAAGAGAAGAATTGGTAGTAATAATAGTGGCAGATATGCTTTTAGAAACATTAAATTTGTTTTATTTTCTACTTGATCAGAAGTGGTTTGGGGAAGAAGCGGGGAGGGAGAAATAGAAACACAGAAAGAGAAACACACATAGTCACAGACCGAGAGAGGTGGAAGGAAAGTCTGAAAGAGACAGAGAGACAGAGAAAGAGAGACAAAAAGTGACACACTTAGACAAACACATGGCACCATAGAGAGAAGCACACAGAAAAAAGCACATACAGAATCAGAGAGAGACAGACACACACACTATATGAATCAGAAGGGAAATGAGAGTTGGGGGCTTCTGGGGGGGAGGCTGAGGGATGGGAAAGGGTCCTGGGATGTAGGGCTTGTGAAGGAGCTATGAAAGGCCGGGAGAAGACTGATTAATCTCCTCTCTTGGGACTAGACCACATAACAGACCTGATTTCAGAAATGCTTCAGATATTGTTGTTAAGTATATTGAGGATCATTTCTCTAATCCTGAGAAATACAGTGAGCCTGTACAGTGAAGGAACTTTCAGACTTATCCAGATGATAACCCCTTGAGGATACAGGACATGAAGACCTCCCTTTCCTTCTCTCTCACTTTTCTGTCTCCTTCTCTATTTCCCTCTGGCCCCGCAAATATAAGAGCAGCTGACTTAAGTATATGTCAGGAAATGTTCAACACAGGTTAGGCAGGCTGCAAGCAGCTGTGTGCAGCCTTGGTGGGGTGGGGGTCGCTGTGAGCTCTACGTTTGGGAGGGCCTCAAAAGTTTGCTCCCCCTGGACCATTCAAACCATTCTAGACTTCTAGATTGAGGCACATAGCACTGAGGCAGCTACTATCCAGTTTATAGCATCGCAATTACAGCAGAAACCTGACTATGCTGGGAAGGGCTTTAGTCCCTGATCCACATAATATTTGATACCTCCCTCCGGATCAGAAAGCCCCAAAGTCAATGTCCAGGATCCAAATATTTTCTAAACGGCTTCTCAGCTGACAGCCGGAGCCAGCCATCAGAGGTTTGACCAGACTGTGTGCAGCTGACAGTTAGACCATAGAACAGTTAACTTTCACGTGAGAAATTGAGTTGACATCGAATGGGGAGGAAGTAGTTATCATAGGGTATGATAAAAATAATTTCTGAGTCTATGGCTCTAGTGTTCATCCCAAGTGATCTGTGCCTCCTCCCAGTCAGTGAATGCTGAGGTCAAAATATTGTGTGGGAAT
The DNA here is from genome assembly GCF_937001465.1 of Orcinus orca. Classification (NCBI taxonomy): domain Eukaryota; kingdom Metazoa; phylum Chordata; class Mammalia; order Artiodactyla; family Delphinidae; genus Orcinus; species Orcinus orca. The sequence continues at coordinate 121,827,113 of NC_064562.1, forward strand.
TGTCAGGAGCATAACTGCCTTTGGAGACAGAGATTTCAGATTACATTTTGATAGTGCACTATTCTATGGAGAACCCACAAGTCCTAGAACCAGAAAGACCATAGTGGTTTTCTAGTCCAACTGCTTGCTTTACTCAGGAGGACGCACAAGACCACAGAGGTTAAGGGACTGCTTTAAGATCACGCAAGATTTGGTGACAGAACTGTGACTAGAACCCAGGATTCATACTCTTCATCCTGTTTTATTTCCACATAGGGTACGTAAATAAATAGTATTATTTTAAATAGAAATTGATGGTCTTTTTGAAAATTTCCAATTAATAGTCAGAGGGACATCAGTGCCTAGAGTGCATGTGTAATAAACAGTGAGAATCAGAAGGAGAACTAAGAAGAAGTATCCAGCATTTAGCCTAATCTGAGTGCAATAAATATCTGTTGAATGAAATGAATGGGATTACATTATTAGCATTTTTCTCAGGAGGTTCCTGTTATATGAAACAGCCACAAAATAATTTACCTTAATGAAGGATACAGGGCTGACAACTCAAATGGGTGTCATTTTGGAAAGATGTTTTTCTTATGTAATTAAAGCTAATGGAAATTTCACTAACCAAAGAAATGCTAAAGATAGAAGGTGCTCAAGAGATGAACAGATGCAAACAATATGTAACTACTTAAGAAAGTACACTCTCAGCACGTATAAAGCTCCTTTGTTATCCCTGCAGAGTGAAGTGAGTCCTATTTCCCAAGTCTCTTTATTTTGGATTTTCTTCCAATGCAAAAAAAAAAAATCCGGGCTTCCCTGGTGGCGCAGTGGTTGAGAGTCCGCCTGCCGATGCAAGGGACACGGGTTTGTGCCCCGGTCCGGGAAGATCCCACATGCCACGGAGCGGCTGGGCCCGTGAGCCGTGGCCGCTGAGCCTGCGCGTCCGGAGCCTGTGCTCCGCAACAGGAGAGGCCGCAACAGTGAGAGGCCCGCGTACCACAAAAAAAAAAAAAAAAAAAAAAATCCTTCCCTGTAAAATTCAACAGCATAGACTACAAAGCCAGGATTTCATAGAAGTGGTAGGTGATTTGGAGAGAGTTAGCCCCCCAACTCCCACACATCACTCTTAAATAGAATATTTCATCAAATACTGCCACCAGCAAAATGGGACAGGGGGCAGTGTTCCTCCTGGAAATTGAAATAGCATTGAAAGGTTGAGTGAACCAGATTATATGTCATATTTTTCAGATAACTAGATTCTCTGGGGACTAAAGAGTGATAAAGGTTTAATAGGATCTCAATGAATCTCTCAGGTCTCCTTGTATTTCATTGTATTCTTAACATGAATCATGTAAAAGTTCATCAGATCAACTCATTTCTCAGCTGTGTTTGTGTCTTAAGACCTTCACTCTTGTTTGGCAAATCCTTGTGTGATGATCTGTCTGTGGTTCCAGGTCACCTGAGCATTTAGGCTGCTGTTCTGTTTATAGCTCCCAAAACATCTTATTTTTCCCAGAGGCTACATCATCCTGGCCTTTTGACATATTGGAAGGACAGAGATATTACAAAACAGCTCTTTGAGCATCTCTACTTTGGGCAATAAATTGCTAAGTGAACATAGAAGGACAAGGATTTCCTTTACAATTGCTCCTTGTATTAGCCCAAGCCAAAATAATGCTTACCAGGGTCATTTTTGGCTAGTCTTAAGAATGCCAATTTCAATCCAATAAACTTAATATGTAAAAAATAAAGTTTCAGAAGAATCTAAGTGCCACTGTATTAGAGAGTAAAAATTTTAATTTACTGATAAAAAATTAAAGATTCCTCAGAGAATATTGTATATCTTGGCAATATATACTTCAAAGATTCTTATGTTAAATGCTTCTACAAGGACACATTTTAAAGCATATGAATATTCTACATTTTAAAAGCCATATCTTTTGTTCATATACCACACAAAATAAACTTTACCATGCATTAGTCCATCAAAGCTCATTTTGTTTCTAGAAAGGCATGATTACATGCATATTAAAAATAAAGAATATATTTCAGAAAGATCAAGGGACTTGTCTCAAGACACACAGCTAGGAAGAAACAAGGTAAGACAAATATTCTCATGCAAGAACTCAAGATATTAAAACTATTTAAAAATATATATTCCAGCATATATTCTCTTAAATGCTTGATCCCTCAACAACCATCTAATGCTTTTGGGGTTCCCTTCAGAAGGAAAAGACCTGTTTATCAAATTATATAGGGCTGGGAAATATATATTTTTATGAAAATTGTATTTATGAAATCAAAGACTGAGATCAAAAGATAAACTTGAAAGTAACGTATCTTTGCCATTCAATTGGATTGCTTGTAAACCATCCCAGAAGATAAGAATTGATTTAAGATCTCCAAAAAGAAAAAAAAATAGATTATGCACCTTATTTGTGTCAACCATAACAATTCCATTGCTTAACAACTCTACTCAACTAAAATTCTGTTATAATTTAGAACTATTCACCTGTGAAGAATGATTATTGATTACTAAACCAGAATCTGTTAAGAACAAAAATCCTCACTGAATCTTCTTCATGCTGACCTTCAGGTTACTTGATCTTTATTTTGTTTCTAATACTTGATATCTATTTAGATATAGTTCTTAAAAAGTAAAATGTCATGTTTCTCCTTAATTCCAAAACTTTAGACCTTATTCAATATTAAAGTAGAAGTTCAAAAAATACTGAATGCAATAAGGGCATTGTTTTACAGATCAAGCTGGATACATACTTAAGGATTGCAATTTTAAAATATTATTTTGTTAGTCAGTCCACTGTCTGCAGCTGTCATCTACACTGTGCCAACTTTTGGCTATTGCCATTTTCTCAAATCTTTGCCATCTAACAGGCATTTTGGTTCCCAGTTACCCCTTCTCTGCAATTGTCCTCAGTCCACAGCAGTGGTCCTCAAATTTAGCAAGTTTCAGAATCATCTAGAGGGCTTGATAAAACCCAGGTTGCTTGGCTCCACCTCTAGTTTCTAATTCAGTAGGTCTGGAAGAGTCCCAAGAATTTGCATTTGGAGCTGGTTCCCTGGTAATGCTGATGCTGCAGATCCAGGGCCCACACTTTGTGATCATGTATTCTGTATTTCTGGTGATTTCCATTTCTTCAGTTTACCTTTTGGTACACTGGAAAGACAGAACTTTCCTAAAACAACTCTTTTCTCTCATTTTCAATTATCCAGGGTAACAGAGTTTTCTTTCATCCTTTTGCCCCCAAGCAACATCATGATCTAGTAGAGCTGTAATAGCTATTCACAGAGGAAAGAGATTCTCCCTCGGGCCATTTATAATATAAACTTCCTTTTACCAAGACTTGTGCCCTGCCTTCTGGGACCCAGAAAAACATGGAAGAACAGCTCTTCCTTCTTTAAAGAACAGTTTCTAAACAAAATCTGGTGAGACAGTCAGAAATATATAGGATCTTCGGTGCCCCGCGTGGCATTTACCCTTGTACATCCTGAGATACATGATAAACCACTTCTTGTTTCCACTATGGCCAGACAAGGTGTTATGCAGGCAGAAAAGTGTTGAAATTATTGGAGTGATTCCTCCTGGTGTGCACACTCATAGTCATTTAGCCTTAGGATAATTTCAAGCCTTAGGCTGCCCATTAAAGTAATGAAAGAAATGCATAAAACAAATCAGGCTTGGACTGATGTTGGTGGGACTAGAGTTAGTAATGCCCAAAAACCTAGCTGCTTTTTCTTTGGTTATAGCAAGTCTTACTGATTTTTGTATTGAAAAGACCCTTGGCTTCTGATTTTAACATGCTTTCTCTTGAATTGTATAAAAGCAGAGTTTCTATAAAGAGTATTTTATTTGATTCTACTAACAGCATCAATCATCTGCCAGATAATAGAGTCAATGTTTAAAAGACACGACTCCTGCCTTTGGGAACTTACACAAAATGTAGACATGGCAGGGCAACATTAGACATTTTTCTGCATAATTAGAACTACCTAGGGAAAGTGTATTTCATCACACACTCTATAGAAGATTCTTTGGCTGAGGCCCTTTCATAAGGGATTAACCTTCAGATGCATTCTCCTTCCTCCCACCAGATGTGCATTTCTCTTACAAACACTCCCAAATAATTCAATACTTTATGTAGTGAAATAACTGCAATGGAGTAGAGAGTCCTTTCTCCATCCCAAGGATTGATTTTTTTTCTATGAAACACCTAGTCACAGGAGGTCAATATCTGTGTGTTTCTGTAGATGGTCAGAGTACGGTGAAAGAGGTAAGCAGGGACCATAATGCAGGGCAAGCAGCTGTCCTACTTAAAATAAATAAATAAAAATGCAGGCAAAATAATTTCTTCTTCCAGCCCTTGCATTTGCTAAACCCTCAGCTGTATTTGCTATATACCAGTCTTAGGTTCATTACTCTTTAAACACATTAATTATCACTGCTTTGACTAACTCCTTGAGATATTTACATATTGTAAACAGTTCTGGTATTCTTTGCAAACATACTGTGAAGGACCCGTTGGGTTTTGGTGCATTGTTTTTCCTTACCAAAAATTTGTTCTTTTGCAAACCATGAATATGACCATTTTCCTTATACCATTGTCCTGAGTATGACAACAATGAAGATACATACCCATGGGGAAAATAAATTAAAGAGTCTTCCCTCCATTCAGCATCGTTACACTGTAATAGGTAAACTATGAGCCTCTTCTGTGTACTATCAAGAGAGCCTTATTATCTCTGTGGAAGGGAACCACTTTGGGCCTATTTATTGCCCTAATTAATATTGCATCTGCAAGGCATATGTCTACTTTTTCCCACCATTGCAACCACTTTAGTCCTCAGCGTATTAAAATCCAACTCTACCATGTCTGAGCACATTGAGGAGATTTCTTCCATCTCCAGCTCACGATGTGTACTTACGGGCAAGCAGCCTGAGAGGAGAGGTGTGGAGGATGCTAACATGGTCCATATTTGTTAACAGGAACCTCCTTCTGGTGAATGAGGGAAGCTTAATCCCATGGAAGTATGGTTTCAATTTTTCATTGAAATTACAATCAAACGAGTTGCCAGCACACATTTTTCTTTGTCAGATGTTTCCCTTATGGTAGATTTGGAGTACTCTTGGGCCGGCTTATAAACCTTGTCCTCTGCCAGTGTTGCTACAGACTCTTCTCTTTGTTTTCAAATTAATTTCATCTTTTTCTCCAGGAGGTGGATACATTTGATATACAGTAGTACCTGACAGGAAAATGTCTCTTCAACACAGACTTTTTGCAGGACTCTGATGGAAAGGATGACACATTACTGGCTCTTCTTCAGCTCTCTGTAGGGAACTCGGTATGATAAAAATCACAAGAGCCAAGGGCCTGCAATTTCCTGATTTTCTAGCACTTATTAAAATCGTATTTATCAAGGTTGACTTTTGGCTGCTGGTTGAACTGGAAGGAATGGCTTTTAGAGCTCTGCTTTGGGAACTGGGGATCCTATGAACACTATAGGACAAAGTAGTCTTGGGAATGACTGTACTGTTTTCCAACTCATGAAACCGCAAACTTCTCAGGAGAGCTGAACCCAAGTTGGAAATCATTCACCTCGTTTTCTTTGAGCAAGCAGTGTCAGAGGGAACAAGCAAAGGGTAATAAAGACCAGTTGTTTTGATCTCTGGTCCCAGAACTATGTCCCTAATGAGTGAGAATCTACATCAAAGAAACTATAATGACTTTGGGAATTGACCATGTTTTTGTTTTCAGCCCATCTCCAAGCAAAGGTGTGATGGAATTGATTTGTCCTAAAGCTCTGGTCATGTGAGTCTTTTGGCAACTGCCGAACATTACCATCTGGACCAAATCATTTCTGTCTATATCTTCGCAGGTGTTATTTTCTGAGGTGACTGACTTTGCTCTAACTGGAGAGGAGGTAGGGTCCTAAAAACAGAAATAGTATTACTACTATTAATTCTGTGGCTTACTGGAGGAGGATTGTTCTAGTAAGTACTTAATACAACGTATAAAAAAGACCCATAAGAAGAGAAAGAAATGAGGAATAAGTTAACATGATTTTGTGAAGGAGAACTAGAAAGGGAATAACAAGGCCTGGGCACAGTCTGGGCTTTGCTCTTGAAATCATGTTTGACTGAAATAAGACATCTTTGGCTGTCGGTATTCCTTCTCACATATAATTATACCTCATTAGTATCGTAGCACCACTGAGTCTTAGGAATGGAAGGGATCTTGGGGTACTAATATCTCTACCTGTTTCAGTGTTATTTTGTGGATCAAATGGTTATTAAAGCTATCTTTTAAATTTGATTTTCCTCCACTATTGCAAAGAACCAACTGTAGAAAACATTGGGAAATAGTCAGCAAAAAACTACTAAGATAAAAAAGATATAAACCCATTCCTTCTAAGAAATCCACCAGCTTATAGGAAAGATTCATCCTTTCTTTCATGTAGGTATTCAGCAAATATTTATTTCACACCCTGTGCTAGTTGTTGGGATTACAGAGATGAAAAGGAATCATTTTTGCCTGTCTTCAAGGATCTTTTTTATTTACTGGCGAGATAGATAAGTAAATAGTTTAAAACTGTAATAAATACTTGGTGAGTGGAAAGTCCTGGGAACTGTGGTGGGGTTGGTGTCAGGGGAGGTTTTTCAGAGGAAATGACATTTGGTTTGAGTTCTCTACATAAATAATGAAAGGGGTGAAGGAAAGTGTGGAATGTGTGGATTGAGGGTTGGGAGGGAGGGGCAGATGCCAGATGGCATTCAGGAAGAAATGACTTTAAAAGACCTGAGGCACACTTCTGGGCATGACATTACTTAAATATAAATGGAAGACTTTTTCCTAGTATTAAATGATTATTCATTTTCTCTTGTATATTCATAGAGAAGAGTTGTCAGAGGCTTGTGCAAAGTTCCCCCTCTTAAGCAGACTCACGGATATAGAGAACAAACTAGTGGTTACCACTGGGGAGAGGGAAGGGGGAGGGGCAATAAAGGAGTAGGGGAGTGGGAGTTACAAATTATTAGGTATAAAATAAGTTACCAGGATATATTGTGCAACATGGGGAATGTAGCCAATATTTTATAATAACTATAAATGGAGTATAACTTTTAGAAATTGTGAATCACTATATTGTACACCTGTAACATATAATATTGTATAGCAACTATACTTCAATAAAAATAAATAATAGATAAAAGTATGTATCCTAGAAATGTCTTCATATATGAACACATTTAGCTACCACATAGCTGATATTTAAATATATATTAAAATAGTGAATTTCGACTTCAAAAAAAAGTCACCCCTCTTAGTCTTGTGCTGAGTCTCTAAAATACTAAACAGAAAGGGTTCTACTACCATCACTACTACTACCGTTACAATCACCACTAAAACAACCACAAATACCATTGCTACTATCACCACCACCACCACCACCACCGTTGACTGTAAATACCACCAGCATCGCTATTACTATCATCATCTAAAACAACCACTAAAACCATTACCAACACTACCACCATCACTATTACTATGACTACCACTGTCACCGAAACCACTACCACTATCACGTTATCACTGCCACCAGCAACAATCAGTAACACTGTCACCACTACTACCATCACCACCATCACTGCTGTAACCTCAACCACCAGTAACATCACCACTACTACCACCATCAGCCCTGCTTCTACTTCTAGCACTACCACCACCGTCGTTACTACCAACACTCCCATTCTCATTCCTGAAATAATTTTTCTAGATCTTTTGAGACATCATAATGGCTATATATGCCTTGGGTCAGAGTTCTTGCATGCAGTAAGTGGGTGATATTGGTAGCTATATTTAATCTCAACTAATGGGGCACTTAATAAAAACCTTTTTCACGATGGCTAAAGAGAATTCTCCAGGCTCACACAGAAAAACTGAATTTTCAATAAATCCTTCCCCAAAAGAACCAACAGCAATAACATACACTGCTATCCTTTATTTAAGGTATATTACCACATGAATCCTCAACATGTAGAGAGCTAATTTATTCTCTGGAGGCATAGAGAAGATAGGATGGCATATTATTCACCTGTGGTGATGATCTCATATGACTCCAATACTTAATTTTACCCTAGAAGCCTGTTCTTTCTAAAGACTTTGCAGTTGAGTCTGAGAACTAGAATATGTCTCCTTATGAGAAGGTAAGAGTTCCGTGGTTAAAAGTGTCTCATTGTGTCTGTCACTTTTTATATATTAAAAGGTTACAGAAGCAGTTCAAGTCAGAAAAAAGTGCCCAGGACAGAGTTGATGATGGAGGCAAAATAAAATGAAAGGCGGTCGTGGTTTTCAAAACACGTTTATGTGGTTCAATTCCAGGAAATTGTGTTTTAAATTAAATTTGGAGAAATTTTTCTCCAAGCAAAAGATGTGGGAAATAATTATACAATTTGTATGCAATACAAGAATCACAATCAGTCTTCTATGGAGGGAAAAGCTATTGAACTAGCATAATAATTCTTTCGAACTTTTTCTTTACAATTTGTCTGCAATTTCTTCATTTTTTTTCTTTGTAATCTGTTGGTACTCTTTTATGTCACTCAGTAAAGATCTCTTAAAGACCATGATGTCAAATACTGAATGAATGCTAGCTCTTGAGCTCACGAGGGAGACTGTGCCTCAATATCTGCCTTCGAGTCTGTCAACAATTGAAAACAATAGTAAGCAGGTACTGACGTTACAGAAGGATCGTGCCACAATAGATATATGCACCTGGTCCAATGAAAGCACCTGAGATAGATATCCAAATCAGTCTTGGCATCATAAAGGGTATGGTCAGAAAAGGAAGCTGGGATTAAATATCACATAGTCTGCTATTTGAAGGATCGGAAGAATTTTGCTAGAACAGGAAACGTGGGAAGATAAGGAAGGAGGAAGGGATATTTTAGGCAAAGAGAATAATGTGTGCAAAGACAAAGGAGTATTTTAATAAGTGTGGTTTGCTCTAGGAACTGCTAAAGAGATCAACATGGTGGGAATATAATAGTAGATAAATAAATCCAGAGCGTGAAATTTCAAAAGTCCCTACCTGGGATCTTGCTAGTAGGGTTCTAATAGCATTTCTTTTTCAAAAGAATGATTCCATAGGGTTAAGAAAAAACATGAGCCATTATTCCTAACCTGATTCAGAGGGTACAGAATGCAAACACTGAAGGAATAATTTTTCTGCATGTAGAATTTGATCATAAGGAATTCTTAAGTCATTTTCAACTCCAAAAGAATGAGAAAATTTTTTGTTTATTCTTTCTAATTAAAACCATACTTTTAAAGTTTTTTTTAAGAACAGGAAATTTGGAAAGTGATTAATTCATACCATGGTCCAATTATTTTAAGGTATGTGGAAGGAAGCTGTAGACAAAAGAGAAGGTACAACGTTACAGTTTTTGTCACAGGATGTGGTAGGGGAGGGATGGGAAGAGTCCAGTTTGTTTATTCTGCTGTGTCCAGCTATGGGCTGTCCTATGCGATGCATATTGGAAAATGTGCCCTGAGGTCCACGGAAACTAATCTTATCTGTGATGGCAGCTGCAAGAGAGGATTTAATAACAATCATTACATCTAGAGGTAGATGTGAAGAAAACTTTATGAAGAAAATTTCACTCAGCTAAATATTCAAGCAAATATTTGTCAAGTAGATAAGGCAGAGAACTTAATCACTGAGTCTCCAAGAGTGGCTGTGGAGTGAGAACCTCAACATGGGAAGGGGTGGCTGGCTCTCACCGTTTTGGCCCCAGGATTCACCTTTAAATTGAGCAATTGTTGAACACTGGCTTGAGGAGAACACTTTTCTCTTTTTAACCCTCAGACCCAAGTGTGGGCACACCAACTAACTCTTAATTCCTCACATCCCTGCAGACATCAGACAGCAGTAATTAAGGCTTTCCTAAAGATGTAGTGATAGTGGCTTTTCAAATAAGGGCATAACCAACAATTAAAAATGAAACAGTCTGTCTCATCAGACACCTCGCTCTTTGGAGACCACTCAGCCTGTCCTATCCTTATGTATTCCAGGGAGAGAGCATGTGCAGAGTCTCATTCTTTTGATTCTAAGTTTCAATTAAGTCTTCCTTAATATTTCTTAATCTTGTGTCCCCCTGTCTTGGAGGACTAAAGAAAGTGTGCTGTGTTCAAGTTTGTAGGAGAGCAGTTTTCTCTGAGCCTAAGAAGCAGGAGGATTCATTATTACTAATACGGAGTTACAACACAATGTTCCTTTTGCTGAATGTGATGGTGCTAGGGTGACCAACTTGCTCCAGTTTGACTGGGACTGTCTCAGTTTCATTGTAATTGTGGTAGAAAATACATAACATAAAATTTACCATCTTAACCATTCTTAAGTTTACAGTTCAGTAGTATTTAGCATATTCACATTGTTGTGAAATAGATCTCCAGAACTTTTTCATCTCACAAATCTGAAACTCTATATCCATTAAACAACACCCCTTCTCCCCCTCTCCTCAACCCTTAGTAGCCATCATTCTACCTTCTGTTTCTATGAATCTGACTAGTTTGGATACCTCATACAAGTGGAATCATGCAGTATTTGTCTTACTGTAATTGGTTTATTTCATTTAGCATAATATACTCAAGGTTCACCCACATTGCATCATGAGACAGAATTTCTTTCCTATTTATGGCTAAATAATATTCCATTGTGTGTGTATATATATATATATATATATATATATATATATATATACTAAATTTTATTTAATACATTTATCCCTCAGTGGACATTTGGGTTGGTTCTACCTCTTCACTATTGTGAATAGTGCTATGAACATGGATGTGCAAATATTTCTTTATGATTTTGCTTTTAATTCTTTTGGATATATACTCAAAAGTGAGATTGCTGGCCCATATGGTAGTTCTATTTTTAATTTTTGAGGACCTCCATACTGCTTTCCATTGCAGTTGCACTGTTTTATAATTCCACCAACAGTGTATAAGTGTTTTAATTTCTCCTCATCCTCATCTTGTTATTGTTTGCTTTTTTGAATGTAGTCACCCCATTCGGTACAAAGTGATATCTCATTGTAGTTTCCACTTCTCTGATGTTTTGTGATGTTAAACATCTTTTCATATGTTTATTGGTCATTCATATATAATCTTTGAAGAAATGCCAAGTTCTTTTCCAATTTTTAATTGGGTTATTGATTTTTTATTGTTGAGTTGTAGGAGTTCTTTCAATATTCTTGATATTAACCCCTTATCAGCTATATATGATTTGTAAATATTTTCTATTAATTAAATAGGTTGTCTTTTTACTCTGTTAATTTTGTCCTTTGATGCACAAAAGTTTTAAAGTTTGATGCAGTCCCATTTATCTATTTTTGCTTTTGTTGCCATGTCCAAGAAATAGTTGCCAAGTCCAATGTCATGCAGATTTTCCCTTATTTTTTTTCTATTTCTGCAAAAAATGCCTTTGGAATTTTGAAAGAGATTGTGTTAAATCTGTAAATGACTTTGAGTGGAATGGGTGTCTTAATAGTATTGTCTTCCAATTCATTAACACCAAATTCTTTCGACTTACTTGTGTCTTATTTAATATCTTTCAGCAATATTTTGTAGTTTTTAGTGTAAAAGTCTTTTACTTTCTTGGTAGGATTTATTCCTGAATATTATTACTTTGATGCTATTGTAAATGGAATTGTTTTCTTAATTTCCTTCTTGGATAGTACATTATTAGTGTATAGAAATGCAACTGATTTTTATATAATGATTTTATATGCTGCAACTTTGCTGAATTTGCTTATTAATTCTTTAGGGTTTGTCTTGTTTTGTTTTGGAATCTTTAGGGTTTTCTACATAGGGACTGTCTGAATTTTAATGCAGAAAGCACTGTATCCTGGGAAATTTTTCAGTACTGGGCAAACTGGAATGGGTGGTCACTCTAGGTGTTGCTGGTGATGGTGGTGGAGGAACAGTAACTATTGGTAGCAAGACTGTGGTTTTTTTTTAATTGAAATTTTACTGAAAAATTTGTAGATTTACATATAATTGTATGAAATAAATTTTCATAAATTTTATCATTTCAAAAAATATATATATGCATACATATATGTGTGTGTGTGTATGTTTGTGTGTATTTTGAATCATACAGTAAGTAATTTGGGGGCATTAATTTTTTTCACTCAGCATAAACTCTGAGGATTCATTCAAATTGTGGTTTGCAAGTGAGTAGAAAATATTTGTGTGAGATTATTTCTGAGTTATCTGTTCTGTTTCATTGATTTACATGTGTTTATGCCTCCGCCAATACCACACTGTCATGATTACTACAACACAGTAAGCCTTAATGTAAGATAGAGTGATTCATCCCACTTCATTCTTCATCAAAATTGTTTTAGCTGTTCTAGAGCCTGTGCCTTTTCATATAAATTTTAGAATAAGCTTGACTACATCTATGAAAAACTTTTCTGAGATTTTGATGGGAATTGCATTAAACCTGTAGATCGATTTGTGGAGAACTGACATTTTTTTGGAAACATTTTATATTGAAGTACAGTTGATTAACAATGTTATGTTAGTTTCAAGTGTACAGCAAAGTGATTCAGTTACACATATATACATGTATCTATTTTTTTTCAAATTCTTTTCCCATTTAGGTTGTTACATAATATAGAGCAGAGTTCCCCGTGCTATACAGTAGGTCCTTGTTGGTTATCCATTTTAAATATAGCAGTGTGTACATGTCAATCCCAAACTCCCTAACTATCCCTCCCCTGGAGAATTGACATCTTTACTGTTGAGTCTTTCAGTTTGGTATGTCTCTCCATTTATTTCAGTTTCTTTACTTCTTTCAATTAGTATTTTATCATTTTCAGCATATAGTTCCTGTATGTGTTTGTTAAGTATATACCTAACATTTCATTTTCTTTAGAATGATTGTAAATGGTGTTCTGTTTTTAATTTTTATTTCTTCATGCTCATTGTTAGTATAAAAAATGTGAATGATTTTTGTGTGTTGTTCTTGTACCTGCAGCCTTGCTAATGAGTTTTTTCTGTGTGTGTGTGTGTGTGTGTGTGTGTGTGGCATTTTTGTAATTTCCTATGTAGACAATCATGCCATGTGCAGATAGGGATATTTCATCTCTTCCTTTTCAATCTATGTTTCTTTTATTTATCTTATTGCCTAACTTCAGTGGCTAAAATTTGCAGTGTTATGTTGAATAAAAGTGGTGAAATAGACATCCTCACTATCTTCCTGATTTTAGGGGAAAGCATTCAGTCTTTCACCATTAAGTACTTTGTAGGTTTTTAAGATGCTCTTTGTCAGTTGAAGGAGTTCTCCTTTATTACTGATTTGCTGGGAGTTGTGATGAGTGGATTTGAGGTTTTGTCAAAGGCTTTTTCAGCATCAGTTTATCAATTGATATGATCATATGACCTTTTAATTTAGCTAGTTGTAATGGTGAATTTCATTGATTAATTTTTGATTGTTGAACCAGCCTTGAATGCCTGGAATAAATACCATGGTATATAATTCTTTCTGTACATTATTGGATGCAGTTTTCTAATGTTTTGTTGAAAATGTTTATGTCTAAATTCATAAGATATTGATATATTGGTCAATAACTTTTGTTTTGTTTTGTTTTGGTTCTGGCATCATGGTAATACTGTCCTCATAAAACAAGTTGGAAAGTGTTCTTTCTTCTTCTGTTTTCTAGAAGAGACTGTGTGAAATTTGTGTAATTGTTTTTGAAATGTTTGATAGAATTTTCCAGTGAGACCATCTGGGCTGGAGATTACTTTCTTGAGAGATTTTAAATTAAAAATTAAGTATATTTATCTACTGGTTGAAGAACTATTCAGATTATATATTTCATCTTGGATGAGTTTTGGTCGTATGGGGTTTTCAAGGGATTGATCTAATTCTTCTAAGTTGTCAAATTTAGGAGCACAAAGTATTTCATAGTATTCCCTTATTATCCTTTTGATAACTGCAGGCTTTGTTGTGATAGTCCCCATTTCATTTTTGTTATTGGTAATTTATATCTTCTCTCATTTTGTCAGTCTTGCTAGAGGTTTAGCAATTTTCTTGATTAAAAAAAGGCAGTGTTTTGTTTTATTGAAGATTTCTATTGCTTAACTTATTTTCAATTTCATTGATCTCTGTTCTTTAATATTTTCTTCCTTCTGCTTGTTTCAGCTTTATTTTGTTCTTTCTTTTCTAGTATTTTGAGTTAGGAACTTAGATTATTAACATGCAACCTTTGCTTATTTCTAATGTAAGTGTTTAGTGCTAGAAACATCTTCCCTGGTGCTGCAGCTTTAGCTACAGCCCAAATAATTTTATATGTTGTATTTTTATTTTCATTCAGTTCTATGAATTTAATTTTTTTTCCTTTGACACTTTCTCTTTGACCCATGGATTATTTAGATGTGTTGCTTGATTTCCACATGTTTAGAGATTTTCCTGTTGGTCTTCAGTTATTGATTTCTAGTTTGATTCTTTAACAGTCAGGGAACAGATTTTCTGTTATTTAAATTATTTTAAAATTTGTTGTGGTTGGTTTTATTGCCCAGGATATGGTCTATCTTTGTGACAGATGGCCTGGACTTGAGTCCTGGTGTCATATCCTGAAGTTGCATCCTAACTGGGTGCTAGGTACATGGTCACAACCTGGTTGAGGAGACCTGTCCTGGGTGAGGCTGAACCATACAAGGAGCAGAGAGAGTAGATAATGGAGCGCCATGGAGGAGTTTCATATCAACCAGTGATTTGAAACAGTAAGTTAGAGCAAGAAAACATAATTACATAGTAGAGTTATGTTGCTATAATTCAGAACTAGAAAGTTGCACTAGAGAAAGGCTGAATAAGAAGAGATAAGCTTAGGTCAAAAAGGCAAAAGGGGATGCGTTAGTGGGAGTGTCTTGGGGTGGGGGTGGTGAGAAGGCTAAGCATGTTTCAGAAAAGGGAATCACAGAATCAAAGGTGTTCCACACAGTTAAGTGAAAGTGACACACTCAAAATCAATGACTAGCAAGTGGCTGAGAATAAAAGGCAGGCTTTCTGATTCTACATGCATTGTTTCTTTCTCACTAGTGTTCCAAATATGTGAAAAATAAATAAACAAGATATGGAGCCTCATGAAAAAGAAAAAAAAAAAAAACCAAAGTACTATCACAAAATTTAAAATAAATTTAACCAAATTTAGCAAAGCCTCTGTTTGGTTGCAGAAATTCTATGTCCTCCTTCAATAATTAAAATAGTGCTAGATGCTATAAGCAGAAGGAACCTGAAATCTTGGTAACTTATAACAGTTATTTCTTTTTTGTTCATGTAAAGTCCAATCAGAGGTGTGTAGTAGAGCGTGGCCACTGCTCCATGCAGTTATTCAGGAACCCAGACTGAGCAAGACTCATTTTCAATCTATGGCTTCCAAGTCTTTCTAGGCATCAATTCCTGTTGGTGAATTGGGGAAAAGAGAGAGAGAGTATATAACCACATAGAAGGTGTCTATGAGCCAAGCCTGGAAGTTATGTACATTATTTCATCCACATCTCACTAGTTAGATATTAGCCAGATGATAGCATTCAAAACTAAAGGAGACCAGAAAATGTACCTTAGTTTGTAGACTAGGAGAAAAGTGAAATAATTTGGTGAACAGCTACCCAATCTGTGTTACATATTATTTATCCACCAGTACCTCTTTATATAGTGCACCTATATTACCAGTGGTCATCTAATCAACAATTATTTCCATGTTCCTTGATTTTGTAAGTTTTTTTGGCGAAAGACTTTGTCAGCACTCCTAAAGGCTATGAATGGGATTATTAGTTTACTGATACAACTAAAAGTTTTAAAAGAAGTCATTGGCTGTGTTGGCAACATTAAGTGATGTCCAGCTCATACTTAATAGGGCAAGTTCTCATTTTGGGATACAACAGTTTCCTTAGTTATATGTATACTTTCCTTCTGTGACAACATATCCAGGTAGAGCAAATGAGAAAGGATGCTGAAAGGCTTCTTCAGTGACAAGGATTTGGAACTATCGAATAAGAGCAAGATTTCACAAAATGTTCTTGTAAAACACTAGTATTTGGATATACTCCAAAGGGGGAAAAATGGTTCTTTACTCATAAAAGTTTAGAAAATGATGAAACTCAAATCTGTCTCGAGTATTCACGATGCATATGAACATATTAACGCTTCTAAATAATCCTGCCATAAAGACATCTTTGGTTTTTTTCTTAGCTTTCCTAACACTTGTCATGGATCACTGTGTTTTAGTGCCATATACTACTGTGATACATCTGTGGGCAAATCCCATTTGACTCCCGCTGCAATCAAACATCCTAGTTTCGAATGCCACTTTCTATGCTGAAAGATATTTTGTATTTATTAGTAAGAAAGCACTTTTCATATTAGTAATATTGTTTTGTAGCATTTTAAAAATAGGTAGAATAAAATAGATCTAGCCATATTTTCACTTTTTATTCTTACTGCCGTCTTCATTTACCAGCAACCCTAGTATCAGTAGGGTAAACATTAATTTATATAGTTTTTCCTTCTTCTCCCTTAAAAAGACC
Source organism: Orcinus orca (assembly GCF_937001465.1). Classification (NCBI taxonomy): domain Eukaryota; kingdom Metazoa; phylum Chordata; class Mammalia; order Artiodactyla; family Delphinidae; genus Orcinus; species Orcinus orca. The sequence continues at coordinate 121,843,711 of NC_064562.1, forward strand.
TTGTATTATGTACACTTTTACTTTCTCCTTAGGCTGCCAGCTTCACTTGATGAATTCTGAAATTCTCTTTCTACTACCAATATTTCTTTATTTTCCATAGAAATCTTTTTCACTCTGGTGTTTACTTCTCTTTAGGTAAATAACCTCGGGCCCTTTCCTCTACATCCACTTCTTCAATTTTGTTTTTATTTTTCTTTTGTACATTCTGAAACTGATCCAGAGACCAAGTCAGAAAGAGTGCCTGAGATTGAGGTGACAGCATTTCTAACAGGGACTAAGAAGCCTTTTTTGGAAGGTGGGGGCAATTTTCACTATCATCTAGGAATGGTAGATGCCACCACAAGATGGCACTCGTTTGTTTTTAGTTTCTAATGATGAAAAATTTGTGATTTTATACTGGGATAGAAAACAAAAACAGAGCTTTCACTGTATTTCAAAAATGACCTTGCTTACTTTATATGCTATCATTTTTTATTATGTTTTATACGTACACAAAAATAAGTTCTACTGGATTTTGGGGATAGAATATTATGAAAGTATGTATGCTAAACATTATAGTACTTGAAGTTAAAATTTATTATTTATTTCATTAGGTACCTTTTTTTTTTTTTTTTTTTTTTTTTTTTGCGGTACAAGGGCCTCTCACTGTTTTGGCCTCTCCCGTTGCGGAGCACAGGCTCCAGACGCACAGGCCCAGCGGCCACGGCTCACGGGCCCAGCCGCTCCGCGGCATATGGAATCCTCCCAGACCGGGGCACGAACCCGTATCCGCTGCAGCGGCAGGCGGACTCTGAACCACTGCGCCACCAGGGAAGCCCCTAAGGACCTTTTTAAGGAAAACTATTGTGCTTGCTTTTTCCCTTCTCTCTTTTCCAGCGTAGTTACCAGTAAACTCTAAAAACCTGTGAACCGATATTAAACACTGAGGTTCACTGATTTTGTACCAGTCTGTGCCGGTTCTTCCTTTTCTTGAGGGCTATCAGTCAGCACCACTTGTGCAGATGAGCTACTACCAATCTCCAGACAGTAGGTTATTTTTTAAATGACTCAAGAAAAACAAACAGTCCATTCAGTGGTGTTGGAGTATTCTTTATTCTGGTTAAACCTCCTAAGTTTGGATTAAGACCACAAGAAATCAAGACATTTCGGGGACCATATGGTGGTATTGGTTTGGCCCTCAGGAAATCAAAAGGAAACTCTAGTGTTCCAGAGGCTATTTAATCTATGAATTTACTGTAATTTGCTTTAACAAAGTAAGTCTTAAATTATCTGGAACTGTGCTTCCAGTGTGTAGCAACTAGCCACATGTGGCTATTTAAAATAAGATAAATTAAACAAAACTAAATACTTCTTTAGTCACACTCGCCACATTTCAAGAGCCCAATAGACACATGTTAATAGTGGCTACTGAATTGGACAGAACAGATTATAGACTTCATTACAGCTGAAAGTTATCATGGACAGTGCTAATCTAGAGACTATTATTATTTCTAGTTCATATATGAATGACAAAAAGCTATAACGGCATCCTTGATTATTAGCTTCAATTTGTTTAAATCAGTCTTAGTTGCTTGGATATCAAATGCTTTTCTGAGCAGCTGTGTAGTCTATTGGAAAGACTATTGCATAGGGAACTGGAATAATTGGGGTTTGGCCCAACTAGAGACTCATGATTATGAGAAGATAATTTGACTTCTTTAAGTTATTTTTATTTGTGGAAAATCAATCTATGAAATATGTGTAGAAAAGAGCAAGCTTGACTGCTATCATTAGTAAGGCCTGCTTAGAAGCTTGGCCTTGGACAGGCATCTGGGAACTTGGTTTTCAGGACAGTTCCCTCCATTCCCTCATCAGAGTGGCTCCCTGGACCAAAAATGCTTGTACAAATAATATGGTTTATGCTGAACACCTGCTTTCTTTCTGGGAGTCTGGAATCTGTGTACATGCCAGGCAAAAGTGCCTACAGGACTATACCCAAATAGAAACCCTGGTGCTGAGCCTAGCAAGCTTTCCTGGTGGACGAAATTTTGTTGTCATAACTCATTTGTTGTCGTAACTCATATCTGGGGAAACTAGGCATATCAGCAGATGACTCTGGAAGCTTGTGCCTGGTTTCCACTGGACTTCACCCCATATGCCCTTTCCTTTTGCTGATTCTTCTTTGTATCCTTTTATTGTAATAAATCATAAAGATGAGTAAGACTATATGCTGAGTTCTGTGAGCCCTTCTAGTAAATCATCAAACCTGGTTGATCTTGGGGACCTCATAATTACTTTGAAGTATGAAGTAAAAAGCTTAGAAATAAGTTTGAATTCCAAATAAGTTTCCAAATGCTTGCATATTATTGCTAGTAATCGTAAGGGATCTGGCCAAGAAGAAAAACAAAAAATCAGACAGAAAAATATTTATTCAAAAAATATAAAAAATAAAATTGTTTAAAATGAAACTAAAAAGCTATGGACTCCTGAAAAAATTATGTCTAAAAATGTTTAAGAGAAAATTGTTGTGATTTTGCTGATATTAATTGAGGAACACTTTGAATCCCAACTATATGTTGGGATTAGGGAAGATATAACCTGGTAAAAACAAAGGACCCCATGCCCTGCTTGGACTTTTGAGTATCCTCAGAAAAAATTCCAAAGCTGCCTGGAAATGTGAGTTGGAATGGCTAAGATAAGGATTTCAGTGAAACAGATAGCAGCCATCTCTCTTTGGATCAAGTTTAAAGAAACCGAAGAGTTCTCTTAACCTAAGTCCCTGGTTGTGAATCTGTCTTTTTACACAGGTTTAAGTGACTGAAGATCTCAGACTTGCTACATTTGGGTGGATCTTGGCAGTGGCTGAGAAATATAGTCTTGGCTTCCAGCACTGGGAGTGGGATCTGAGCTCTCTCTCCTTTATTTTATTTTTCATATTTTCTCTGCATTTTTCTTTTCTCCTTTATTTTAAAAGTGACTTTTATAAGCATCTTCTTGCAGCGAATGCTCTCTTAGCTCAAATATCAATCTTTACATAAACATGAAAAATTATCTTTCTCTTTGTTTTACAATTCAGTTATCTCTAAATTCCAAATGTCAACTCATCCTCTCTTCTCATTTCCATTTTTTATAGCATGGTCCCAGGAGAATAAATGCTTGGTTTCCTACAGAGGTAACTGGTGATAGTACCTAGGCCTTCCTTCTTCCTTCTCCCTTTTTTCCATTCTCCAGAGTCCTTATTCAGACAACCAATTCCAGAAAGTTTGGATCAAAACACCCCAGGGTATCAAAGCATTTGAGGGCCTTAAGTTCATATGTGAATTGTTTCTAGGGAAGGCCCAAAGGTTGTCCTCATGACCACAGGGTTATTTAAAAGTGTAACAAAGGGGGAAAAGGAAAACAAGTATCAAACTTTATGGAGTCTACAATAGCATGGAGGGTAGGACCATAGATGTATGGAACCAGACTGCTTGGGTTCAAATTCCATCCTCTCGAAGTATTTCTGTTGTCCTTGGGCAATTTTCTTAATGACTCTATGCTGTGATTTCCTCATCTATAAAATGGGATAACAACAGCACCTACCTTATTGAGATGTTATGAAAATTAAATGAGTTAATATACATAAATTTCATAGAACACCTAGTAAGTGTTATATAAATATAGTGACCATCTAATTGATCACCCAAAGTGGAATGCATTTGAAGATGAAAGGGGGAATTATAAATAATTATTCTAGGACAACAGGTGTAATATAAATCTAAGTGTTTGGTATTATTATTTTTAAATTTTACTTGAAAGCAAATTTAGGTTTTCAAGAAACCAGGTCTTCTACAGGTGGCATATTCATTGGTATAAACTTGCTTCCTTATAAAAGTTCAGAATATGATTTAAAAATAAATAAAATTACACCCTTGTGTGATAGGACTGCAGAGAGATGAATTCAGTTGGGTCACAGGAGCACACATTGAATTGTCAATCTTAATCTGAGATCTGAGAGACAATGCTTATTGAGAACAGGAAAATCTCTTCACACTTTAAATAGGTACATATTCCAACGTATGAAGGATGTGGGCCTAGAGAACTTTATTTGAAGGTGAAGTTAGTTAAATTAGATTTCTAACGGACCAGCCGGTTATCAAAGCCACTAATGACAGCAAAGCAGGTGTGAGGCAAACAATTTACCAAGCATTTTGGCTTTGCTGTCTTTTACGTGGATGGTAATGCTTCCTCCCAAATTATTTTATAACTATCAAGTACTAATGATGACTCAAACAATCTGACCTTTCACTTGATAAATATTGTTTCCTTCCAGAGTAGTCCAACCTCAGATGTCATTTATGCATGCTTCATTCTGATAATTATTTCACAGTCACAACAAATATTTCTCCTTTCTCTCTAGCTGTCTCATCTAACTACAGGCCCTTTCTTGGCACTTGACAGAAGAAGGAGAGAACCTTTCCTTAGGTGGCATAATTCCTCAAAATGTGTTCACTCTCAGAAGCAAGGATGGTAGATAATAATGAGACAGGCAGGGAATCAACAGTCCCAGAACTGAATGAAGAATTGGCAAATGTATCAAGGATGCGTAATCAAAACGTGCCATTCTCTGCTAAGTAAAGTCTAGCTGAACAGAGCCAAACTGCATGCCTATTTTTCTAGATTTTCTTCTTTTTAAAATTTTCTTTCTGATATAAGAGATGACCTACAGAAGAAGAAACAAACAAAACTGATGACAAAGGAGGGGCTTAAATGTTGCTAATGTTAGATGAGAAAATGCCTAATGGGGAGATTGAGTCCCAGAAAATAGTAGAGAAAAAATAACTTTATGAGATTTTGAAAACCAGAGATTAACAAAAATGTTAATTCCAAAAAATAGAAATTTTAATGGACGTTCCTTAATATTTCTTAAATTACAAATTTTGATATTAATTGGATAATCTAGGCCATTTGTGACTATAAACTAAAACTCATTATAGCATAGATTCAGTTGTATGGCAGGTCAAATCATGCTCCATTGTTGGCAAACAGAAACTAAAAATTAGAAGTATGATATAGCACAGTTTATAACATTAGTCTTGTATTATAACTTGTTGATTGAGCACTTACTATATGCAAGGTATATGATAGAGGCTTTTCCATGTGGTTTACATGTATTTTTTGCATTTGATCCTTATAGCAGCCTATGGAATAGGTATCATTATTGCCTCTAAGATACAGGGAAGTTAAATCATTTGCCCAGGGTCTCACAGCTAGTAAGTGGAGGAGTAGAGGTTCATACTCCAGAGCTCATGTCCACGATTTTTGTTTAATTCTGACCTCAGCATCATTACCAGAAAGAGGTTCAACTCTGAACACATATCTTAGATTAATGCTAAATACTTTTAACACATAGCACAACAAAAACATCTGAAGGCAGGATGCCACAAAATCCTGCTTTTGTTGAACTGAATTACAGGTCTGATGTGGATTTAAAATAATTCTTGTGTTTATGGCTGTTTATATATTGTTTGTGTCAGCCAGAAATAGAATCAAGTATTAAGTATCAGGACCAAAGCCAAGTAAATTGAAGATGCCAGAAATAACTAAAAGCTCAGAATGAATTACACCAGTTCTTTAGGGCACTCTGGGGTATTTATAGAGGATGTTTCCAATCCAGCTCTTAAGGCACTAAACTCTATATAAGGCATCAAATAAATAACTGTAGCACTCCATAATCTTTATTCAGTGTTGTCTGAGAAATGGTTTTCTTTCAGAGAGGCCAGCCTTTTACATTTGACCTCAGAGTGTAGTCTACTGCTTTACAACTCACTTGTACTATATAGGCTTAGAATAAAATGTGTGCAGTTAGATAAGTAGACATTTTAGCTGATTAGATGCCCTGAAACAGTGGATTTAGAACCACTACTTTAATGCAATCTTATTCCTCCACCCAATGTCACAGATAAAAGCAGAGCTGCTCTGGAGGAAGAAAGGAAGGGGTGGGGGCCTGGAGCTCCAGGAGTGGAGTCTCCTTTTGACCTGTGCACTCAGATAGCCCCAAGGGTACCTACATTACATGGCTAGGGCTCCCCACAACACAGTTTGAAAGTAGAACCCATGAAAATGTATGGAAACAAAATCAAACTTCAACTAAGAAGATTATAAATTTTAAGGAGATAAAATTTTAACCTACTTTATTTAAGGCTCTATTTCACTGGATTTCTGCAAGTTCCCAAATTGAAGCTCTCTATTGCTGGGGTGGGGGGCAGGGGTGTTATTTTAACTTCTCTTTGAAGCAATGATATTACTATATCACTTGATAAACTTTATTTAAGCTAATTTTCAATATCACTGAGGTGTCAGATCTCCATCTGCATTTTATGGAAGATCAAACAAGGAGCTTAGCTAGGAATCCTGTCAAGTACAATTCTGCCTCTGACTCTCCATGAGACTTTGAACTGTGGGACTTATACAGTCTCCTAGGACTTTGTTTCCTGATATAAACATATACGATCATATATACTGTTCATTTAAAAGTTAATAAGGAGACTTCCCTGGTGGTCCAGTGTTTAAGACTCTGCACTCCCAATGCAGGGGGCCCGGGGTTCGATCCCTGGTCAGGGAATTATATTGCAGGCTGCAACGAAGATCTCGCAGGCAGCAACAAAGATCCCACGTGCTGCAACTAAGACCTGGCACAGCCAAATAAATAAATTAATTACAAGAAAATCTACTAAGAGTTCTTGGGTTTTTCAAAGAAAGCAATGATTTAAGATGAATTTGAATCAACTAGCATATCAAGTTTTAAAAAGGCTTAAAAGTGAATTTAATTGTGACCGCTTTTTAATATCAGAGCATGTGGAGATAGTGCAGATTTAAGGCGAAAGAAAGTTTTTATCTTTCGCTACAATGACTCACAGTGAAGACCACAACTATGATAAGATCAACGTAAATCAAAATACATACCAGAGTTGTGTCAGGAACCCAAAGGGGTGTCCTGTTGTCTCAGAATTATGGTTAAGCATCTGCAGTTGAGAACAGACTAATATCCCACATTTTTCCGTTCAGAGAAACTCAAAAGTGCTGTCACTTGCCAGCAGGATGATTGAGCAAACTAACTTCTGCTTAGCTTTCTTACCTTACTGTGAGGATTAAATGAGTTAGAGCAGTAAAGTGCTGAGAACAGTACTTGTTCTCAGCTCAGAAAGCTCAATAAGAGCTCAGTACAACGTAGTCATTATCATTATTGTTGATATTATTTTTCCTGAGGTTATTTTGGCTAGCTGAGAAGACAAATTTGGTCATAGCAGGGACTTATGTGATGTTTTCTATATTCTCCCTAGTAATTAATACCATGCTTTTAAGACATTTTTCTAGCAAACTAAATAATTCTGGTACTTAGTAATCTGAGTTTTAAGATATAACTATATTCTTAAAATGTTTCATAAAACTGAACAGTTACAAGTATTATGGAGCAGCCCAAATAATAAGCTTGGTGATACATATATATGAGTATCTATGATATATGTTCATATATACTCAAGGATATATATATATATACACAGAGATTATACACACATATAATCATACAACTAGTGAATCCATCAGCTAGATGGTGGGGATAAGATTTATATATGAAATCCATAGTATTCATACATGATAGGAATAAACTCTTTGAAAATAATGTATCTTTTAAAAACATTTACAATATGACAAAACAACAAGATAACTAGAAATAAATTGCAAACAGATATTCTAGTTTTACATGGATAAAATTATAAAATAGTTTTGAAGCATTTAAAGGGGAACTCGATTAAATGGAAATGTGTACTATGTTTATAGCTATGAAGATTCAGCATCATAAAGATTTCAACTCATCCAAATTTATCTATAAATTCCATGTGACTTCAATTAAAATTTCAGCAGTGTTTTTCACAGGATTTGAGAAATTTATTCCAAAATTAATATGAAAGGGTATAAGTCCAAAAACAGCTGAGTTAATTCTGAAGAGAAAGAAGGAGGAAGACACTCTTCTCATACCAGTTACCAAGACTTATTTATATACTTACAGGATGTAAACCACTATGGTGTTGGCTCAGGAAAGGGCAACTACATCAAAAGGACAAAAGAGAAAGCAGAAATGAAAAAACAAATAAAAAAATCACTCAGACCTTGTATATAGGGGATATCAGTTCATGAGAGAAGTGTCATTACAATATGTCAGACTATGATAAATGCAAACTGCATATCCAAATGTGAAAAAAAGATATGCATATATTCAATTCCATTTGATTCAAGACCGTATAACTTTCTGAAAAATATAAAGAATATCTTCATTGCATTGGGGCAGAGAAACTATCTTAAACAAGTCACACAAAAAGAATAAACCGTAAAGGAATATATTGATACATTTAACTATATTGAAATTATAAATTTCCAAACAACAAAAGATGCAATAAGCAAGAATGAGAGAAGTTGTTTATGACACAGAAAGCAAAGGATTAATATCTAGAATATACATAGACATTTTATAAATAAATACAGAAAAGGCAACCTAATACAAAAAGAGAATTGTGAATGGGTACCTGCTTCCTTTGTTGGATTGAATGCAATTGATCAAGCTCATGTATTACTGTGAACAAGTAAATGTTTTACCTTGCTTTAAAAATATGGGTATAGAAGCTATTAATAGAAGATGTGGAAAGGATATTGCATATCTAAAATAGCCTTTTTTCATCCCGGTCTCAGGATTCTACAAATCTATGTTTTTGGAAGAGTCAGAAAAGTCACCTTGAAGGAAACTTAAATGACATTCTTCTGGACTGTACAGCAACCTTTAGATCTTCTCTGGGTGTGTGAAGCACAGGTGATGCTAAGCAAAGTTACAAGAAGCATTCTATCACATTTAGCCTAAAAACATGCATGTTAGAATTTAATAGGTACATCTGAGCATGATTAACTTATTTATAACAACCAATCACTGCCATTTGGTCCATACTCCCAGCCTGTTCTCCACATATACTTCACTTCTCAACCCCATAACAATGGGCAAAGGATATGAAGATTCAGTTCAGGAAAAAGGAAACTCAAATGACTAGTCAACTTTGAAAAGTTTAGTAGTAAATAAGATGCCATTTAATATAATAATGAAATATAATATCATAGCCATTGATTAGCAACAATTTCAAAATCTGAAAATTCTACATTTTTAAAGTTTGAAAATAACAAGTAAGGACTTCAGAAAATAGTATTTTCATACAGTGATGGTAGGAGTGTAAATTTTGGAAAGCATTTTGACAACAGTATTATTAAAAATGCACTTACCTGAAAATCTAGCCATTCCCCTTCTTGGTATATATCCCAGAGAAACTCTTGGCATATGTGCACACGGAGACATAGAGACATTTACAAGGAACATTAATTTTAATAGTGAAGACTGGAAACAATCTAAATACAATCAATAGAGGGGTAAATAAACTGTAGTATATTTAACTAATGAAATAGATTATTGTAATTAAAAGAGCTATATCTACATGTATTGACACCGACAAAACAAAACAAAACAAAAAAACAAAACCAATGAGCAAACAGTAAGAAGAACATATATACTATGATAAAATAGCCTATAGGGGCTTCCCTGGTGGCACAGTGGTTGAGAGTCTGCCTGCCGATGCAGGGGACACGGGTTCGTGCCCCCGTCCGGGAGGATCCCACATGCCGCAGAGCGGCTGGGCCCGTGAGCCATGGCCGCTGAGCCTGTGCGTCTGGAGCCTGTGCTCTGCAGTGGGAGAGGCCACAGCAGTGAGAGACCCACGTACCGCAAAATAAATAAATAAATAAATAAATAAATAAAAAGCCTATATATTGGACCTGGTTATCTCTGTTTCGATCATGTCTATTTCCATAGAGAGAAGGAATAAAAACATGAACAGGAAGGTGTAAACCAAACATAAGATAGAGATTTCTTGTGGGGAAAGAGGGAAGGAAACATGACAAGGTAAGTGTACAATGGCAATGTCAACTTTATCAATAATGGGTTATTTCCCAGTAAGAAACAAATGAACAATAAACAAAAAGACCTGTGTTAACAGAGCTGAAGTAAACATATTCAAATGTTAACATTTGTTAACTGTATGTGGTAGATACATGGGTGTTTGTTATTTTTGTATCTGTAGTTTTCCATTTTAAGAGCAATAAAAAATATATATTATAAGGAATCAACCTATATTTATAAGTGAACTGTGGAGTGGAGAGCTCTCCTTGGCCTGAGAACTATCAGCACATTTTTATAGACTATATCGTAGGCAGCCAAATGTTTTCCTCCCCTGATATCTTTCTTAGGAAGAAAATTACTTACTGTGGTCAGTCAGTTTAGGACAAAGAATGAAGATGCTGTTCCCAGGGTAGTGGTTTATTTAACTCATCATCACCATATGATTTTTCACATTTAATTATTAACAAAAAGAGCATTTTTGTGGCAGGGTTAAACTGTGAAGATAATTATATGACCTCATTGTAATGAGTAAACTTGTTTCCAGTAGAATTATGAAGGAAGAAAACATTAACCCAAATATTTTGATATTTATAGATACAGAATCCTTAAAGATCGTGAATAAATATGGGGGCCAATTGTCATTACTGAATATTTATAGAGTACCTTAAGATGCAGGGTGCCCAGGCTCAATCCTTGGTCAGGGAACTAGATCCTGCATGCATGCTGCAACTAAGGAGTCCGCATGCCGCAACTAAGGAGTCCACATGCTGCAACTAAGAAGCCTGCATGCAGCAATGAAGATCCCGCATGCCACAACTAAGACCGGGCACAGCCTAAATAAATAAATATTTTTTTAAAAAGATGTTAAATTTTCTATACTATGTTATTCTCTTAACATTATGCATGATTCCTATACTTGATAGGTTGGTATCATTAGACATTAAAATGAAGTGTCCAAATCTAATAAATCAATACGATTAAATTAATACAAAAGTTTTCCCATCTCTCTACTTAGTTTTTCAGGTCTAAGTAAAATCCAGAATAAAATATTTAAAACGTATGGTGTCTTAGAGTGAGTCTTGACAGCAGGACAATTGTCAGTGTATTTTAAAAGAAATCAGAAGGAACTGAAACAAAAATCAATTTGCAATGCATTAAGTATCTTATGATTAAATTGTCCCATTTTTCGGGGGGGGGGGAGAAACAAACCCAAACATTTGATGTACTGAGTAATCTGTTGCATAATAGAAAGTACTTTCCAAATATCACATTTTTTTAATTAAGGCTTTTTGTGCTCTCTCCTTTACACATTAGAGAAAATTTTAATTCCTCTCATTCTCTCTCAGACAGGGCTCTGTTGTGTTTTGAATATGGTTACTTTCTGTAGTACTGAGAGTAACATACTTTGATGAGCCAAAATCTCAAAAGCTGAGTCCTTGAGAGTTGTCTTCAAAATGAGGATTTTTAACCTTGAATGATGGCCAACAATCAGCTTTGGAGAGCTGCTCATAGGATTTCCCTAACAAGGGCAATTGATTGTTGCCGCATCCCTGACAGGGCATCGATCCTCTTGGGAGTGCCCAGATGTATATTCTGCGCTGATCCACATGAGGGGCACTTGCACCTTTAATTTCCCAGTCTTAAAGGATGACCTTATGATATCAGAGGCTAACTTGAAGCCCAGAGATGATGACCTTCCTCTGCGAAAAATTTAATGTGTCTCCTGCTATTTCCTAACTGTTCAGCTTTTATCTTACTTCAGTGGTCATTGTTGGGGATTGGAGGCTTGAATCTTCACAGAGTTAGTGATTTACTGTTCTCTGAGGGACTTGGCCAAACATCCCTGGCCAAAAGGTGAAGAGAGGCAAAGGTTAAGGATGGCCGCCAAGAGGATAACATTGGATTGTAAATAAACAGGGCAACCTTCAAGTTGTTATTCTAAATATTTAGATGGTGCTAAGGGCTACAGGGAGGCTTGCCCTATCTTAGTAATATGCTGTGAGCTGCTGTGTTCTGTGGGGTGTTCCTTGTATCTCAACTCCTTCTGCCAATGTCACATTGTTTCTTCTTGTGCAGGATGAACTAGTTCACTGACTCATCTCAATCCTCCAGAAAACAAGTGTAACAATTTCTTTTTAGTATTTCTTAGATTCTGATGTTGGGTGAAATGAGAAGGAAGCACTGCTAATAAAAAATGCCTATTTTATCATTATGAATATTTGCTACCTCTAAGAAAGAGATACAGACAAGAAGGGAGTTAAGTGTACAAAGAAAGAGACAAAGATTGAAGTAGAGAAATATGAGAGATGAGAAGGAGAGAGAAGTGGAAGGAAGAGAAGGAGAAAAAAGGAAAAGGGAAGGGAAGGAGGGAAGAGAGAATGAGAACCTGAGAGACACTGTGTGCTTGTGAATACATGCGAACACATCTAAAAGATTCCACAACTTTGTTTGGTTTCCAGTTAAATTGGATGTTTTAGTCTTCATCATGGTTTGTCAGGCATTTTAAATCTAAGTAGTCAGACCACTTCAGTTGTTTTAACACCCCAAATCCAAATGATTGGACAGTTAAAATTACACAACTGGGTCAACCATTTAGCAATCCCAGGAACTGAACGAGTGATTGATGTGGTATATGAGGCAAACTCAAACTGTAATTTGTTACTTCAGAGAAAGAAGGCTAACAGATTCTTTTGGGAAACCCAAGAGGGATTGGATAAACTTGTGTTAAATGATAGGATACTAATATTACATTACTGGGTGGTTAGTCCTAAGAACAGTTTTCTACACATGGAAGGAAAATAAGACTACAACTGTTAGTCTGCCTGAATATATTCCCAGCTCTGTGTTTCTGAAAGAGAAAAACAGCCTCCATATGTTGGGCTTGAGAGAATTAATCAGATCCTTTGCTCCTCAAAATGGCAGCTGATTGAGAACTAGGCAGAAAATTATATTGTCAACTTTTTTGAAGGTAAATCTAGATTGGCAAATGAAGATGGAATGTGGCCTATATGACTTCCTAATATTCTTTTCTAGATTTATATTTGGATTTACTTGAATAGTAAGGCCTCCAGAGCAATAACTTATCCTCATCATGTTGAGCCAGGAAGCCCAGGTCAGGGGCACAAGAGGGAGGCCTCCTATGTGTGAGCAGTGACTTACCATGTTAACCTTGACCACTGGAGAAATGTGGACCAATGAATATCAGACTCTTCAACATGTCAAACAGATAAATCACTGTTGTCCTGTAGAGAGGAATAAATGGGATCTAGAACAAGGATGGATGCTTCTAGCCAACACATCTGAGAGAGCAGAAGTTCTTATTTTATGGACGTCTAGGAAGAGTGGAGGAGAGAAAATGGCTTCCTCCAAACCACACATGGAAAGTACTCTCATTTTACTCACTGTCTTGGTAAAACAATGTGTGTGAATATGAGAAACTTTGGCTCAGCATGTGCGGGCACTGATAAGAGGCTCTGAGTTTTCTTACAGAGAATGTGACGCAATGGAGCGAGGGCAATAAAGTGGGAGTTTACATTTGTGGAGCGTCTACTGTGTCAGAAACCATTCTAGGCTCTTAATACCAGCAAGTTGGAGGTTATTCCGTGCCAGATAGCTCAGAAAAAAGAGAAGTAAGGTTTAAGTCCAAGTCATTTTGGTGTCAGATCTGATGGTCTTTCCACTATGCCACTCTGTTACTGTAGATGTCACCACCACCTCTGGACAAAGCCTCTAAGAGGATAGCATCTGACTACCATTGCAAGGATGGGAGCCCTGCTAGAATTATTCACAATAGCCAAGTACTGGAAACAGTTCAAATGATCATCCATTGATAAATGGATAAACAAAATATGGCATATCAGTACAATAGAATACCATTAAACAACTTAAATGAATGAACTTCTGATACATACTGCAACATGGATGAACCTCTAAAACATTGTTATAAGGGAAAGAAGCTAGGCACAAAAGGCCACACATTATTTGATTCCATTTCTATAAAATGCCCCCAGAGGCAAATCTATTGAGGCAGAAAGTGGTGGATTAGTGGTTGCCTGGGACTGGGTACAGTGGAAGGAACTGACTGCAAATGGGCGTGAGGGAACCTTTTAGGATGATGGAAATGTTTTAAAATTGGACTGTAGTGATGGTTGTAAAACTCTGTAACTTTACCAAAAATAATTGAATCATACACTTAAAATGAGTAAATTTTATGATATATAAATTGTAACTCAATAAAGTTGTTTAGAAATTTATTTTTAGCAAAGGGGGGAGGTATTGTGGGTGCCCCTATTTCCTCTGCTCAATGAATAGTTCTACTAAAGGCTGCTTGAGAATTTTTGATACCTACTTTTTTATATTACTAAGCATGGAAGACATCTAAGATTGTATGTGAACGGAAATACTTCTTTAAAATTTACTGCTCTCACATCAGTGTTAGTATTCTGTTTTAATAAATGTTGAGTGGAAAGGGTCTGGGTCTGGGTTTCTACTCGCAGAAGGAGATAACTGGGGAACTCTTCTAAGACCAGCTCTCCTCCAACCAAACAGGCAGAAAGCACTCTGAATTGGATGGTAGGAGAAACACCTGTGGGTGTGGCTTTCTCCTTCCCCTGTGCATTCCTGAGTGAGTAACAACGAGGTGTTTTAGCAGGGCTTCGGGTAAGTGCTTCCCAAATATTGTCTCATCCAACGCCCTCAGTAGTTCCCTGATGGAGACTGATGGTGGTGAAGTCTGATAAGCTGCTCACCAAACCCATTTCTTTTTTCTGGGCACACAGTGAGAACAGGTATCCCAGAGTCCTTGTAGTTAAGAGTGACTGTGAGACCAAGTGCTGAGTTCACTGGTCAGTGAAATGGGGGCAGAAACTATTGTATTTCTTCCAGGCTCAGCCCATTAAAATTTTTCCACAAATGAGACTTCTGTTTCTGTCCCATCTGCTGGTTGGAAATCCATGCCCAGGGAGAACTCAGAAGGCAAAAGTTGAAAAATGGCAGAGCCAGAAGATGGAAGCAGCATGGGCCTCTGAATCACTTTTTATGGGAGAGACCCCACTGATCAGAAATACCTTCATGAGACTTTACATCAATTAGAAATAAATTACTGTCCTGTTAGAGCAATTTCCCAGCTTTGGATCTGTTAGAATATCTAGCATTAGTAACTAATGCCCTCCTCCTATCTCCCTTATAACAGAAGAATATGTTGAGATATAGGGAGGACAAGTAACTTGTATGAATTCAAGCATTAAGGAGATGTCAGAGTCACGAGCTATACCCAAATCATCTGATGTTAGAGGTTGTGCTCTTATCCACCGTGTTACATTGCTTCTCTTTTTTATGAGAGTTGAGCTGTATGTCAATAAACATTGATTATCCGGAATCCAAACATTTCCTAACAGCATATATTACCACCCTCGTCCAAGGTCCATCATCTGTTTCCTGGATTATTGCACTGTCCTTCTCCTGCCCTTGACCTCTTACAGTCTATTATTACTCAGCAGCCAGCATGGTCCTATTAAACATATGGCCGATCAAGTCACTTCTTTGCTCAAAACCTTCTGAGGGGCTCTCATCTGCCTCAGAGTAAGAGCTACGGTCTTTACCATCATGGTCCGTACCATCCTGTGACCTGGCCCCCTCTTAGCTCTCTGACTGCCTCTCCTATCTCCACCTCCAACCCCACTACAACCTTGCTCACTTGGCCATGTCAGCCTTTTTGCTACTCCTTTACCTTTGCTCCTGATACTCCCATAATTTGCTTCCTTATTTCCTTCAAATCTTTCCTTAAATTTCCACGCCTTGGTGAGAGTTTCTGTAACCATCCTGTTAAAATTATAATCCTTTACTTGATTCATTTTCTGTCCGCACATCCTGTTACATTTTTCTCAGTAGCATTTAATACACTGAGCATATTATGTAATTCACTTCAAATTATTTTGTTTATTGTCTGATTCTTCTACTAGAATGTGAATTACAGGAGAGCAGAGATTTTTAATTCTTAAAACATTTTTTTGACTATTTTATCTCCAGTATCTAGAAAGGTGCCTGGAACATAATATCCTCTGCTTCGTAAGTACATGTGGAATGAATTAATGAATGTGCATCCTCCGAACTATAGGAAGAGGATGGCATTATTATTAAGTCTCTGTGTACTATACTGAAGGCCTTCCAAACCAGGGGGAAGTCCAGTCACCAGGACAAACTTATGAGCTGCTAAAACATCAATGGACATATATCAGTATGGAGAATGTTACGTATAAGTCCTTTCAGAGATTGTACTGTAAGTGAGTGAGATGAAAATGTTGATAAGCCACTGAGGTGGTGAAGAAAGTGAGACCCCTCCGTGGCTCAATAGCACCAAACCATCTTGTAAGGAGGGGGGGCCCGAGTTAACCACAATGCTGCAGATTGCCGAAGAGGGCGTTGCCTACTTACTCAGACAGCAGGGTGGAGGCCACAGCTGCCATAACTGCCTTCTTTCTTTGATCTTATCACATGCAATGCTCAGTCTCTCTTATAATTAAATATGTAGCTACTGACTAACCAAATATTTATTTAGCACCTATCTTGGCAGATTCTGAGTGCTGGGAATATAGTTGCAGATGAGAAAAAGTCCTTGTTTTTGTGGAACTTATATTCTGGTGGAGAGAGGCAGATTATAAGTAAAACAAAATAAATGATATTTAAGATATTGATATGTGCTATGAAATAGAGTGATGATGTGCTACAAAATTGGATGATGGGGTAGAGAGAGACTGGGAGAGAGGAGAGGGGAGGACAGGAACAGGGTGGAGCCTTTAGCCACAGAGCGTTAGCAAGAGCTTCTCTGAAGATATCTCATCAGAGCAAAGGCCTAAGGGATATGAAGGAGGGAGTCACATGAGGATCTGAAGGAAGAACATTCCAGGGCGAGGGAGGATAAGTTCAGTGACGCTGACATAGGAGTGAGCAGAGGCTAAGAATAGAAAGAAGGCACAAGTGACTAGAGAGTAGAGGGAAAAGGAGAGGTGGGTTTGGAGATGCTCCCAGGGGCCTGAAGGTGCAATGTCTTCAGGCGTTGTGGGGAGATTATATTTCATTCTCATGGCGACAGGGAGTCTGTGGAGAGTTTGAATGTAGCATAATTGAAGAACATCATTTTTAAGGGATGCCACAACAGCCTATGGAAAGCTGCCGCATGTCCCAGTCTAGCACTCTCTGCAGCTTCCCACACTTGACTCACAGGAGACAGGTTGCCAGAATCTAGCCCAGGCCTTAATAAACTCTTATCACAACTTTGAACTATGGCAGAGTGACTGTAAAATCTGGGATCATATTTTTCTAAGGGAAGTTTCAACCAATTATTTGAATGCTCTTAGGAATAAATGTCCAGTTTTTAAAAAGAATTTTTTTAAACAGCCCACCAAATAAACCCAAATGGCTCAATTGGCATTCAACACTTTTCATTAAATGGGTAAACAATTTCCTTTTAAAATGAGACAATTTAATGAGCCACAGAAAGCGATCAAATATACTTAACATCCCAAAGAAGATAGTCTTTGGTTAGGGAGGCAAGTCCAAATGGCACAGTGTGATAGAGAAATGAACTATGAGTTATCTGTCAAAAAGCCTTGGTCTTATAAAACACAAGGTAATGCAAACTAGGGAGGAACATTAATGAAATCGCAATGCAAGTTTCCAGTTAATCAAATGTCACTTGACTTTGAGGAATTGGAAGGATGATCAGCATTTGTGAGGACAGAATGCCAACAGGAATTTATAAACAGCTCAATCTCTTAGTCTCTGAGGAAGCAGTGTTGTCTGGGATAAACACGTTTGATGGACCTTGTATGAGCAGCTTATTATCAAGTCTAGAAAAGTTACTTTGCAAGCCTCCAAGATTGAGATGGTTTTGTATTTCTTCCCCAAGGAATGGTACTATGGGAGTGGAGTGTGGGAACGTCTAAAGGCTAAGTAAAAATAAGACCCAAGTGTTGCACACAAAAATTCAGTCCAGCGATGTATAGGGATGTGGCAGTCCCAAATTAGGATGGATGTGGGGATTATGTTAGAAATATAACTGAGTTATCATCTGAGCTAATGGTAGCTCAAATCTAAACAGGTTTGTTCTATACATTTTTGGGGATGCATCTTGCTCTTCTGTAAAGCTATATTTATAGAACAGTTAGTCATCTAGTATTTATTAAGCCCTGTGGGTATATGTCTCTTTTTTCCATCCGGTACATGTTATACTCTGATATATATCCATTGTCTGGAATGTGGTAGGAATTCAATAATTATTGATTAAAATAAGTTTAAAATAAGGGAAAATATGAGTCTTCCTTGCCTTAAAAATTCAGAAATAATAGGGTCATAATGCAGAAAAAAGTAAAGCCAGGTTAACTTTAGTCACTGCATTTGTTGTGTTGGTGCTTGAGGGAAATTGTACAGGCAGTTGGCAAATGCATGGAACGGAGAGACTGTGAAATGAAGTTATTTCTGGCTGATCCTCTACTTGAAGAAGACAGAAGGCAGGGACGGTACAGGAGAGGTCAAAAGCATGTGCAAAGGTAAAATGTTGGAAAAACTTGTGATGTATTTTGGGAAATAGTAGAGTCCAGTTTAGTTGAAGAATAGAGTGTCATGGTGGAGAGAGGTTGGTATAGTGGGAAGAACAAGAACTCGTGAATCACATAAAATCCTAGCGGTGCTGTCACTTTGGAAGTGGGAGTTCAGTCTGGAAAGGAAACTTGAGCCAAGCTGCAGAGGGGCCTTACTATTAGTACTTCATTCAGCCAACAACTTGTGGTCTTTGAAGGTTTCGGAGCTGGGAATTGACATGTTTATAGCTGTGATTTCCCTTTACAAACAATCAAGTCCTGTGGGTTGGAATTTTTTCTCATTGCTTCATCAACTTTTTTGGAGATTAAATTTTCTTTCTTTGAGAGATTAAATTTTCAATGCAAGTTGCAAATTTATCAAACATTCTTCTTTTAAAGAAATGAAACATCCCTCGGATGACTAGAGGGTCTCAGTAACATGTTTCAGATCTGCTCATTAATTTGTCTAGTCCCTTTATTCACAGTGATATAGAAAGCTGAGCCAAAAGTATTATTCCTGACTGTCTTTCATGCTATTTTGCCCTGAGAAATATTGGGACACCCTTCACTATCTGTTGCCCACCTCAATCAGTTGAACAGTTTTACTTTTTCCCCTTCCTGACTATCGAATATCAACTTAAAACTGCCTTAACAGCTCTGCTATTTTTCTAGATGGTACCAACTAGCACTTATTTTTCATTGCTAGATGAATTTTAGTCTTCTTTACCAAACAGAGACCACTGGATGGACATTTCAAAATCTCTCAAAATCTCTCAAAATGTCTCCCAATCTCTTTTATTTCAGCCTTTGATCATTGCTGTGTGTACAAACCACTGAATAAAATTTATAATAATAAAGCAAAATAAATACCATCACTTCAAGCTAAACCTCTTCATAAACCTAAGGTAGATTCAAGGCTAGAATACTTGTAGGCTCTCAAACTTTTTTTTTAAAGTATACCTCTTAAAGGATTTGTTTATTCTAATTATTAATTGTAGTGTTTAATTCAAAGATTATAAACTCAAGATTAAAATTTAAAAATATATTTCACAAGGCTGATGAAAATTTATGGATACGTTTTTTGGCAATCTAAAGCAGAAGGATAGGAATCATGGTTTGGTGTTTGCAGATAGAATATCACTTTCACTATATTGTAGTGGGTGTAGTGAATACACCCAATATAGTAAGATTGTTTGAAGGCAGTTTCGTATTCCTCATGATCCTTGCTCCTACAGACAGACTCAGGTCCCTACTCCAAAGAAATACATAGCCACCACGGGTAACACGTGTGTTCTCAGATGCTGTGAGTCTAAAACTAGTGGCAATGAATGGCCACATGATCTAAGATTTTGTCTCAATCCACACAAACTAGAAGCAATGAGATTTAATGGAACACATTGAACTCTTCATGCCCAGAGTCTGTTTGCTTTTTTATTGTTTCACTCTATTGTAAGCTCCATGAAAGCATAGACTGTTTCTGAATCTGTGGCCCCTAACACTGTGCCTGGCACATAAAAGGCATACGTCCTAATATGTGGTTGTTTTTAGAATGACTTTGAGTTGGATTAGTATTTTAGTTCAATGCTTCTCAAACTATCTGTGAAGAACTAGTTTGTTTTTTGACTTTCCAAACTGTCTCATATTGATTCTTTTCTCCTAAAAATATGAATACCATATAAATGTTGCAATACTGTGACATAATAAGAAATATATATTGAGTCTTCATCCCTGGCTCTTGGCACAGAACTTCTAAAACCCTTGGAATTTCCTGAGTGGTAGGGGTGAAAGGAGCATCCCCTATTATTCATAAGAAGACCTGAGTTTATGCTAATGAAGTGACTCTTGTAGGGGGCTGCTGGCTGCCAAAGGAACCAACCATGTTATTAGAGGATTGGAACTTACATTCAGGCCCATCCCAAATGTCCAGAGAGGGGAATGAGGCTGGGGATTAGGTTAATCACCAATAGCCAATGATTTAATGAATCATGCCTAAGTAGTGGAATGTCCATAAAAAACTCTTAAGAGCTTCCAGGTTGGTGAATGCATCCATGTGCCAGGAGAGTGGTGTACCCCAAACACCACAGGAACTGAAGCTCTTGCACTCAGGACCCTTAAAGACCTTGCCATATGTACCTCTTCAACAAACTGTTCATTTGTATCTTTTATAATATTCTTTATAATAAACCAGTAATGGAAAGTAAAATATTTCCCTAAGTTCTGTGAGCCATTATAGCAAATTGTAGAAACTAAGGTGGAGGGGTTATGGGAACCCCAAATTTGTAGCCAAGCCAGAGAGAAGTATGAGTAATCTGGAGATCCACTACTTGTGATCGGCATCTGAGGTGGGGAGACAGTCTGGTGGGACTGAGTCCTTAACCTGTGGGGCCTATGCTAACTCTGGGTAGTTAGTTTTAGAACGAATTAAATTGTAGGACACCCAGTTGGTATCCACAGAGAACTGGAGAAGTTCTCGTGGAAAACACACACATTTGGTGTCAGAAGTGTTCTGAGTAGAGAGACAGTTTTCCTTTAAAGGTAAAGAACAGGACTTATCTGGGTTCCAACCCAAGTACCCACACATGCCAACTGGTGACCTTGGACAAGTTACTCAAGCTCCCTGAGCCTTGAGTTAATTAATTAATCAATAAACCAATTAACTAAATTCTGACTCCTTTGTAGGATCAATATGAAGATTAAATGAAAAGCTTAAATTAAAAAAGGATGTACTTAGCAGGTGCTCAATAGATTTGAGCACTACAGAACTAAGAAAAGGAAGGAAGGGAGGGAGGAAGGAAAGTGGGAAGGAAAAAAGGAAGGAAGAGAGGGGAACTAAAAGGAAAGAAAAGGTAAGAAGGAAGGTTAAGATACCACATGTATATTTGTGCTATTTCCTGTGGACAAAATAATACTATCAGATTTCATAGAACAAGGAAATCACTTATATTTCAACTTATAAAACTCCATAGGGACATAAGAATATTAAATTTTCTGGTGGCTACAGTAATTTTTCTTTTAAACAGACATAGGGGCAGGGGCTACAAACCAGAAAAGATGCTAAAGCATCACCTTCTATAAAAATCTGTGCTTCACTGGCTCACAGCACAGATCTGAGTTTCAACCAGGTTCTGAAGATACTGCACTCTTCTCTTCTGTCAGTGCAGTAGCTAGTTTACAGAAATACCAAGCTCCAAAACAAACCGCACGCTAGTGAGTAAAAAAAACGCTTTAAGGCAATTGATGTTATACTCAATGTTAATCATTAATTAGAGGCTTAAGGGAAACCTGACACTCACAGGGCTCTCAAATATCTCTGTAAAGCAATGCCCCAGACAAGTAGGCCATTCATCAGTTCAGGAAAAACAGAGGAGAGCCAAGACACCGATCACACCCGTTGGACTGTACTTGCCATCTTCAGAATATCACATTTTTTTTCTTTCTTAATATCTAATTGGTCAGAGTTTTCTCTCCCAATCCCTACTCCTAAGATATTTTGGGATGTATCATAAAAGTACAATTTTGTACCTATCTTTTTTAAAGTAATACTTATATTTTTCTGATTATAAAGTAATACATTCTTATGGTAAAAAAAATTTAGAAAATATGAAGAAGGAAAGGTACACATGATCTTATTCCCATAAGAAACCTCTCTCCATATTCTGGTGTAATTTTCTAATATCTGTGTCCTACAAATATATATGTATATGTGTGTTTGTGAATGTATCATAATCATATTATATATAGTTTTGTATCCTGTATTCCTCACTTAAATATTTTGCACATTTCCCCATATTATTAAAAAATCCTCCAAAACTTGAAAAAAATTGTATGTATATATATTTATTCTCTAACTTGATTAATGAAATATCATTCTCCCAATTCATATGATTAAAAATCTGTCAAATTCTGCTTGTTTCATTTCCACATCTTTCACTTCTAGTCAATAGCTAACATCTGTTGATCTGCCTCTAAAATGTGTCCCTAATACATATACTCTTTTCTATGCTGACTGCTTCACTTCTGAATTTTATTGCTCTTCAGCTGGATAAGACACCTTGTCTAATTTTCTCTTATTTTTCTTCCTTCCCTCCTTCTCCCATTATTCCAATTCCTGCCCCTAAACTTTCCTTCATACTGCTCATACCTTTTTTTTTTTTTTTTCGGTACGTGAGCCTCCCACTGCCGCGGCCTCTCCCGTTGCGGAGCACAGGCTCCGGACGTGCAGGCCTAGCGGCCATGGCCCACGGGCGCAGCTGCTCCGCGGCATGTGGGATCCTCCCGGACCGGGGCACGAACCCACGTCCCCTGCATTGGCAGGCGGACTCTCAACCACTGCGCCACCAGGGAAGCCCTGCTCATACCTTTTTTATACTCTTAGTATCTGACCATATCGGTTAAAAGTTTTCCATGGCTGTTCATTCCATAGAATATCAACTAACATTTATTTCCACCCTATTTTATCCAATTTTTTTTCCATGAAAGCTCCCCAAAGCATCCTATGCTCTAGCTATAAAAGATTTATCGTTCACAAACCCACAATGCAGAAGTGGGCAACCACTCTGCCTACTTTTACTCACATCACCCCCTGAATCTCCTTCCCTATATTCACCAACCAAAATTCTACCCACTTTTCTAATATGACAATGATTATTCATCCCAACTCCATGCAACTCCGTGTTCCTCCCCATGTGCTGAATTGACTGAGAATAGATACAGCGATCAGATAAATGTTTAGTCAAATAGACATTAAGTCATTGTCAAAATATTGGTTTTATTAGATCATGTGGCCATTCATTGACACTAGTTTTAGACTCACAGCATCTGAGAACAAACGTGTTACCCGTGGTGGCTATGTATTTCTTTTGAGTAGGGACCTGAGTCTGTCTGTAGGAGCAAGGATCATGAGGAATACGAAACTGCCTTCAAACGATCTTACTATATTGGGTGTATTCACTACACCCACTACAATATAGTGAAAGTGATATTCTATCTGCAAACACCAAACCATGATTCCTATCCTTCTGTGTTAGACTGCCAAAAAACGTATTCATAAATTTTCATCAGCCTTGTGAAATATATTTTTTAAATTTAATCTTAAGTTTATAAATTATAAATCTCATTGCCTCCAGTTTGTGTGGATTGAAACAAAATCTTAGATATGGCTCTCGGGCCCTAAACCAGGGGCACTTACCCTGTGAAGGAGCCTGGGGGGAAAAAAAAAAAACAAAGCAAAGTACACTTCCTCAAAGCAGATAGATCTCAAAGAGGGGAGGGAGAGGTGTACCTAAGCCAAGCAAGTGCAATGACCATCTTCTCAATTTCACCTATCAATTAAGTCAGTCTTCTTGGGGGAAGGAGAGGGAGATAAGCCAATGGAAGAAAAGGTCAAGCTTCGATTTTCATTAGTTACAGAAGGATCAAAGTTTCTACTTCTTAAGTGTATGCAGGCAGGAACACTGGAAGAGGGAAATAAAAAGGGCATAAAAAGCCAAATTGTCCTTTTGTGGAAAAGTTGAAGTTATAGCTAAACATAAAAACTGTATATGAATGCTGCAATGAAACAATCAGGAAATAGAAGGAAAAAAACCCGAAAAAGTTGACTGGCCAATATGGAAACAGGAAAGAACAAAAAACATATGGAAACTTTTTTTTTAATTATTAAGGCACACATGGCCAAAAAAATTAAATACAAAAGTTTATGTATGTTTAAATATATTTGAATTCCTTTTTCTCTGTAGTGGGTAACATCATAAGGCAGATTTGTGTTTTATTTAGTTGCACTGTTTGAATTTCCTGAAAGGAAAAGTAAAGACTGCTTGATATAAAGAAAAAGATTTTGTGCCTTTTCCCAACATACTAAAATGTGGAATTAGAAAATTTGGTTTTATTGCTGACAGTACTACAGTGTCATGGTATAATTGTGGTTAAGAAAGAATTTGAATTAAGTATATGAAAACAGGTACTTGAGATTTTCTCATTAAAAAATTTTTAAAAATATATGACTATATATAAACACACATGTACATATACATATCTCCATAGGACTGAAACTTCTCGTGCTCATTTTTCAGTTCAAAGGTAAATTTTTTTTTTTAGAAAATATGAAATGATTCCACTCAATCATTTGTGATTTATATTAATAAGTTAAAACCATGCTTTCTACATTAAAAATAGATTTGTGTTTTTTGTTGTACTCAGATGAATCCAAACTATGGTTTTGAAAGAGAACTTTGAATTTAACACACATTAAACACATTTTTGATATATTAGGGGAAAAATACACCTGGAATTATAAATAGCCAACTTGAAAAACTTCAGAGTTGTTTTTAAATTACCTCAAATATTGAATTTTCCACTAAAACTATAGTAAAACTCAAGGAAAATGAAGTATTCCAAATTCTTAAAGTAGTGAACATGCAAGAGTCATCACATCAAATAACTAAGAGACAATATAAATGAATTGAGATTCACTTATTCATTATTCAAAAAATATTTACTTGCTGTCTACCATGGGTCCAGCACAGTTTTAGGTGTTTTCTTCACACTAACAAGCAAAAAAGTGGTTAAAATTTCAGCTCTGACTGTGCTTACATTTAAGGGAAGGGAGACAGATTATAAATAAGATAAGAAAAATGCATAGTTTGCTATTGCTAAGTGCTATGAAGAAAATATAAAGCAGGAAAGGGAATATCAACTATTTTAGGGGAGGGGAGATAACCACTATGCTAAAAATGTTTATCAGTTTTCAAAGATCAGTCCAGCGAGTGGTCAGTCTCATGGTTCCAGAACAGAGGCTTTACGGATCTACCTCAGATTAGGAGATGGTGAAGGGAGCCCTGAGCCTGACATCAGTTCACACTGTGAGGTGCCTGCAACACTGCAGGAAAACCAGCAGACAGTTGGAAATGTAGGTTTGGGTCCTTAGGAAGAGATACAGATTTGGAAGCCACCTGTGGAAAGGTGAGAATAAAATGATGGGAATGGATGAAGTCAAGAGAATGTGTGCAAAGTGAGCTGAGAGTACAGCTGATGAGAGGACCTTGGAGAGTGTCTACATGGAAGGGCCAGGTGGAACATTCACAACTCCTTAGGGAATTTCTAGTGATTTAGTCTACGAATCACTGAATCAATTATACTGAATACTGTAGAGGATATTAAAAAACGTTTTTTCAATCCCAGAAAAAATTTACTTGGGATTTAAAAATTATTAGAGATGAATTTATAGTAAAGAAACCTTTACATCTGTAGAATTACTAGAAGCACAGTTATGTATAAAATCACATCATGACTTCTGGCATGGTGGGATGATCCAATTTGAAAATTGCCACGTCAGTGACAAATTCATTTATTTAATTTACCATTTCATTGGTTGCTTCATGACTTTTTAACTTATCAATTATTTACTGATTTCATACCCTGCTCAAGACAAGAAATGTATATATTGATGAAAAGTAATATTTCAAAAGTGCTATTAATAAAAACTTGCATATTTTTAAAATGTAATATTTTCCTCAAGATATACCTAACCAAATGTTTGCCTGGCCACGATTCCTAGGATGGAGTCTGTGTGATTTTAATACAAAGAAGTTAAATTATGGGTTATGGGCTGAATTGTGCCCCTACCCCTAATTCATATGTTAAAATCCCTAAAGCCCAGTACCTAAGAATCTAACTGTATTTGGAGATAAGGTCCTTAAAGAAGTGATTAAGTTAGAATGAGGCCCTAAGGGTGAGACCCAAATTTAAGTATGACTAGTGTCCTTGTAAGAAGAAAAAGAGAAACCAGGGACTCGTGCACAGAGGGACGACCACATGATGAGTACAAGCTAAGAAGGCCTTGGGAGAAATCAACACTGCTGGCATCTTGGACTTTCAGCCTCCAGAACTGTGAGAAAATTGATTTCTTTGTTTAAGCCACCTGATCTGTGGTATTTTGTTATGGCGTCCCTAGCAAACTAATATACTGTGAGACTAGGAACTTGCGTTCAAAGAGGGTAAAACTCATCCTCATATTAGGAGGGAGGATTTCTAGATTAAAAGTGTGAACAAATATTATTTAGATTCTGACAAAATAGATCAGCCTCTTGAAAAAGTTGAGCTAAAATTTATTGTGATTTATTGGGTTGGGGAGATGGGCTATACCAGGTCTCTGACCAATTACATGAGTTTTGATTATTGAAGCAGTGGTCAGAGCCCATATTAATATTTAATTATGAAATATCTTGCCTTTGGTGCATAGAGGAAGAAAAGGCCGTTTAGAAAGACTTTGGCTTTTCTCTTCTGATTTTATAACCATAGGCAAGGCTATTTTGAAAAATAATGAACATATAAAATGCAAACCAGCCACATTTATCCTTTCACAAGAACTTGTAAAGATGCCTGAAAAGCACACAAAAATGCTCCTTTTAATGATTTTAGGAGAATAGCTTAAGGTTGTTTTCAAAGTTTCAAGATCCAAATGCAAAAGACTCCACTTCTTTACAAGTGGTTTAATCCCATGGGTAGTGTGGTTATAATCCAGATGACTCTCTTGAGGGGCAGGGAGAAGCAATGCCAATATTTTTTTGTGTGTTGAAAGGACCATAAAGGAGAAGCAGATCATACTTTGTGGGTTGATAAATAACTCAACACGCACAGCCAGAAGAATGAACTTTATGCACATTGCACAGCTTTTCTTTTTTTTTCAAGGCAGAAATGGGAGAGAGGAGCTGTGGTTTTTGTTATTTCTCTGTTCTGATCCCTCGCTCGGTGACATGGCAGGGCTAAAAAGGCTATGTCAGAATTTAAAATGTGACCCTGAATGAAAAAGTTTAGAATATGATAAAGATCTAAGCATAGAACTTTATTTTTCTCAATTTCCATTTCAAAATGAAAAACTGAAAGTGGCTTCAGAAACTATTAGAAGCAAAACATTGGTAAGTCCCGTTTAGATAACATGTGAAAAGAAAATTGAAGGGGGAAGAAAAGCTGAGAAAAAGTTCGCTTTGCTTGGGCTGATATTATACTTGATAGATGTCTTGGGGAAGGATCTATTTGCAGAAGAGCTCACTCTAATAGTGAATAGGAGTGCATAAGAGGGGGATTTGTAAATAATAAAAGTATACCAGATGCATGTGAAAGCCTCAGTTACGAATACTATGGGGAGTTCAAGAGTATTCACACACAGACCCTCCCCTCCCTTCTTCACCTCTCCTCTTTTTCTTTTGTTGTATGAGGCATCCATTAATAGTAAGGGGCACAAGCTCACTTCTTATCATAGACATACATGATCTTTGTAACCCGGGGAAAATTTCACTGGTGTTATTTTCTTCCTTCCTATCCTCCAGAATTGTCTGTTCTAGATTGGGCTAAATGAAATTTTTATTTTTTCATGTAAGTGAACACACCATTTCTTAAACACATCAAAGCCCATTTGAGGGCTTCCCTGGTGGCGCAGTGGTTGAGAGTCCGCCTGCCGATGCAGGGGACGCGGGTTCGTGCCCCGGTCCAGGAAGATCCCACATGCCGCGGAGCAGCTAGGCCCGTGAGCCATGGCCGCTGAGCCTGCGCGTCCGGAGCCTGTGCTCCGCTACGGGAGAGGCCACAACAGTGAGAGGCCCACGTACCGCAAAAAAAAAAAAAAAAAAAACCCATTTGAATTTGGGTCACATCATAATTTATTTTATCAAACAGATTTTAATTTTTTCCAGATTTAAAAATTTCCAGATTACTCCAAATTTTGTGTGCCAAATTCTGCCCTCAATTATGTGCATGCAGCTAATTGCATACACATAACTGAGGGTAGGGTTTGGCTTTTGGAGGTGAAAATCTCTGGAGCTCTGATTTTTTTTTTTTTTCTTGGGAAAGCCCAGACTTTATTAATTAAAAAAGAGAAATCTTCAAAATGATTTACATCACTTTCCCGAAGTTGCTTTCAGGCACTGATTAGTTAATCCACCACACCCTGGTGTAATCACTCTTTATCTTTTTTGCAACGAGGCAGTATTCATACAGATGACCTTTTCATTTGCTTGAAGACCCATAATAGAGTGATAGAGTTAAGGTTAAAATTGAGCATTCTGTGTTCTGTGATGATAGCTGGAACTGTTTATTAACATTACATAATTGTGTGCTGAATCTGTTATATTCTTGATGCCTCTTTTATTATTCACAATAATAATGGCTTTATTATACTTTTTTCCTAATTATAAAAATCATAGTAATAATTTAAGCAATATAGAAAAGTATATAGAATAAGAGGATCACTTGAATTCTCACCACTACAAGGGGGCCATTTATATTTTGTTGAGTATTCTTTAGGAATGTCATCTGACTTTTTCTCTAATTTCATGTTGATATAATATCAGACATGTTATTTTAACCAGCATTTTTCACCAGGGAAATATTGGAAATGTTTTCACCTCAGGTAATACAGATACACCTCTCTTAAGGCCCACATACTATTTCATTGGACCAGCAAGTCTTCAGCCAATCAGTTATTTTCACAAGAAGAAATGTGCTTCCTTACTGTAAACTCTGTCATGATAGACACATTTGTTTACTGTAATTAATAACTGGAACTCTCTTCTCCTTTAGTTATGCCCCAAATCTCAGATTTCCACCAAATCTATTTGTTCTACTTTAAAACTATAATTTTGAGTTGCACATCAATAGGATTATACTCAGACATGAAACTTGAAAATGTCATGGCAATGGAAAATCATCTATATGATAATTACTCTCATATTCACACCTCTAGGGCCATCTGTCTTCCAGACTTAACATTCATATATCCAGTGATATTTCCACTCAATGCACAGTACCACTCAAACTCAACATGTTCAGCAATGAACTCCTGCCTTCCCTCACCCATCCACAATCCTGCTTCATTAATCTCAGTTCTGGCAACTCTAACCCTATTGTTGCTTATGAGAACTAGAAAGTCATCTTTGACTACTTTTGTTCTTTCACATCCCACATCTAATCTTTCAGGAAATCTTAGCCCTGATTTCAAAATATACTCAGAATCTTCTCATTTCTCACCCCTTCCACTGAGTCACTAGGATCCCTAATCAGGTTTCCCACTATTCTCGTCTTCTCAGAGTCTATTGTCGACAAATAAGCCAGAGTGAGCTTTTTAAAACTTGAATCATACAGTGGTACTTCTCTTCTTTAAATCCTGAAGTAGCCCCCTGTTGTACTCAAAGTAAAAACTATAATCTATGTGATGGCTACAAGGCTAGGACCTTCCATTTCCTCTCTGACTTTTTCTACTGCTCTCTCCCTTGTTCAGTCTCCTTCAATCACAGCAGGCTCTTTGCTATTCCTCACATATGCCAGGAGCTCTCCCACCTTGAGATCTTTCCTTTGGATATTCCTTCTACCTGGAATGTTCTTCTCCAAGATATCTGCATGGTGGACAACACTTTTGTCTCCTTCAAGTATTTGACTAAATCTCGTTTTCTAAATGAAGCCTACCATGACCACCTTATTTAATACTACAGCCTATCTCTCCCATCTTTGGCATTTCCTATCTATGGTATCCTACTTTGCTTTGTGTTGTGTGTGTGTATGTGTTTCATAGTACTTATCATCTTTGAACATACCATATTTACTTAAAAAATAAATTTTTGTTTAGTTTCTCTGCTCCCACTAGAGTATAATCCTTGAATAGATCCTTGAGGACGGGGATCTTTGTTTGTTGTGAGTGGTAGAGTTATGGGTAATTATCCCATTATTAAAGTTATAAATAGAATAATAAAAGCAAATTGTGAATACACCAATGATGAGAATGTGTCACAAACAAGATTGCGGTTAATCCAATTCTATGCATATGAGATTCAGAAAAGTAAAAAAGAAGAACCAGGATGGAAAGGAAGACTATTTTTTTTTTGGCTGTACGCGGGCGTCTCACTGTTGTGGCCTCTCCCGTTGCGGCGCACAGGCTCCGGACGCGCAGGCTCAGCAGCCATGGCTCACGGGCCCAGCCGCTCCGCGGCATGTGGGATCTTCCCGGACCGGGGCACAAACCTGTGTCCCCTGCATCGGCAGGAGGAGGACTCTCAACCACTGCGCTGCCAGGGAAGCCCCAAAAGGAAGACTATTGAGGTAAAAGGAAACAGTGCAAACTTAGTGTTTTTAGTTTATAAATTTCCTACTCTTTAAAAGATTTTGGGAGAGGAGTGAAGAGGCTACAAATGTTGCTGTTTGAATCTTGATTTCAGAGTGGTTAAGGGTTATGCTAATTTTAGGATAAAAAGGGAGAATTTTTGGCTTTGAAATATAAATGATGTATCATTAGCCCATCCCATTAATGCTTCTGAAATTTCCCTTCAGCTGTAGCTGATTAGCAACTAAAAATGTCAAAGTTTATTTTGAGAATATTGAAGACTGCTCTAGGGGCCTTGAAATAATTAGTTGCTCAAGTCCTCATTAAGAAATAGAGCATATACAAAGCCATAAGACTTGGCTAGTCAAGAAAGCAAAATGCTTTTGAGCATTTTATTCAGTGAGGTAAATGGGCATGCTTTGTTCCATTTGGTTAACCAAATGTTGCAAGTATAGCACACTACTTTCAGAAGGAATGAAAGTTTCCCCAGTTGGGGGCCCGGGGAGTGGGGGATGGGGGGTGGGGGGTGGGATGGCACTGAGCCGATGTCAGGCCCACATAAAATTACTTTGTTGCAAAGACTAATTGCTTATATCCACTGATTTTGCTGCCAATTATTTGTAGTAAAAAAGAATAGTCTTTGAGGGCTTATTTTTTTAAATGTTACTTAATTTCAGCGTTTGATGAAGCAGCTAATGATTGAAAGTAAGAAATCTTAAAGAATATTGGCTTTAAAAAAAGAATATTAGTTTAAATGTTGGCTGTAAAACAAGAGAGATATTTAGGTATAAAAAATGAGGGAAAATTCTTATTCTTTTTTATTAAGCTTTAAAAAGTAAGGCAGTTTGTATTCTATTTGTTAGGGTTTGGGGGACCCCAAATAAAATACTGTCTTCTCCTTTATAAGGGTAGGCTAAGGTATCAGATAGATGGAGATCAAAAATGCCAGCTTTATTACTAATCAAAATCTGGTCTGAAGAAAGCACTTGGATGTGCAGCCGCCACAGCCTTCCTAACACTTTGCCACTATTAGATACACTTACTCATCTGGCATAAGCAACGCTTGATAACGGCAGACCTCCCTCATGGATTAGGATGTTTACCACATGAGATGGAGCAGACCTGAAGTCAGGGCTCTTGCATAGATGGCTCCAGAAGAGAAAAAGAGGAAAAGCCTGAGTAAACTTGCTCAGAGACTTCTCCCACATCCACCCGTTAGACCAACTGATTCTCCTACCATAAGGAGGGATAGGTCAGGGTGGAAAGAAAGGCTGAAGGGTTTGTTTATAGCTAAAGTCTCTCCAGCTGGGAACAGGAGGAATGGAGGATATATCCGCCCCTACCCCAGCACACTTTACTCATCACATATGTGTGATCTATTATGTTAAAAGCAATTATCCCATGTGTTTCAAAATGTGTGTTAGCGGGAAGAGAGGAAGGGGGATTATTAAATTTCAAAATTTCCACCTCCATTTTTCAGGTAATTACACAGAGACTGGCAAATCAGGGACTCATATGTTTTTGGCATGCACACTGCTGTGAATTAATGTTCATGAGTTGATGGCTCAGCCGTGGATGCAGGAGAAAGATGGAAATGCAGCAGTGCTTTTATTAACAAGCGGAGGCCCAAATGTTGAGAAAAATCCTCTGCCTCCGCTAAAGGCAGCACTGCTGCCATCTGCTGGACTGGGAGTAGGAAAGCCCCATGCTTATCGGAGTCAGTACAATTCCTTATCTCCCTCCCACTTAGGAGGCATTATGCTGGGCGCTAGGTTGGGGGTCTCTAAAGACAGCAGACTACGTTCTCCACCCTAAGGAAGCCGGGAATTTAACAGGGGACAGAGACGTCACTTAGGAGGCTGTGATAAGTCTCGCCCTAATGGAAAAGCTAGGAGATGGTGGGATCCACTGCCATGAGTATCGGGAAAAGATTTGCAGAAAAGGTGACCAGAGTTTTTGTTGGAGGCAAAGGTAGGGGGTTCAACAAGGAGAGATGGTGAAAATGGAATTCTGAGTGGACACTGCTCCAAACAGCTCAATTCCACTGGCTCATGAAGAGTCTCATGAAAGTTCCTCCACTTTTTTGAAATAATCTTTTATTTCTCTCTTGTGATCAGCCTTTCCTTAGTTTATAATTGTTCTCATCCGTTGATCAGACTTTTTACTAATATTAATACTAACGGTGGAAGTTATGGGTGTTGTATAACTAGCATGACATGTCCCTCCCTCACAATGCCCCAGTTGGGTATCTCCTTTGCTCTGCCCTGAAAAACATGAGGAGACTTTATTTCAGTGAATTTCTTTGGTCTGTGGTTTACCATAGCATAAGTTTATGAGGTTGAGTTCTACAAATTCAATTTTAATCAGATATTATTTTTGTCCTAAGCAAACTCTAAATACCGCAAATAAAGCTTTCACCACTTTAGCAGCCATCTATAACTCATAAGTGTAATTAGGTTTAAATGATGCTGAGATTTCATATGATCCCTGCTCAACACTTGTGATTTTATATTCTATGCCTCTAGTTCCTGAATAGTGGGTCAGCTAGATATTTCCCTGTTATAAGCTGTGGCATGTTAAGGACCCAGCAAGTTAAAAAGTAGAACTTTTGATTTGGCAACAGCAGAATAAAACGAAACCATTGCCAACATTAAGTTTGACATATGACAGATGGTACTTTCAGGTTACAGATATGAATGTACAATGGAGCTATTCTGCCTGAATTTCATTTGACTTTCCTATGGTCGTCAAAATGGGTGTCTTTCAATTTTTGTGTCAGTGGAGGTTGGTCTATGTGGGACTTGAGTGATAAACCTGTCAAATACAACGAAGTTTGTGATTCCACTGAGCCCTATTGTAAAAATCAGTTTTGAAACCTGCCAAACCTGCCAAATTGGCTGATTCTGGGGTAGGGCTTACTGCATAAGTTTGGATAATGCCCACACATATGTTTAAAATAACCTCTTGTTTCAAATATGCTTGTGTTTAAGACTCCTTCAGTAAAGGATTTGTAACAGTAAATAAATACAATGGAAAACTAGTTTAAAACAAACGTTTTAAATTTATCCTTTTAGTGTTTGAAATACTCTAGTCTCCACCCAAAGCTACATTTTCTTCCACCACCATCTCTTCTTTTTAAATCCAACATTAATTTAGAAGATGTGTAAAGCCAGGCCAAGGAAGATGAGACAAAACTATAAAACCCAGTTAGAAATTGTGAAGAAATGAGCCAAGTTGGAAGCAGTGCCAGTACCCAGGGCGATGTGGAAATACTGGACAAAGACACTGCTTTGGAGATGTAACAGAGTGAAAGTGATGACATCTTGTTGAGCCACAAAGAGGCACAATATTATCCTGGCCTTGGGTAGCTTACAGTTTATTTGAAGAGATATGCCCTGTTCGGATGAAAATAAATGGGAATACAAAGTAGCAGGTGCTGGGCCAGTGAGCAGGGTAGATAGCAGGTGTACAATATCAAGGGCTAATGTGGTTGGGAACTGATTATGAGGGTATAGTTTAATTTAGGTCTTTCTCTCTCAATTTTTATTTTTAAATTAGGAAATATTATAAAGGTGAGCATCGAAGTGTATATAGTGCTTAAGCAGAACAGATACTAATTATCTCACAGTAACTACCGTTTGTTAAATACTATGTGTCAGGCATTGTGGTCAGGTGCTTTACGTGCATAATTTTACTCAATCTTTGCAATTTTCTATGACTTAAATACTATTTTTCCCCCAAATGGCAACTCCAAGTACCCAAAGTCACATTAGCTACTCCAGGACAGAGTCCAGACTTAAAGCAAACAACCTGCCTGATTTCAAAGCCCAAACTCTAACCCATGCTGTTAGTGTCAGCGTATAGCTAATGAACAATTATCTGCATATCGCAATAAGACAGTCAAGTTTATGCTACAGAGAATGGTATTCCTCACATGAAGCATACGTTAGTTTGGGAAGAAATTCCTCAAATGGTAATTGTGAAAACTATTTAACAAACATGGAAGAATTTTTATCGTATAATGTCAAATGTAAATAGAATAATATAATAAAAGTATACATGGTATTTACAGTCATGTCAAAACTATGTATGCATAAAGACAAAACCCTAGTAGAGAAGTTTAAAAGGAAAATAGTTTTCTTGGAATGGTAAGAATCATAGTTAATTTTTTATTTAAAAATTTTTTACAGTGTTGAAATTTTGTCATTAGGATTTTTATAAATTAAATTAGAAAGGTTAAAGCTATTAAACTAATCCAATAAGAGAAACTTAAAGCTTGGTGCTGGAAAGGAATCATTCTCAAATGGAAATTACAGCTTGTTTTAAAACATGAAATCAGTTTGGGAGGTCAGGACATCATTGAAGGTCTCTAGCAGACAAAGTTTAGTTTATGAGGGTGAATTTTCAATTGTTTTACTAGAAACTGTTTACTTTTCCTCTTCAGAAATGTGTGTTCAAGTTGCCATTTCAGAAGACAAGAACATTTATGGAAAAGGATCTCATCCTTCTCCCTCCCGCTTTACACACCTCCCTCTGTGTCCCACCCCACTCCATTTGGACAAATAGGCACCTTCCATTCTTGGTGAGTTCTCCTCCACCACACCTTTTATCTGAGAAACCCGACTTGACTTCTCAGGCTCACAAAGGAACAAGAGCTTTTTCCAAGGGAAGAGGGAAATGGTGTGAGTTTATTTTTTTTCAAGGCTTAACAGTTTCTTGAGTATGAGAACTGCTTGATGGTTCTACTTGCTTGAAGGAGATAGAGTTCAAAGATCTCAGTGAAGCTAGAATTTGAATGTGTAGGTAGAAATACAATTTTCTGTTTTGTTTTGATTTGTTTTTCTGTAGGGATGGTGAAAAATTGCAAATCCTCTTATTCTCCTCTTTTTAACTGACCCACCTAATTAAGAGTTGCCCTCTCTTCCCTCTGCAAATACTGCCTGACACCTACTCCACCAAGAAGGTCCAAGCACCAGGTAGAGCCCAGCACACCCCCCCTCACTTCTTTCTCATTCATCCGCAGCCAAACCTGTACATGCAAATAGTACTTATTATTGGGATTGTGTATTTTATAGAATATTACATACACTCATGAAATATGTGTGCAAAATAAATGAAAGTTTTAGAAAACTTTCATTGAAGTTGAATAGTAGTTTGAGAAGCATACAGGTAAGCAGATAAAAGGAATGATAATGAATTCATTGTAGAAGAGATAGGTTTCTAAAGAAACTTTAGAAGGATTATGTGCTCAGATTGAATTGAAAATTTCTTTAAGTTTTTGCTTTATTTTAAAGAAACTCAAACTGGAAATGTTAGAAATAGTGCAAGAAAAACATGATTTGCCATACATTCAAAGAATGGCCCGGACTCTACCTAAAAAGATTAGCCTCTGAATGTACATTTATGTTTTAAGCTAAAATACAATCCTTAAGATATGTAATTTTTATTATGATTCCCAATGTAACTGACTTTTAAGAAAATTATTAACTGACCAGTTGCCAGTTTCATACATGAGAGATGAGAGAGCTTTGATTGTATCACCTTGTGTTCAGTTGTAAAGGCATAGCACATTCAGGGGCAAAATTAGACATAAATAGTTTGATATTTTGAACCTCTTTGAGAGCTATATTATTTACTTTTGCTTCTATTCCATTTAATGCTAAAAATACTACACCCGCTTTATTCCTTTCTTTTTCATTAATTCAAACCTCCCTTCTCCTTCTGTGGTGGAGACTAGCTGTTGAACAAATACACATTCTCCCTGTTCTTTTTCAAACTGACCCAAAGTTTTCAGCTGCATATACCACCACATAGTTAGAAGAAAGACCATATTTCCCAACCTTTATTGCTGCTGGGTGTGTCCAGGTATATTAGTTTTCTATGGCTGCTGTAACAAATTAGCACAAATTCAGTAGCTTAGAATAACACAGATTTTGTCATATCATGGTTCTGCAGTTCAGAAGTCTGAGTTAGCTTGGCTGGTTTCTCTACTCTGGGTTTTACAAAGCAAAAATCAAGGTGTCAGCGACTGTGTTCTCATTGGAAGGCTCTAGGGAAGAATTCACATCCAAACTCACTCAGGTTGTTGGCAGAAACTAGTTCCTTGAATTTGTAGGATCAGAACCCTGTTTCCTTGCTAGCTGTCAGCTTCAGGCTGCCCTTAGCACCTCGAGGCCTCTCACTGGTCATTGCATGTGGGTTCCTACATCTCAGGGCCAACAGAGGTGTGGTGAGTTGAATCGTGCTGGGAATGTCTCTGATTTCCCCTTACGCCATGGCTTCCTTCTGCCTCCAGCTGGAGAAAGTTCTCTGCTTTTAAGGGCTCATAGGATTAAACTGGCCCCACCTGAATAATCTCCCTCTTTTAAGGTCTGTAACCTTATTTATGTCGGCCAAGTCCCATTTGCCATATAATTTAACATATTCACAAATTCCAGGGATTGGGGGCGGACACTTTTGGGGAGCCATTTCGTCTACCACAATTGGTGATGACAGAGTTCTGGCTAATGAATGGAACTGGAGATGTTGCATAGGACTCATGGAAGTTCCCTTAAAGGAGAGGAGAGATGCCTTTTTCATTCTATGCTCATCCTACTGCCTAGGGGGCAGGAGCAGCCTCCTTGAAACCTGAGGCAAGGACCACACCCCAGGGATGGGAGGGGAAAGCTGGAAGGAGCTGAATTATTTTAAGTCATTTCATTAGACCTAGTTTGACTGTCTCTGGTTTTCTTTCATATGAGAGGGAAATAACTTCTCATTAAACCCCTGTTATTCAAATATTTCTGTTATATGCAGTTGAACCTACGACTGAAAAATATGCCCTCCAAACTTTGTAACGTTATCTTAACTCATAGCAATATCTGTAGCACAGATTGACAAAACTAAATATGTTTGGATTCCCAATTCATTATATTTAGTATGAGTAATAACTATTATCCAAAGTTTTGAAATGACTATATTCACATATAGTGATAACAGTATTTATTGCTTGTGAAATAAATTCACTTTTCTTAGTAATATCTGATTCTTCTTCCTGTGTTCAAAATGTCATTCCATGCATTTCAGTTTAGTTATTTTTCCATTAGCACAAAAAATAGAAGAAAGTTTGATTCTGGGTCTGAAGCTGAAATAGACAGGAAGTGCCCCATTTTGGTCTTAGGGGACACATTCAAAGTTTAAGAAAGGAATACTAAGACTTAATGAAATACGCATTATCATAAATCTTATTCATTTAATCAGCTGCTTTCCATATTGTCCTAAAACATTTTCTTAAAGGTAAACATTAGAAGAATGTGAATTATCCCCAATTAAACAATACATACTATACATTTATTTGCCTTGTTTATTTTGAAAACTTTGACAGCTCTCAGAAATTCAAACATTCTTTAAAATGAATTATGTAGGGCATTTCTGACGATATTTCCATAGGCTTATATGGATATACATTTGTAAATTATAGATAAGAAAAAAGGACCGTTTCTTAAATTTGGACCTCATTAAAATGACCCTGCTGACAAAGAATTTTTTAAAAAATTGCTGCACTACTTAGCCATTTCAGTTAAATGTTATTTTAAACATTAGCCATACGCAGTATTTTAAGAATATTTTCTGGGACTAAAACTTCCTTGAGAATCTGATGAATGCTACAGTTCATCTTCCCAGAAAAATGCCCGTATATTCTCACATGAACACTTCTCAGGCAATTTAATGAAATGTTCATAGAGCCTGTGAAATCTAACCATAAAACCTGCGTTAAGAACTCTTGGTATAAAGGTGTGTTGACTTTGAAAGAGTCTTAACACAGAAGTTTATAAAACATATAAGCTTTTTCTAACATAGGAGATTACTAAGCAATTAACATTAATACATGGATTTTTAGTAGTGCTACTGTAATATTCTTCAGCATTCTGAGCTACCAAAAATGTTATAGGTGGTAGAACCAATTAAACAAAATAGACATTTATGCATATACAACTTGTGTCTGCCTTCTCTCTTTTTAAGATTCTGTTCCTCTGCCCCACCAACAAAGAAAGAGGATAACACATTCCATAGCAGCACCTTTCTGCAACAATGGAAAGGGAGCAGTAGATAAATATATTTTCCTGTGGCCCAAAATAAGCCCACTGACCACAGAAGTCATTGTTTTTAATTGTAAAAATAATACCGGAAACATTTTTCTTTGTCCCCATTTACCTTTAGACCATCTCCAGGCAAAGTACTTATAATTTTTATTTTTCCGAAATGATTAAGAATATTTGATATTGAATTTAGAATTTCTAACTAATAGCTCTAGTTTTGTGTAGGTTTTTGGATTCATCTTTGGCCATAATGGCACCTTTTATAGATTTTATATAATTTTGTGTGCTCATCAGAGATCACCATGTTTAGGCAAAGAAGTTTGTTTAGATCAGTGCTTCTCAAACTTCTTCGTCTCAGGACCCCTTTACACTCTTAACATTATTGAAGATGGCTAAGACTTTTAGTGTATTAGAAATTAAAATAGAAATTTAAAAGTACTATTGCAAAACAGGACTATAACATTCACCAACTTTTTGTGTTTACCAGTAGGCAAAAAGGAAAACTCTGAGATTTCAAAATAATGACTTATGGATGATAATAAGGTTACAGAGATTATAGCAGAAATAAAGTGAAGCAAGCTAGTAAGGGCACAGAAGTACTGAGAGCCAACTGAATTAATATCTGAAAATGCACATGTTTATACTTGAAAGCCACTGTCTTAGAAAATTTTTAAAAAATGAATGCACATTCTTTTCATTCATTTCATTAGCTAGCACAGCAATGATATTATTACACATTTAGTTTCTCAAAATGACATTGTATACATTATGAGCAAGTAAAAAATAAAACAAATAATGTTTAGGGTTATTAGGAAAAGTAGTTTTGATTTTGCAGCTACATGAAAGGAATTTAGGGACCCCCTCAGTGTTCTGGACCACACTTTGAGAACCACTGGTTTAGATGTTGTCTCTCCATTCCTTAATGTAATTATATGAGAATATAGAGACAGATTATTAGTTTTAGGAGTCTCCCATCTTTTTTGAGCAATATTCTCTTTGAAAATCTATAGCCGTGAGATCCTATTTTTTTCCCTTCCCCTTACC
The DNA here is from genome assembly GCF_937001465.1 of Orcinus orca. NCBI lineage: Eukaryota > Metazoa > Chordata > Mammalia > Artiodactyla > Delphinidae > Orcinus > Orcinus orca. The sequence goes on from NC_064562.1 coordinate 121,883,446, forward strand.
TGTTCTAAATCAACTTTCATGAAGTTTAGAATAGAAAATAATCATAGACTGTTAGAGTTGGTGAGAATCTTACTCAATTAAAAGAAATTTTAACATGCTCCACAGCATTCCTAATAGATGGTCACCCAGAATTTCTGCTTGAATTTCTCCATGCCTGTGTGTCACCACCTGAGGATTCATATCCCTTATTATTGTGAGTATGATGACTTTTTCATCACCTTCTTAATTATGTAAACTAAGCTATACAGTGATGGGGGTAGGAGGCAATGGAAATAACCTGTGCATCTTTGCTACTGGCATAGAGTTCTTTTCATTTTTAGCTTAAATTAACTGCTATTTTATAGTTAATATTTAGGATTGTATATTAAGGTAAATGCAAAAAAATACTTCATGGGTTTTCTAAAGATTAGTGTTTTTTTTTTTTTTAAGATTTTGGATTACAATAAATACACAGAAGCTATTTTTGGAAAATGTGTTGGGAATATATAATACAGGCCTTCCCACCTGCCATCATGAGTAAGTGGCCGCTCTGAAACTTCTTAGGAAAAGACTGCTTTACCTTACTAGGCACCGTCAGACGGCCTGGGTTCAGGAAGTGGTTAGCCAATTTATCAAGTAATTCAGTGTTTACAAGAGAAAAGAATGCCATTCCATTGTAAAAATTCACATAAACAATTTAAAAATATACCTTTTCCTGGGGAAAATATACCTATTCCTGGGGAATATACCTTTTCCTGATGAGGCAGGGGTAGCAGTGGCCAGGGAAATCCTAAAGGGAAACTGAGTATCTTAATCATATTTAATCAAATAGATGTCTTTAAACACATTGCACAGGTCACTGGGTTATTGCAATTGTGCTTAAACTAAAACCTCAAAGTAAGGTGAGACTTTGTGAAAATGATAAACTTTAGGAATAACCTATATGGCACCTATATCCACGGCCACTAGTGGACTAATAACCTTGCCCTTCTAACTGGGGAGAATTCTTCGTAGAAGCTGATTGTGTACAAACTTACCACCAACTAGCTTCCAGGAGGCTTTCTTCTGCCTCTGCCATTTCCAGTTTCAAACATGCATAGTTGTCATGATATTCCTTCTTGAAGACTCTTTCCCAGCTTGGTTTCCGAGCCAATCCTGAGCAGTAAAGGAAGTATCACGTTGTTCTAGTGGTGGATTGAATGGGAGTTAATAGAAAGTTAAACCTGAGATACAGAACCCTAGTACTTAACTGGCATCCTTGTCATTCCTCAGGTCCACTTCTCACTGCCTGTGAGTACTTCAGTGATGTAGGCTTTGATCTGTCTTCTGAGTTCTTCTTTCACCACATAATCAAGTTGCCCTGTTACCCTTATGAATTCTGGCTTTCTTTCTGACTCTACTTTCCTAGGATCCTGTTCCTGAATCTTGACTTATTATTTGGGTCCTCTCCCAGTTTCTACAGATTACACTTATCTACTTATTTTACTATGCAGTGCCTAGCTCACATCTCACTATCATTGTTTCTGCTCAGTTTGTGAGATCTTTGATATCTTAGACTTTTCAATATCAATAATTTAACTTCAACTGAGACTGATGGACCCTTAGACACTATTACTTGTTTGCCCAGCTGCATTGCCAAGTCCAGCTCTACAGACATGGTCAATGGCTCCAGTACTTCTTTTGCTGTTGAGTTTGATTAGTATTATCTGTGCCCTCTCTGCCTATTCGTCCTGGCTGACTCAGAATAAACCAGCTTCCGTCTCTGAGCATATATGTGCTGTCATTTACCAAAGAGTGGTAATCTAGATTCAGTTTGGAATTAGTGTTGCCTTTAGAATGCTTTATGTTTAACATTAAGTTCATATTTGAATGAAAGTCAGGAGAAAGAAGGCAGAATAAACAAACCACAGTCAGGATGGGTGGGAGTTGGACAGATAAGGTTCATTGAGAATCCTAGCTAAAGTTTCCTTCCCATGGTGTGAAGTATTACTAAAGGGTGAGAGGTGGGGAGATGGAAAGAGCTGCTGGATGAATGGATGAATGAAATAGTGGATGTGAATTATAGGGGTTGACTCTTTCTGATGGGCTCTGCATTTTTTTTAATGATTTTTGTTTTTTTATTCTTATTTACAGTGTTTACAACTTTTCTATATGATTTGCTTTATCTGATTTTATATTACTTTGTTCTTAATATGCATATATCTTATTTTTCATTGAACCAGCAAATACTGTTAAGATTTTCAATATTATATTTAGTTTCTGAAATCTTATTCTCAAAATTTTGGGAGGGAGAGTTTTCTACTGTGTCTTACCTAAGTGAGATAAGGAATTCAGAGCATTCTGTCATCCCTCTGTCACAATCCTTACCACAATTAATACTCTGTTAATAATTCTGGAATCTTATATTTATAGAAATATTATTACATTATTGTTTCATGTTATTACTCTGCTTTTATAAATAATTTATGTTTCATTGAATTTCATAACCATATTATTCTAAGACATTTATATTGATTAATCTTAGTGCTCAATGTCACTAATAATTTTGAGAGGAATATTATATCTTTACATTTTATTAGACTTTTAATTTTGATATAATTGTAGATTTGCAAACAGTTCTAAGAAATTATACAGAGAAATCCTATATACCCGTAATCCAGTCTCTTAAGTGGTAGCATCTTGAGAAATTATAATCCAATATCACAACTAGGATATTGATATTGGTGGAGTTACAATACAGAAATTCTGATGGGCTCTTCATTGAATTGGGGGAATATTCCCCCACAGGAATGGAATGCATCGACCAAATGTAAAGAATTCTGGTACATGGTGTTTAGCTAAATCTCTGAAGAGACAGTGGAGCCCACATCATCCAACAAAGTTTGTTAGTAGCCTCAGTAAAGTTTCCCCCTTCTCTTTCTCCTGTTTCCTTGCCACTTTGTTGTATAGAGCACAATCAGGCTTGAAATAAGCTGGAAAGAGAATCAAAGGGTAAATATTAATGCTTTTTCAGCGGAAATAGAAGGCTTGGTTATAACTGCCTGACTTAAGCACAGTGAGATAAAAAGAAATGGCAGATGTGAAAACACACTATTACCAGAAATGAAATAAAGAAGTATAACATAAAAAAGGAAAGAAGAACCCAGGTTTGAAAAACATGAGATAGAAAAACATTTCCTATAGGTATTTCATTATTACCAAAGGATGTAATAACACAGATTCAATAAAACAAAACCTTAAAGATAAACACACAGACTGGGATAAAAATGGAGATTGTCAAAAGATGGGGAAAAATTAGCACTCAGAATAATACTGTTATATAATTAAGAAACACAGAAATAGATGACACAGCTGACTCTTAAAATAGTTACATAGAAGAAAATTTCAATATAGTCAAAGGAAATGTAGATGAAAAAGAAATTAAAACAACTAGAAAAAGATAAAAAAGAGAAATAGGACAAAAACTGTTCAACGTTAGGAAAATTGGTGTACCTGATTAGGTAATTCAATAAAATGGACAGAAGTATTTAAAGATACAATTGAAGATAATTCCTCTAAAGCAAAGAAAAAAATAAATCTACAGATGTAAGGATACATCATGTTCCAGGGAACAATTATTGATGTATCTTATATAAATTATTGGGTCCTAAGGCTAAGCAATGATTTCTTAGTTATTGTGACATTTAAAGGCTGGGTTTAAATTTCTCCACAGCAATAGTCAATACAAAAAGACCAAAAGAAAATAAAGTCCTATCTATCAAGTATTTCAGGAAGATATTTCTTTTTTTTTTTAATTTTTATTGGAGTATAGTTGATTTACAATGTTCTGTCAGTTTCTGCTGTACAGCAAAGTGGATCAGTTATACGTACATACATATCCACTCTTTTAAAAATTCTTTTCCCATATAGGTCATTACAGAGTATTGAGTAGAGTTCCCTGTGTTATACAGTGGGTCCTTATTAGTTATCTATTTTATGTATAGTGTATGTAAATGTCAGTCCTAATTTCCTAATTTATCCCTCCCCTCCCCTTTCCCCCCGGTAACCACAAATTTGTTTTCTACATCTCTGACTATGTTTCTGTTTTGTAAGTAAGTTCATTTGTATCGTTTTTTTAGATTCCACATATAAGCAATATCATATGGTATTTGTCTTTCTCTGTTTGGCTTAATTCACTTAGTATGATAATCTCTAGGACCATCCCTGTTACTGCAAATGGCATTATTTCATTCTTTTTTATGGCTAATATTCCATTGTATATATGTACCACATCTTCTTTATACATTCATCTGTCAATGGACGTTTAGGTTGCTTTCATGTCTTGGCTATTGTAAATAGTGCTGCTATGAACACTGGGGTTCATGTGTCTTTTTTTGTTTGTTTGTTTTTGTTTTTGTTTTTTTGTTTTTGCGGTACACGGGCCTCTCACTGTTGTGGCCTCTCCCGTTGCGGAGCAACAGGCTCCGGACGCGCAGGCTCAGCGGCCATGGCTCACGGGCCCAGCCGCTCCGCGGCATGTGGGATCTTCCCGGACAGGGGCACGAACCCGTGTCCCCTGCATCAGCAGGCGGACTCTCAACCACTGCGCCACTAGGGAAGCCCCATGTATCTTTTTGAATTAGAGTTTTCTCTGGATATATGCCCAGGAGTGGGATTGTTGGATCATATGGTAGTTCTATTTGTAGAACCTCCATGCTGTTTTCCATAATTGTTGTACCAATTTACATTCCCACCAACAGTGTAGAAGGGTTCCCTTTTCTCCACACCCTCTCCAGCATTTATTGTTTGTAGACTTTTTGATGATGGCCATTCTGACTGGGGTGAGGTAATACCTCATTGTAGTTTTAATTTGCATTTCTCTAATAATTAGTGATGTTGAGCATCTTTTCATGTGCTTTTTGGCCAACTGTCTGTCTTCTTTGGAGAAATGTCTATTTAGATCTTCTGCCCATTTTTTGATTGGGTTGTTTGTTTTTTTGACATAGAGCTGCATGAGCTGTTTGTATATTTTGGAGATGAATCCCTTGTTGGTTGCTTCATTTGCAAATATTTTCTCCCATTTTGTAGGTTGTCTTTTCATTTTGTTTATGGTTTCCTTTGCTGTGCAGAAGCTTTTAAGTTTAGTTAGGGCTCATCTGTTTATATTTGTTTTTCTTTTCATTACCCTAGGAGGTGAATCCTAAAAGATATTGCTGCTATTTATGTCAAAGAGTGTTCTGCCTATGTTTTCCTCTAAGAGTTTTATAGTGTCTGGCCTTACATTTAGGTCTTTGATCCATTTTGAGTTTATTTTTGTGTATGATGTTAGAGACTGTTCTAATTTCATATTTTCACATGTAGTTGCCCAGTTTTCCCATAACCAGTTATTGAAGAGACCATCTTTTTTTCCATTGTATATTCTTACCTCCTTTGTTGTAGATTATTTGACCATAGGTGCATGAATTTATTTCTGGGCTTTCTATCCTGTTCCATTGATCTATATTACTGTATTTGTGCCAGTACCATACTGTTTTGATGACCGTAACTTTGAAGTCACAGAGTCTGATTCCTCCAGCTCCATTTTATTTTCTCAGTATTTCTTTGGCTATTTGGGGTCTTTTGTGTTTCCATATCAATTTTAGAATTTTTTGTTCTAGTTCTGTGGAAAATGCCATTCGTAATTTGATAGGGATTGCAATGAATCTGTAGATTGCCTTGGGTGGTATATTCATTTTGACAATATTGATTCTTCCAATCCAAGAACATAGTATATCCTTCCATTTGTTTGTGTCATCTCCAATTTCTTTCATCAGTGTCTTATATTTTTCTGAGTACAGGTCAGTATATCACACTGATTGATTTTCAGGTATTAAAGAATGCTTGCATCCCTGGGATAAATCCCACTTGATCATGGTGGATGATCCTTTTAATGTATTGTTGGATTCGGTTTGCTAGTATTTTGTTGAGGATTTTTGCGTCTATATTCATCAGTGGTATTGGCCTGTAATTTTCTTTTTTGTGTGATATCTTTGTTTGTTTTTGGTATAGAGTGATGGTGGCCTCATAGAATGAGCTTGGGAGTGTTCCTTCTGCAATTTTTTGGAAGAGTTTCAGAAGGATAGGTGTTAACTCTTCTCTAAATGTTTGATAGAATTCTCCTGTGAAGCCATCTGGTCCTGGACTTTTGTTTGTTGGAAGTTTTAAATCACTGTTTCAATTTCAGTACTGATAATTGGTCTACTTGTATTTTCTGTTTCTTCCCACTGCAGTCATGAGAGATTGTACCTTTCTAAGAATTTGTCCATTTCTTCTAAGTTGTCCATTTTATTGGCATATAGTTGCTCATAGTAGTCTCTTATGGTACTTTGTATTTCTGTGGTGTCCATTGTAACTTCTTTTTCATTTCTAATTTTATTGATTTGAGCCCTCTCCCTTTTTTTCTTGATGAGGCCGCCTAAAGGTTTATCTATTTTTGTTTATCCTCTTAAAGAGCCAACTTTTAGTTTCATTGATCTTTACTATTTTTTCTTCATCTCTCTTTCATATATTTCTGCTCTGATCTTTATGATTTCTTTCCTTCTACTAACGTTGGATTTTGTTTGTTCTTCTTTCTCTAGTTGCTTTAGGTGTAAGGTTAGGTTGTTTATTTGATATTTTTCTTGTTTCCTGAAGTAAGATTTTATTGCTATATAGTTCCCTCTTAGAACTGCTTTTGCTGTGTCCCAAAAGTTTTGGACCATTTTGTTTTCATTGTCATTTGTCTCTAGGTATTTTTTTATTTCCTCTTTGATTTCTTCTGTGATCCATTGGTTGTTTAGTAACATTGTTTAGCCTTCATGTTTGTGTTTTTTAGTTTTTTTCCTATAATTGATTTCTAATCCCATAGCGTTGTGGTCAGAAAAGATTCTTGATATGATTTCAATTTTCTTAAATTTACCATGTCTTGATTTCTGGCCCAAGATGTGATCTATCCTGGAGAACGTTCCATGTGCACTTGAGAAGAAAGTGTATTCAGCTGCTTTTGGATGGAATGTTCTATAAATATCAATTAAGTCCATCTGGTCTAGTGTGTCATTTAAGGCCTGTCTTTCCTTATTGATTTTCTGTCTGGATGATCTGTCCATTGATGAAAGTGGGTTATTAAAGTACCCCACTATCATTGTGTTACTGTTGATTTCTCCTTTTATGGCTGTTAGCATTTGCCTTATATATTGAGGTGCTCCTATGTTGGGTGCATATATATTTACAATTGTTACATGGGAAAGTATTTCTAAAGACTATTATATACACGATCCAAGTTGTCAGGCAAGTGTAAAAGTAATTGGCAGATATTCCTAAACAGGAAAAGCTCAAGGAGCAGAGTGTTTAGAAACCTTCTTGAAAACAGACATACTGATAAAATCCAGGCAACCAGGGTGAATGGAAGAAGTCATGGTTTGACTAGTGTAAACTCAATGCTAGATGACAGTGAAACAATGGTGTGATGGGAGAATGCGAACCAGCCCCAAGAATTTTTTACCAAGCCAAGTTGTCTTCTGAAGATAAAGACAAGAGACAAACATCTCAGGCAGGCACAAAGATAGCACATTTGAGCTCTTCTTGAAAAAATCACTTGATGAAATCCAGACAATCATGAAGTGAATTGAAACAAAGAACCACACTTAAAGAAGCAGTGGTTTAAAACAAAAGACCAACTAACAATAACAACAAAAATAACAAACCAAAACAATAAATAGCACAAAAGTGGTGAAAGACTTGAGCTCTTTTAAATACAGAACACGTTTTTGTTTAGAAAATGGCGAATTATAGTTTAAGATCAGAATATAAGTTATAAACCTTGAAAATATAAAATAAATGGTATATATTTCAAAAAGGAATGGAAGAGGGAAGATGGAACAAGTTATGGATTTATTTTTTGTCTTTTAAAACATGGAGGCAGTTGATAATATCACAAAGCAAAAAAAAAAGTTTAAAAAACCTAATGACTTCAGTCTCTTAATGGTTTTTAATTTTGTTTCTTATCTCAGACGTCTCTTTCAATAACTATCTATTTGTTAGAGAAGATTTGATGTTCAGTAATCCCCTTATTTTCCCTTCAGTTCTTAGTTCTGTTACATTTACATGTAACAGTTAAATTTGATATTTTAATTTTAGAATAGAAAATAAAGTGTTAATTTTCAAAGATTGTTTTGGTGGTCTATGTATTTTTTGTACGCATGTAGTCTTCTATCTGTATGCATGTGTAGAGAGATGCCAAAATAATGTTCAGTTATTATTTAGGATGATTATTTATGTAAGGTGGATTTGGTGTGATTTATGACTTTTTTTGAACTCTTCTGCATTATATGACTATATTGCCACTAATACTACTAAATAATAATAAAAACAATAACCACTTTTATGAGCAATTGACAAATGCCCAGTGCTTTTTTTAGTAGTACACAATTAACTCTATCAGTCATCAGAATAACTGTTATTATCTCTATTTATGAATGAGGAAACTGAGGAACAAAGAAGTGAGGTAATTTTCTTAGAGTCCCACAGTTAGTTAGTAGTAGAGCCAGGATGACCAAATATCATTAAAATGAACATTTATAATATTTTACTACAACAACTAAGTAATTATTCTATAAAAAGAAGTAGGTGAATTTATGTAGAGATGTATAGAACTCTTATAACGTTGAATGCATTGAATATGTGAAGTTAAAACTTACAGTATAACTTCTTTATGTTATTGAAAGTCTGCTTATGTTATCTTTACCTCTGAAGAGTAGGTTCCTAAAAATACTGAACTACCTGCACCAAGAATAAAATAGTACTTTTCACAAGCCATCCTATTCTTTTTCTTCCTTTTTCAAAATGTAACTATTACCAACTTCCGCCATCCTTTACTGGTAGAAGTTGTTCTAAGGCATTAGAATTATCTACATTACATATTTGCAGAAAAGTCAAATAGTAACTGACTTCAGAGTCCAAGTGAGTACATATTTTTGTAGTTGTGCTGACCTATACAATGCCAGAGGCACTTAGACCCCAACTGTTGGACACTCAAGTGCAACATCTTGGAACTCGGTACAAAATGAGGTTGAAACATCTGTTATTTTTCTGGGAGTCAAGAATTCTTCCAGCATGCCTCTAGGGCTAAAATTTCCAATTTCTACTAGCCATAAACCTCTTTTAAAAATTCAGGATGATACCACAACTCTGTTACCTTGTATGCAGCACTGGAATCTATTATCCAGAGGTGTGTCTCAAGAGTGAACAACAAGACTGGAAGGCTAATATCTAATTTTGATATTGCTCAAAGTTATCTGCCACTTCATGCCTCAGATTGTGCTGTGACACCTCTATACAGATGTTTCTCACGTCAAAAGACCTCTCATTCATGTCAGCTTAAAATCCAACAGTAAGAACTTAAGGGATTCAAGAAAGGGAACCTGGTGCCACATGACACTCAAGCAAATCTAATGAAGAAAAGTTGGTGAGAACCATGGTGACATCTCCTAGGTGCTGCTTCAGATTCTGTTTACCTGTCTCTGAGCCCTTGATCCTTTACTCTGCTCTGGCTGCTGCTGAGGAGACCCTCCATATGCACTCTGGGAAGTTCCACTATCTGACCTGTCAGATGCAAACTGGAATCCCCACTGGCAAACACTGACCAATGGAAGATGGTGGAAGCAGACAGATAAAGTCCCTCTCCATTTCCCCTTCTTTGTCCATTTTGGGGCATGGTGTTTCTTTATAGCCTGATTGTTGATGTTGTAAGTAACAGAGGGAAGGTTTGTATCTCTTCATGAAGCAAGAACCTCTGGGTAATTCATACCTCTTCATTTCTTTTTCTTCTTTGCCTTCTATTCCTTTTCGCTACTCTGGCATTGCCCAACAAAGCATCAGTACTCAAGCTGTACCTCAGGCTCTATTTTCTAGGCAACCTGGATGCTCCAAAGTAGATTTTTAGAGCTGAAAGATTAGTAAGATTTGTGTTTTTCTTATTTTCTCAACATGTCTTTTGTGTTCAGTAACAGAGAAGAGAAGGAAGACAAGAGAGAACCAGTGTTTAGCCAGTACTGACTCTGGGTTAGTTACTCTGCTAGTTGTTTTATATATGTATTTTATATACTCACAACAGTCTTACAGCTTAGATGATTTTATCCCTATTTTACAAATGAGGAAACTGTTGCCCCAAAAGTTTTATGCAATGTGTTTACGTCATACAGCTATTAAGTGAAAGCATTGGAATTGAAAGTGACTTATTTGCCTCCTAAAACACATGTTCTTCTCTTTAACCAGTCAATCTGTTTAAATTAGTAATAGAATATGATGTGCAAGAAATGATTTTAAATGGCCTATAAGCATAAATAATATGTGACAAAATAATATATCTTATCTATCGAGTTATGGAGAATTTACAAGGCAAACATGGTTATCTTCTGGATGCCACTCTGCTTGAACTTAATGCTACTCTCTGTCTTTATAAAAGAGTTAGTTTTTGCTAAGTGTTACAGAGTTTAACTAATATGAACTCAGGTTGCTATAACTGATGCACGAAACCTGTGTATTTATGATTCAATGTGTAGCTTTGCGAACACTGTCTTGGCATTTGCCACAAAGGTATTTTTTTTCCAAGATGACAACAGCAGTACCTGTAGGCTTATTTGTCATTTTTTGGTGTTGTTGTTTTGGTGTTATCTCCAAAGCAGAAAATAAAGAAAATTCTAGTATTCTTCCCTGGTGAGGAATCACCTTATGTTATACTATGTGCTATTTTAATACTGATTAATCCTGGGTGAAAGATATCTCTTTTGATGTGTAGAAGATTATATGCACTGAGTGAAATGAATATTAAGCATCATAGGGATTCCCTTGTTCAGCGTTTGTATATATAGCTTCCTTTGACTTCCTGTTTGGTCATTTGGGGTCTCCTGTCTTTTCACTGTAGCATTTTAAGAGGGCGTTGTATAGAACTGATTAAGCAACTGTTGCTCTACTCATCATTTACGCTTTTCATTTCTGAAGTCAGTAAGAACACAAGGGTTAATCTAAGTAACGCATAATGCCCTATAATTTTTCCTGCAATAAATTGTCTTACCTATGAACTTACCTTCAAAGGAATAAAAGCACCTAGAAGAATATATTCCCAGTAGCCTTTGTGGAAGGTACAAAGTCATAAATTAATAATAAGCATGCTCTAGAGAAATACTATAATCATGCAGAAGATTTCCATGTTATATTATCTGTCCTTCCTTGGCCAACTCTTGCAAAATTTGTCTTTGTGAGAAAGATTAACAGATGTATTTGAATGAATCCTCCTTTTGGAATAGTGTAGGATCAGGATAAGCCCTTTCATTTAGAATGCTCTGTGTGACATTTTCTTTCTCTCTTTGGGAAGTGAAATAACTTATATTGAGCTCACACTCACAATGATTCATTATCCTCTTATAATGTTATGGAAGTTAGAAGTGGTGAATTATTGAGAAAGCTTAGAAAAGGGCACCAAAAATTGTGAATATATGATATCAGTAGTTCACATTCTTTACAAAAAGGAGATTTTAGGGAGTAAAATGATTTAAGATGTTTTAACCACTCAAAAACATTGCTGAATTTCAGCATTTAATGGACTTTTATGATATCTCACATTCCTCATTAGATTTTAACCTAGTCCTCCAATGCCAGTGTTTGAAGTAGAAAGTCAAAAAACAACTTTTATGTGTACCCTGAGACCTAAACTCTCACTCTGATTTTCAAAGATCTAGAAGAAAAAGGTAAGAAGATTACATGTGGAATATGTGAAACAAGGCTGTGTGTGTGTGTGTGTGTGTGTGTGTGTGTGTGTGTGTGTGTGTGTGTGTTCTGCCTTCTAATGCATGCAGCTATACTTGTCTCCTTAACTACCCCCCTGTAATACAGGTGTCAAATCACATTCTATACTAGCTCTTCCTGGACCTAATCCTTAAAAGTTTGCTCGTTTCCTGTCCAAACACTCTGCTTGTAACCCCTCACTTGACTCTACAACCACCTATAAAATATAAGCCATGTAATTATTTTAAGAGACGTTTCTCCCTTTGTCTTATAAGAAAATATGTTAAAGCAAGTATGGTGGGATATGATTATTTGAAGTTTTATCAAATGTACTTGCAGTTTTCTGTACTTATTTTTTCTTCCACCTCTCAGCATTTCATATACTCAGAAGTGGTCATTTAAGGTGAGAAACATGGAACAGAAAAACAGAAAGAAAAAAAGACCTTTTAATCTTCCCAATCTTAAGCTTTGAATTGTGAAACTAGGTCTAAAAAACCTTAGAGAATATAAAATCCATGATGCTATAAAAGAAAGTCTTCTTTTTTATCTACACTGAGAAACATTCCCAGGACAAGGGGGAGTGATGGGAGAACTAGGGAGAATAAATCATTTTCTGCTGACAGATCCCATAGAAACGGTTCTGCTATTTCCAGGAGGAGGAAAAAGGTATCACAAATCCTCAGATAAGTTCAAGTACCTGAGAGCAGAAGAGTCCTATGTGATAACCTTCCCCAAAGCATTTCAAGGAGAGCCTGGGAGAGTGTAAATCCTCTGGAGGGTGTCTGGGAAGATTTTTCTGAATTAGCCTCACAGTTTCCTAAGGCTCAGAGCTGATGGGGGCAGTAGAATAGTTCCCATGTGGCAAAGATGTCCAGCAGTGTCCTGAATAAATGAGGTATGGGAAAAAAGATGGGAATGTGTATTCCTTAACAGATGAGATGTCAGTATGAGTATTTGATATCACCAGTGACCGGCCATATAACCCTTCCAATCCACACTGTGATACCAAGGACTTAAATTTAGGTCTAACTCCAGGGGGAGGGGAGGGAAGACTGAAATTAAGTCTTCAGAATTTTGTAGACTAGGTCTCAAAAGAAAAAACAAATTCAGTTATAGGGGAAAATGTAAACTTCTTCATTTATTTCACACTAGTATCTATGAAGTGGAATTTGTATCCATTTCCCCATCCTCCTCTACCCCCCCGCCCTAAATTCTACCTCTTAGAACACTGGGCATCCTGGCCTCTTGTTATCCTCTCCTCACTCCAGGTCCTCGTGGCTGAGTATTTTCTCAGGCTCCCTGTGTGCTCCTCTATATGAGGAAAAGTTCAGACAGACCCCTTGGCCTGATATGGCAGGGTGCTCAGCCATCCCATGATGCTTATGGTCAGTTTAAAATAAACTGGCATTTAATATATGAAAAAAAAATTCAGAGGAAGGGACTAGTCACTAGTTTATTGTCAATATTATGCTAGTGTTAAGTACCTCTAGCTGTTTAACAAATAGTTCTCCAAAAAAACAAACCCCAAAGTTCATAATTTTAGCGTATGCCAATATCCATGGGGTGATTTCAAGCTAGCAGTTTAGGATGTAGGTGGTGGATGTAGATGGTTGTACATCTGGGCAGTTGAATTGATGGATGGATGGTAGGTGGGTGAGTAAACGCATAAGTGAATAGATGGATGTACAGATGGGTACACAAATACATGGATAAGTGGAAAGGATGATGTATGGAAAGAAAGATGGGCAGATGGGTGGATGGTTGGACAGTTGGATGATTGAAGTAAGACCCCCTGGACACTGTTCTTAAAGAACCAGTGAGCTGGCTGATTTTAAGCTACTACTGTTACTGAATGTGAAAATGGGAAGGAGATGCACAAAATCATCTCTCACAAGTTGGTACCTGCGAGTTCCAGACAATCACTGGCAATTGTCAATATGTACATGAAAAGATACCTTCCTTTCCCAGTGATTTACAGGTCCAGTTATGGAATTTCTGCTGGTTTCACTTATGGGTGTAGACTGTTTCTGAAGCAAAGGAAGAGTCTAATCTAAAAAGTTATTTTTAACAGGAAAAATATCCTTGCAAGTAGTTGTATTTCAGGCAGGGTCTCCCTCATCTGGAGGATGACTATGTATTTTATTTTCCTTCTCCCTCATTGCTTAGAAACCACATTCACTAATAGCATTTTATTGGCAGATTTCAGCAAGAACAGGTGAAGCACATTCTTTTAGACAGGGTTTGTACTCAGGATCAACATAACAAGAACATGCACAGAAATCACAAAGATCAGGACAAAAGTACAGAAAATGAGAGCAGCTCAAGATGAAGATGTTGCTATATATCCAGTACTTAAGGGGAAAATGATATAGATTCTATTCTAAGATACTAAAGGTCCAAGCTTACCTATGTTTACCTAGTTAAACATACTTATTAGTATGTTTAATTATAACCTAGAGAATACAATATACTTTTTAGCATTTATTTTAATATGTTTATTGTATACTTTTTGCCACTTTTCTAAGTGTATTACATGTATTACATAAGCAATTATCAGGACAATTTGAGATAGGTACTATTATTACCACCTCCATGTTTTAGATGAAAAACTAAGGCTTAGAGAGGTTGAGAAACTTGTACAAGGATCACATCTTTCTGCCTTCTATTGAATGACAGGAACAACTCCTCACTGAGAGAAACAATGGAATTTGTCCAATTTTCTTTGGAGGATAGTTTCATAGAATGATTTCCTGCTCATCAATTTACTCTGTCTTTCCCTGGTGCATAGTGAGTTGATCGATAAATACGTGTTGGGTGAGTGAATTAATCCTTTGCTTTATTTATTCTGGCTTTGCCCATTTTGATTATTTGAAATGATTGTTATAGTTTATCATCCTTCTATTATTTTACTTTTTGGTCCATTGAACAGTAATAGTTTTATCAATATTTACAAAAAAATCACAATGAAATTGTATCTTCAGCACTTGCACAGCAAGTTTAAAATAAAAATAAATGAAAAAAAATTATTTTTAAACTTTTCCCATCATAATTGGATTCTATAGATTACCTATAGAAATGTGGTTTTTAATTCATACAGTTTGAGAGTGGGATTATTTGATGAGAGCCTGAAGCAGCTTGAAAGAAGATGATAAAATTGAATGAAGTGAGAAAAGGCAAATGAAATCTTTATGCTTAGTGGTCCCAAAATATAGAATTAAAATGTACATTTTAACATTCTCAATTTCTATGACTTCTGTAAAGTCACAGCATTAAAGAATTATTTTTGTTCCCTATGAGGTTAATGCAATTAGAGAGAACACTAATTATTATAGGAGAAAAAATTTTATTTCATACCATCTAAAAATGGATAATGCACGGGTTAAACAGAGAGAAGTGACTCCCATGCCCAATTCATAGTGATCCATTCGTGTGGACCACATGTATCATAGTCAGCTCATGCAGTCTACCACAAAGATCTTGATGGACACTGGTTTTAAAATACGGATATGGCAAGCCAGAATAGGAATCATGCTGCAGTATCCAAATTGTGTCCTAAAGTCTGTGTCACCATGTCTCCCTTTTCTCATACATTGATGCAACACCAGTCAACAGGATTTACTCCTTTATTTCTTTTCTAACTGTTCTCCTAAAATAAAGTCTATCATAAATTTAAAGCTGGGTTCAAACAGTATCTTAAAAACATAAAATGGGGTCAAAAGGTAAATAATTTCAAAACAGTTTCTAGTTACTGCTTTTCACATTACTTCATAGTGCTCTGTCTCTGACCAAACAGCACTCTCCTTCCTCTGCTCTCCCACCCTTTTCCCTTTCCACTATGCAACTGAAGATTGGGAAAGGATGCTTTATGTAATGATACGTTATTTCAGTCTTTGCCTGGAATTTTCTGTGATCTTTGCCAGTGAGCTCATTCCTGTTAACAAACCATCTTCACTCTATTTCATACATCCAGAATAGAAGTTGTGGATCCAGCATATGATTAACTACTGGATGCTATTTGCAGAAATTTTATATTTGTGCTGACATGTCTTGTCATTTGTGTGAAAGTCATTGCTATCCTAATGACCAAATTGTTGGGGAAATAAATTATAAAAGACTAATCAAACAGTAAAATAAATGGCTCCTTAATTATTTTCAAATGGGAAAAAAAGCCATCAGATGTTTAATGGTTCAAATTAAACCATCCATGATTTATTTCATGGTGTGACTGATGCCAAGGTGACTGCATCATGCACCTTTAATTTCTTCACCTTGTCTTTCATGGAGTCGTGTCAACATAGCATCATTTATGTCTGTTATGCAAAATGCTTTCATAAGTCATCCTGGCAATAAAGTAACAGACTGTTGAGTCTATAATCTTATGGTAAATACTTATTTTTCAAGTTGGCTGGAAATGTTGACTATCTCTTCAAATTTGTATTTATATAGGGAAGTAAAACTATTCATCTCAGGCCCTGAAGCCACTTTTTAAGAGGAATATAGGAGTTATCCTCAGTAAGAAATAAAAATTCATGAACCTACTAATGGAAGGAAATTAGAAAGACCCAAAATAGGAATGCACAATCTTCTGTTTCCCCTACTAATCAGATAACAATACCTTGTGTATATGTATGCATGGTACTTTGTTGTTTAAAAACCACTTTACGTGCACATTTCCTCATTAAATATGCACAATGAGTTATGATATGATATCACTCCCATTCCTTAGGGCAGAAAAACTGAAACTTACAAACACTGTGATTTTTTTTCAACGTCTCAAAATTAGAAAAACAGAAGAATCAGAAATCAACTTTGTATTCTCTGACTCAAAGTTTAAATTTCTTCCTACTGTCTTTGGCTTCTTTAATAACTGTATGGTCACATATACTAGGAGCTTAGTGGAGAGATATCAATCATTTGGGCTGTCTAGCTGATATATATGGATAATTATCTGATCTAATTACATACCAGAACTGACCTCAATCACAAAACAGTAAACATAAATACTTTAAAAAAAAAGATTACCTAGTTTTCTTGACATGGTCACTGCTAGTACTGAGATATAGATTTTATTGGGTATTTATTTTCTGATAGTATGGTGATACATGAGGTACTGAGAAGTATTAGGGAGATCTATGAGGGGAAGGTTGTGGTTCATTGTCCTTTCCTGGACCAAAGCGAATTTGAAGTCTGAGAGTTTATTTGAATGAAGATGAAACTAATATAGGCCACATGAATAACTTAATCCAAGATTGAAAATTGGCCCAATTATAATTGGAAATTTTGTCTTTTATTTCTTTTTCAATATCCCATTCTCTATTCAAAGGAGTTAGTGTAAATATTTTCTTTCCATTATGTTACATTTGCTGAATTGGTTGTGGAGAGCCACCTTTGGTATAACTTGGTATTTGGGTCTGTCAGTGTTATGTATCCAGGAAGCATTCCATAAAAGAAATAAAGTTCATGCTCTTCTTTTAAAACCCATGTGTATATTAAGGAAAACAGAACCTCTATATTTTCTTTATTATATATATTTATATATATATAATATTATATATATACATATATATTCTTTATATTTTTATATTTTAGTATATATGTATTTATATACACACAAATATAACTATTTATCAAAATATTCTTTTGTGAGAAATACTTTATATACCAGAAGTTTTAAAAGCTTTATGATGTCTGTGTTAGTACTGTGGTTTTATCTTGCCAGACTTGAGACTATATTTAAGTTCAGAACACTGAAATATAGGTTGATCTTATACTCACCATACACTCTCATTCTGTTTATTCTTGCTGCTGGTAAATAGTGGTGCTTCCTTCTTCATGTGAGTTCTGTTTTGAAAGACAGTCAAAATGAAGAGAGCTGAAAAAATGGTTTAAAGTGTCTGTACAACCCTCAGAATGGGAGGAAATATTTGCAAATGAAGCAACTGACAAAGGATTAATCTCCAAAATTTACAAGCCGCTCATGCAGCTCAATATCAAAAAAACAAACAACCCAATTAAAAAATGAGCAGAAGACCTAAATAGACATTTCTCCAAAGAAGATATACAGAGTGCCAACAAACACGTGAAAGAATGCTCAACATCATTAATCATTAGAGAAATGAAAATCAAAACTACAATGAGATATCATTTCACACCGGTCAGAATGGCCATCATCAACAAACCTACAAACAATAAATGCTGGAGATGGTGTGGAGAAAAGGGAACCCTCTTGCACTGTTGGTGGGAATGTAAATTGATACAGCCACTATGGACAACAGTATGGAGATTCCTTAAAAAACTAAAAATAGAACTACCATACGACCCAGAAGTCCTACTACTGGGCCTATACCCTGAGAAAACCATAATTCCAAGAGTCATGTACCGCAATGTTCATTGCA
The DNA here is from genome assembly GCF_937001465.1 of Orcinus orca. Classification (NCBI taxonomy): domain Eukaryota; kingdom Metazoa; phylum Chordata; class Mammalia; order Artiodactyla; family Delphinidae; genus Orcinus; species Orcinus orca. Next base: position 121,901,598 of record NC_064562.1, read on the forward strand.
GCTCTATTTACAGTAGCAAGAACCTTGCTATCGGTTCTAGCAAGGAACCAATATACATGGAAGCAACCTAAGTGTCCATCAACAGATGAATGGATACAGAAGATGTGGCACATATATACAATGGAATATTACTCAGCCATAAAAAGAAACAAAATTGAGTTATTTGTAGTGAGGTGGATGGACATAGAGTCTGTCATACAGAGTGAAGTAAGTCAGAAAGAGAAAAACAAATACCGTATGCTAACACATATATATGGAATCTAAAAAAAAAAAAGGTCATGCAGAACCTAGGGGCAAGACGGGAATAAAGACGCAGACCCACTAGAGAATGGACTTGAGGAAACGGGGAGGGGGAAAGTTAAGCTGTGACAAAGTGAGAGAGTGGCATGGACATATATACACTACCAAATGTAAAATAGATAGCTAGTGGGAAGCAGCCGCATAGCACAGAGAGATCAGCTCGGTGCTTTGCGACCGCCTGGAGGGGTGGGATAGGGAGGGTGGGAGGGAGGGAGATGCAAGAGGGAAGAGATATGGGGATATATGTATATGTATAACTGATCCACTTTGTTATAAAGCAGAAAGTAACACACCATTGTAAAGCAATTATACTCCAATAAACATGTAAAAAAAAAGCGTCTATATGTAAAAATATTTTTCACAGCTTTATTGAAGTCCAGTTGGCATACAATAAATTGTACATATATAAAGTATACACATGATAAATTTTCACAACTGTATGAATTCATAAAACCACCACTGGAATCACAATAATGAATATATCTGTCGTCCTGAAAAGTTTCTTTGTGCCCCTTTGCATTCCCTGCCTCCTGCTCCTTTGTGCCCCACTCCCATCTGCTGGCAATCACTGATCTGATGTCCATCACTGCAGAGCAGTTAGCATTCTTTCAAAGTAGATATGAATGGAATCATGAAACATGCACAATCCTTTGTCTTGCTTTTTTCACTCAGCTCAGATTGGAGACACTCATCTATTTTGTGTGCATCAACAGCTCATTTGTTAATAAGTGAGTTTAGCAAGGTTGCAGGATACAAGATCAATATGCAAAGAACAATTTCATATTCAGACAATACTGCAAAGCTACAGTAATCAAAACATCATGGTATTGGCACAAAAACAGACATATGGATCAATGGAACAGAATAGAGAGCCCGGAAATAAGCCCACCCACCTATGGTCAATTAATCTTCGACAAAGGAGGCAAGAATATACAATGGAGAAAAAACAGTCTCTTCAGCAAGTGGTGTTGGGAAAGTTGGACAGCCACATGTAAAGCAATGAAGGTAGAATACACCCTAACACCATACACAAAAATCAATTCAAAAATGGCTTAAAGACTTAAAAATAAGACATGACACCATAAAACTCCTAGAAGAGAACGTTGGCAAAACATTCTCTGACATAAATCATACCAATGTTTTCTTAGGTCAGTCTCTCAAGGCAGTAGAAGTAAAAGTAAAAATAAACAAATGGCACCTAATCAAACTTACAAGCTTTTGCACAGCAAAGGAAACCATAAACAAAGCGAAAAGATGACCTAGGGACCGGAAGAAAATATTTGCAAATGATGTGACCCACAAGGGCTTAATTTCCAAAACATACAAACAGCTCATACAACTGAATAACAAGAAAACAAAAAAAAACAATCAAAAAATGGGCAGAAGACCTAAATAGACATTTCTCCAAAGAAGATATACAGATGGCCCATAGGCACATGAAAAGATGCTCAACATCGCTAATTATTAGAGAAATGCAAATCAAAACTACAATGAGGTACCACCTCAAATTGGTCAGAATGGCCATCATTAAAAAGTCTAGAAATAACAGATTCTGGAGAGAGTATGGAGAAAAGGGAACCCTCCAACACTGTTGGTGAGAATGTAAATTGGTGCAGCCGTATGGAGGTTCCTTAAAAAACTAAAAATAGAGTTACCATATGATCCAGCAATCCCACTCCAGGGCATATATTCAGACAAAGCTATAACTGAAAAAGATGCATGCTCCTGTATGCTTATAGAAGCACTATTCACGGTAGCCAAGACATGGAAATAACCTAAATGTCCACTGACAGATGAATGGGTAAAAAGAGTGGTACATATATATAATGGAATATTACTCATCCATAAAGAAGAATGAAATAATGTCATTTGCAGCAACATGAATGGACCTAGAGATTTTCATACTGAGTGAAGTAAGTCAGACAGAGAAAGACAAATATCGTATAATATCACTTATATGTGGAATCTAAAAAAAATGGTACAAATGAACTTATTTACAAAACAGAAATAGAGTCACAGATGTAGAAAACAATCTTATCATTACCAGGGGGGAAAAGGGAGAGAGATAAATTGGGAGACTGGAATTGACATATACACAGTATTATATATAAAATAGATAACTAATAAAGACCAACTGTATAGCACAGGGAACTCTGTTCAATACTCTGTAATGACCTATGTGGGAAAAGAATCTAAAAAAGATTGGGTATATGTATATGTATAACTGATTCACTTTGCTGTACAGCAGAAAGTAATACAACATTGTAAATCAACTATACTCTAATAAAAATTAAGAAAAATAAAATAAAACAAAACAAGAAAAAATACATTGGAAAAACAGTAATGAGAATATGATATATCAAAAATTGTGGAATGCAGCTAAAGTATTCAGTGGAACTTATAGACTTAAATGTATATATTAGAAAAGAAAAACACTGAAAAATCAATTATATAAGCCTATATGTCAGTATGAAAAAGAAAAGCAAATTAAAGCCAAAGAAAGAAGAATAAAGAAAACAAGAAGGATGAAGCCAGAAATTCAAATAGAAAACAAATACAGAGAGATGGAAAGGGATTCATGGGGGACTCCAGCTGTTCATGGCTTCAATTGTTTGGGTTCTTCCAGCTCAGTCACCAGACATGGAGTGAAGAAGCCTTCAAGGAACTGACCTTTGCTGCAGTCACTGTTTGACTGTAACTTCATGAGAACTCTGGCTGAGCCCAGTCTATTCCCAGATTCATAAGGAAAAGAAATGATTGTTATTGTTTTAAGTCACTGATTTGGGGTGATTTGTACATAGCAATACAGAGGAGATTGGAAGAGTTAATATTGTGTAAATGTCAATTTTCCCCAAACAGATTAATAGATTCAGTACCATCTCAATAAAATTCCAGCAAGGTGTTTTGAGAGAAATCAAAAAGGTGATTCTACTGTCATTTTTTTTTCCATTTGGCCATGCCACTTGGCATGAGGGATCTCAGCTCCTGACCAGGGATTGAACCCGCACCCTCTGCAGTGGAAATACGGAGCCTTAACCACTGGACCACCAGGGAAGTCTCTCAAAGAAGGGATTTTAAAACTTACGTGGAAGTGCAAAAAGTCAATAATAGTCAACAATCTTGAAAATGAAGAATAAAAGTTGAAAATTTGAATTACTAGATATCAAGACATTTTAAAGCTGTGGCAATTAGGACAGTGTGGTATTGGGACAATAATAATTATAAAGAGCAATGGAGCAGAGAGAATGACAGCGTGATTTATGACTAAGGTGCTATTGCAATGTTTAGTGATAAGATTTTTAAAAAATAAAAGATACTGAATTAATTGTATATTCATAAAATAAAACAATCACATGCCTCACAGCATACAACAAAATATGAAAGGTAAAACAATAGAGCTTCTAGTAGCTAATATAGAATATCATCCTAACTTTAAGAGTAGGCAGGGGCTTCTTAAATAGTACATAAACAGTGTATGTTTAAACAATGAAGAAAAGAGTAATCCATTGGACTTCATCAGAATTACTGCTTTAGTTCATCAAAAGACACCAATAAGAGCAAAAAAAAGCAAGTCATGGAGTTGAGAAGATATGTGAATATATTTAACAAGACTTATTTCCTTTATGTATATCAATTCTACAAATCAATAACAAAATAACAGATAAAGTAAATGAGCCTAAAATCTGAATAGAAACCTCACCAAAAAATCCATATATAAAATATATATGTGAAAAGAGGTTCAACATCATTATTTATCAGAGAAAAGAAAAATTTAAAAACCCTATGAGATACCTCTAGAAGCCCAGCAGAATGGTAAAAATTTACATATATATATATATATATATATATATATATATATATATATTCCAAGTGTTGGCAATAATGTGGAGAATCTGGATATTTCGTACACTGCTTTAAAAGTCATTTGTGAAAAAATGTCTGGCAGCATCTGGTAAATATATCCTATGACTCACCATTTCCACTCCTAGATGTATATTCAATAGAAAGGAATACGTATCTGCACCAACATTCAAAAACATTCATGACAGCATGATTTAAACTGGTCTGAACTAGAAATGACTCAATGTCCTTCAAAATTACAGTTGATAACTAAACTGCGGTGTATTCATACAGTGGAATACAATATGGCATGGGAAAATAATGAATTTCTAGACATGGAACAAGAAGGATAAACCTCACAAATAATGTTCAATGATAAAATTTGGACACTAAAGTTCTTGCCTTAGGTGGTGGTGCTGACCACTGAGAGGATGAGGGTTCTGGTAATGATACATTTTGATCTGGATGGTGGTTACAAGTGATCATTATAAAAATCTGTACACTTAAGATCTGTGCACTTTAGAGTATGAACGTATGTTATGCTTCAACAAAAAAAGTAAAATTTTGAAAATATAGTTCTGAGTCTTGCCAAAGGAGTACTTTTGGAAGTACATTTTACATTTTTAAAGCAGGACAGTGAAAAAATGTTCCATATCTAGTTCTTACATAGAAGAATCCTTCTGTATACTCTGTTTATGTTTTTGCTACTTGAGACCATTTTGAGAAATCATGGTTATTTATAATTTAGCAGATCATTAATCACATAAATAAATCTATTTTAGTTTTATAGTGGCAAGAAAGAAAGTCAGGAGACATTTCAAGGGGAATAGAAACTACTAAATGGTGGCTTCACTAATTAATACATTTACCTAAACATGTCCTTTATAACTAAGGGAAAAATTACTTACCCTGAATTTTTCTTTAAATCTCACTACTGTAATTGAATTGTAATTTAAAGACCCATTGTTCTCCCAATCCTTCTTAAAACACTTTCTGGAAATAAATCTGTATGCAAATAGCAGCTGAGTATCCATAGTGTTATGATTGCATTCATTTTAAGTGTTACAGAGTTCCAACCAGAAAGAATTTACCAAGATATCTCAGATTTAAATTACAAAAGGGAGAAACCACTGACTTAAATTTAGACTCCAACAGAAAATTATGAACTATAAATTAAGAACAAAAATCTTTCAAGCTCCTCATTCTGTATGGCTATCACAGACTTCCAGCTCTGAAATGCTGCATTAAAAGAAATTTATCCCCCAAATTACTTAGAATAACTCTTGATGTTTGTTTTAACAGAAGCTTCTATTTACCCAGAGAAATGTGCAAAATCAAATTTCCTTTGAAAAACAATGACTTAAAATGAAAGGAAAAGTTTTCACTGATGTCAAAGGTGAGGGGAAAAGGTGTTGGAAGTTTTATGAAATGTAACACCTCTAAAGTAATTTCGTTCTTGGTCAAAATTTCAGGTACAACTTGTTGTAATCAGAGTGTATTTGAATTTAATTTGATTCAGAGTGATTTAATTTGGAAGTGCACAGTCACTTTCATATTGGAGTTCCCACAATTTTAAATAATGATAATATCTGAGGAAGGAGATTTAAGTATGCTGTCTTTGGTGGGGGGATAGTTTCCTGTTAATTCTTAATTTAAAATGAGATTCTGATTAAATTTATCCAGTTTCTAAATCACAGGTTTTCTATAATCCCCATGTTATCTCCCAAGGATTACTTCAAGCTACATTTTTCCTGGTAATCAAGGAAAAGAAAGTTATTTCTCATAGGAAATTATAAATGGGAACAGTAGATAGAAAGTGATTTTTAAGCTCAATAAAATGATTCCTTTATGGATAATAAGCAAGAGGCAGAAATAATTTTCCTTAATAAGACAGTTAATTGATGAAAACTACAAAATCCATTGAGGTCAACTAAAAAAATGTTTTAACTACCATATAGGAATTTCTTTATGATATAACATGAAATTTCAAGATATGATCATTTAAAATACTGATACTATGATCTGATTGTTTCACTTCAGATGCCAATTTTAGAAATAAATTATATGAAAGATGTATGTTTAGTATGTGCATCTTTGATTTCCAAAGATAAAGGAATATACTTAAAGTTATTATTTACTCAGTAAATATGCTTTTTTTCTAAAGTTGTGTAAGTATTGTGTGTATGCATATGTATGGGTACATGTATAACTTGGGAGGAAATGGGAGGGAAGAGGAACTGGATAGTTATACTACAACTGCTTTTTCCCCAGTTGGGGCAAAAACTCTTCACTAAGCAGAAGCATAGTGCTGCAAATTTCTCCTGTGTGCACATGGTCTCCTAGTTTTTCTGCTAGTTGTTTTGTTTCGTTGTTTTGTTTTAAGGGATACTTCCTCTTTCTTGTTGCTTAAGTGCAATAAATGTCAATTACTTAACAGCAGGAATATTTGACCAATGACACTCAATCTTCATAGAAGCATGTTGTTTGTTTGTTGTCATGAATCCAAAGGTCTTCACTAATATTTGATGTCCAACATAGAATTTCTCCAAATTAACATGGAAATTTTTGCTTCTCTCTTTTTTTTTTTTTTTTTTTTTTGCGATACGCGGGCCTCTCACTGTTGTGGCCTCTCCCGTTGCAGAGCACAGGCTCCGGACGTGCAGGCTCAGCGGCCATGGCTCCCGGGCCCAGCCGCTCCACGGCATGTGGGATCTTCCCGGACCGGGGCACGAACCTGTGTCCCCTGCATCGGCAGGCGGACTCTCAACCACTGCACCACCAGGGAAGCCCATTTTTGCTTCTCTTTAATGGCACTAGTTCATTTATTTTAAATCATAGTTATTTATTTACTTGTCTTATTTTCTCTCACATACTAGAAACTCTAAGAAGATAGTATCTATATTAGAAACAATACTAAAACCCTCTTGAAGTCAGTATCTCTGCTTAATTCATCTTAGTACACTTCAGTACCCAGCCCAGAGCCCAGCACATACTAATGAACACACATCTATCTATTTAGGCATTCTCAGTTCACAAGGAAGTGGTGTTTCAAATGTTCATTTGTAAATTGGTTTTTAGAAATCTGTTTTTTAGAAATATTTTTAGAAATATTTCCAGGCTGGCCTATAGAAGTCTGCTTTATCCATTGTCTTAAATACTTCTGATTATAAAGAAAAATGTAGGGCTTCCCTGGTGGCGCAGTGGTTGAGAGTCCGCCTGCCGATGCAGGGGACACGGGTTTGTGCCCTGGTCTGGGAAGATCCCACATGCCGCGGAGCGGCTGGGCTCGTGAGCCATGGCCGCTGAGCCTGCGCGTCCGGAGCCTGTGTTCCGCAACGGGAGAGGCCACAGCAGTGAGAGGCCCGCGTACCGCAAAAAGAAAAGAAAAAAAGAAAAAGAAAAAAGTAAAAACAATACCAGTGAAAAAACAATGATGAACGCATAGAAAAACAAAATTGAATAAGAAACTGTGCATAATCTGGAGCAGTTGTATTTAAGAAATTTTAACTTTAATCTGTGAAAAATGAAAAGCTGAAGGAGACTTTTGAAAATTCTCAGCGGCCCTTTACTGTGTCTAATTCAACTTAAAAGTTTGAGTTTTCCTTTGTTTTTTGGATTTTTTAAAATTTTATTTATTTATTTATTTAATTTTGGCTGTGTTGGGTCTTCATTGCTGCCCATGTACTTTCTCTAGTTGTGGCGAGCAGGGGCTACCCTTCCTTGCGGTGCACAGGCTTCACATTGCGGTGGCTCCTCTTGTTGCAGAGCACAGTCTCTAGGTGCATGGGCTCGGTAGTTGTGACTCGCAGGCTCTAGAGCGCAGGCTCAGTAGTTGTGGCGCATGGGCTTAGTTACTCCGCGGCATGTGGGATCTTCCTGGACCAGGGCTTGAACCCGTGTCCCATGCATTGGCAGGTGGATTCGTAACCACTGGATCACCAGGGAAGTCCCTCCTTTGTTTTATGTAGTGAATTATTATTGTTCTGTTCTCCGGCTCTGATAATTTTTAGCTGTGTGACCTTGGACATGTTACTAAACCTCTCTATGCCTCAGTGTGCTCTGTGAAATAAATGGGGATAATAGTAACTATTTTAGTGGGTTATTGCAAGGATTAAATGAATTAACAGATATAAAGCACTTAGAATAGCATTTGGCATGTATTAAGTGCTTCTTAAATGTTGGATATTATTGTTGTTATTACGTGTCTCTTTCTGAACGCTCATGTACTAGGTACCTCTTTAATTTACTTATCACATTCCATCTTGTTTTCTAGTTATTTATGTAATATCCCTTTTGCCTTACAAGATTTTTATCTCCCTGCAGGCAGAAGATAGCTTCTATTACAAAAAGCATAAGGCATGATATAGCATCCATACTCAATAAATGCGTATTCAGTAACTCTTTTGTTGTCATTTCGAAGTATTATAAAACAAAGAATAGAAGAAGAGGACAGATGTAGTTTTCTTAGGGAATTATGGAAGGGTGGTAAGATGGTTAATGTTGTGTATCCACTTTACTGGCCTAAGCGATGCCCAGATAACTGGTAAAACATTATTTCTGTTGTGTCTGTGAGGGTGTTTCCTGAAGAGATTAGCTTTTGAATCAGTAGACTGAGTAGAGAAAACCACCCTCACTAATGTTAGGGGGCCTCGTCTAACCTATTGAGGGCCTGAATAGAACAAAAAGGCAAAGGAAGAATGAATTTACTCTCTCTTCTTGAGCTGCGACATCATTCTTCTATCCTCAGACATCAGCACCCCTGATTCCTGGGCTTTCAGACTCAGACTGGGACTCTATACCATCGGCCCCCTGATGCTCACACCTTCAGGCTGGGACTGAATTACACCACTGGCTCCCATGTTCTCCAGAGGGCAGATTATGGGACTTCCCAGCTTCCATAGCCATTTGAGCCAATTCCTATAATAGATTTCTTCTCATATATATCTATATGTCTCATATTGGGTTCTGTTTCTCTGGAGAACCCTGACTAATACACATGGGTACCTCTGAGTGAATGTCTGTCTGTGGGAGAATTTGCTGCTATGAAAAATAAAAGAAGACCTAGGGGTTGATATCACAGATGAGCTAACATTTACCTGCAGTCACATAGTCAGAGAAGGTGTTTTCAGGAAGAAAAGTAGTATGCATCTGATATAGAAACATATGTGAATACTTGTGCATGCGTGGATGCAACTTTCTAAGTTATGCTTGTGAGTATAATCTAAAAGCTCCAGGTATTTCCACCCTGTGAGCATAAATGAGGTCTTGTGGATGCCAACTTTGGTCCCATGGGAATGTGGGTCCTTTGTAAAACCTCCTCTGTGTCTTTGGCAGGACTCTTCCAGCTTCTAAGTCCTCATTAATGACCCAGTGTCATCCTCATTCCTGCCACCTCTGCCTGCTCTCTGTAAGATCTTTCCCTACAGTTAGGCTCTGTCAGGGGCCTCTAGCATGGGGGGTCTGTAGTTTTGAAGGTAGTAGAGGCTCAAGGAGGCAGGCACTGGCCTTTCCCTGACTCAGTGCTGCATATATTCCCTGAACCCTCAGGCCCTACTGTGTCTTCTCAGTTTCACAGTTGTTCATTCATACCATTCCTTCAGCTTCTGGCCCTGAAACTCTTACCAAGGCTCAAAACCTGCCTGTCAGGCTGGTTAGGAAGGGTAAGAGAATGAAAGTCAGCTCTTCCGTTTCATTATCCTCATTTCTGTTCCCTTCAGGGTTCCTGCCCCCAAATTTTCTCTCTTCTTCCAGGCAAAAACAAAACCCCATGAGTATTGGCTTACTTCCTCCTGCCTGCGGCACCCAGACCACAGCTTCTGCCTACAGGCCAAGGTGCTCTGCTGCAAATATTATACTATAATTTGAATAGCACAACAATAACACTAATTTCTAAAGCAGTGTAATTAAGTGTTTCTATCACACAAAATGTTCTTTATTCATTGCTTCATTTCCCCTGTTCTCTTGTGATCATTTAAAATGCAACATGAGAAATAGTAATGATATCTTACTCTTAAAATACCTATGGGACATATATGGTTTGGATTGAAAGATATTGGCTATAATCCAAATCGGCTGGCTGTTTGCTCATTATGGAATATGTTACTGAAAATACTCTAATTTTAACAAGGAACATGTTTCTACTAATCCATTGCTAGCATATTCTTTAAAAACAAAACAAATAGATAAAATAAACATTTTCCTATAAAACTGTGTTTGAAGAGATCACTTTTGCACTAGGTGTTAGAGATTTAGGGTACTTTGTGACAAAGATCAGGGGAAACTCCTTCCTTTTTGACAGCCTTCTATTAATTAATAGGTTACATTATAATTATATTTTATTAGAGACAGATGACCATATTCATTTTCAATGAAATACTTTTATTGTCTACTTAAGCTACCTTAAAATAATAATAACATTATCAGCACTGGTTCTCTGCCCCTTCCCAGGTGAGGCTGAGGTGTCTCCTTGAACTATTTCAAAGGTCCTAGAATAATTGGAGATCAAACTCAATACCATCCTATCTTAAGTGGAGTAGAGCTCTGTCTATCATCAAGCTCTTGTTGACTGTCAAGCTCTATGAACAGGACCTGGATACTCTTTTGTCAATTGTGGGATAACTTATTTTAGACCCAAGATAATGATAAAATCTTAAACTATTTTTTTCTCATATGGAGAACTGAGAAGTAGGCTTCCTCTTTGGTATTTCCTTGGAGTTCTTGAAAGAAAGGATTTAAAAGAAAGGAGTCATTTATATAAGAAGTGTTTTAAGGCAGGCATAACATATTGGCACTTGGTTCGACTCTTGGACTTTTCAGATTTTCCAGGGAACATCTATTCCAGGTGACAATTAAGGAATTCCAGTAAAAGTATTACATATGGTTTCAGTTTAAATGTAAAATGGAAGCTAATTGATGTCTCTAGTTAAAAAGGTGGCTAATATATTTAAATGAACTTTTATAAAAACATTTTGGAATTTTGGTTCTGGAATGATGGTGCAAAAAAGTAATATTTAATTGAAGTCCCCCAAATGTGACATGTTATAAGTAATTCCACACCCTAGGGCTGCTTTAGACCTGCCTTAACAAAGCATAGAACCAAATCTTGACAGGTTCCTGGTGAGTCAGTAAATTAACTGCCTGCAGGACAAAACTGAACACTCTTTAGAGGTTGACCGCATAATCCAGATTCACTACAGTGTAACATTGCAGTGCCCAATGATCAATACCGAATCCTGGACATTGTGAATAAAACATTGTAGAGGTTAGAGATTCTGTTACATTCCTCAAAGTATTGATTTCTTTTTGCTTTATCAGACAGGTAGCATAAATGGACTCAAACATCATACTGTGACTCCCCTGCAATGGCCAACAGCTAAAATCTTTGCTTTTTAGCTGATCTGTTTGAGTTTATCCAGTGCATGGATAATTTAGGAATTTCAAGAATTTATATACAGAACTTGAGGCACCCAGTACCACGTTCATATTCCTTTCCTCAGTTTACAGCTGCCTTGATCCGCCTGAATTCTGTCTTCTAATTCTTCATACAAGTAAGACTATGAGTTTTTACTCAAATTTTACTCACCTCGGGTGGTGCTTACTGTAGCACTTCAGGCTAAAAGTAAATTTAGTAACTCATGGAATGCATGATCAACATATGAAAATCAATTTTATTTATGTAAACTAGTAAAAAACAACAATTAAATTTTAACATGTTATTTGCAATAACATTGTAAAATATAAGATGAGGAATAAGTTAAAAAATATATGGAAGATTTCTATAATGAAGACTGTAAAACATTGTTGAAAGAAATGAAATGATATAAAAATAAATGTAGAAATATATGCCATATTAATGGGTTGTTAAGATGTTAGTTCTCCTCAGAATTATCTATAGATTTATTCTTATACCAACAAAAACCCAAGCTAGATTTTTTTGTGTGTGTGAAAATAGATAAATTGATTCTAAAATTTATGTGTAGATGCAAAGAACATAGAATGGCCAAAACAATCTTGAAAAAGAAGAACAAAGTTTGGGAGGACTGGCATTGTCTGATTTTAAGACTTAGAGCTATGGCAATCAAGATATCATGGCAAAGGCAAATAGCTCAATGGAACAAAATAGGGTCCAGGAATAGCCTACATATATATGGTTAACTGTTTATCGGTAAAGGTATCAAAGTGACTCAGTTGGGAGAGGAAAATGCTTTTGGTGCTATATCAACTGGATCTCAATCCAGATTAAAAAAAAAAATCAGTGTTGACAAATATTCTATAATATACACAAAAAACAATCTGTGATGAATCATAGACCTAAATGTAAAGTTAAAACCATAAATCTTCTGGTATGAAACAGGAAAATGTATTTGCAACTTTTGGATAGTCAAAGGTTTCTTAATTAGAACATGAAAGAAAACCAATGATTAAATGAACTTCACCAACATTAAAGCTCATCAAAACTTGCCCTTACAAGAGACTGTCATACAGAGTGAACTCAGAAAGAGAAAAACAAATACCGTATGCTAACACAATATATGGAATCTAAAAAAAAAAGTTCTGAAGAGCCTAGGGGCAGGACAGCAATAAAGATGCAGATGTAGAAAATGGACTTGAGGACGTGGTGGGGGGGAAGGGTAAGTTGGGACAAAGTAAGAGAGTGGCATGCACATATATACACTATCAAATGTAAAATAGCTAGTGGGAAACAGCCACATAGCACAGGGAGATCAGCTCGGTGATTTGTGACCACTTAGAGTGGTGGGATACGGAGGGTGGGAGGGAGATGCAAGAGGGAGGGGATATGGTGATACATGTATATGTATAGCTGATTCACTTTGTTATGAAGCAGGAACTAACACACCATTATAAAGCAATTATACTCCAATAAGGATGTTAAAAAACCCCACAAAACTTGCCCATACAAAAATGAGTAGACAAGTTATAGACTAGGAGAAAATATTTTAAATGCATACATCTAAAAAATTGTAATCAGAATATGTGAAGAATTTATATTGCACAATGATAGATAATAAAAACCATCCTTAAAAAGTGGGCAGGGGCTTCCCTGGTGGCGCAGTGGTTGAGAGTCCGCCTGCCGATGCAGGGGACACGGGTTCGTGCCCCGGTCCGGGAAGATCCCACATGCCGCGGAGTGTCTGGGCCCGTGAGCCATGGCCGCTGAGCCTGTGTGTCCGGAGCCTGTGCTCTGCAACGGGAGAGACCACAACAGTGAGAGGCCCGCGTAGCGCAAAAAAAAAAAAAAAAAAGTGGGCAGACTGAAATACACAGTAATTCAGTAAGAATGATACACAAAGGAAGGATGATTTAAAAAAAAGTTCAACCTCATTACTCATCAGTGAAATGAAAACTAAATCCTCAAATAGATACCTTTTCACAACCACAAAATGCTAAAAGTAAAAAATGTTGAGAATAGCAAATATTGGCAAGGAGAGCAACTGGGACTCTCATACATCGCTAATTGGAGTGCAAAATGGTGCAACTACTTTGTGCAGCTATTTGGCAGTTGCTCATAGATTAAATACATTCAGCAATTTCTGTAATCCAGCAATTCCACTCTCAGGCATTTACCCAAGAGAAATGAAAGCATACATCTACAAAAGGATAGCTTTATCCTAATATCCAAAACCTAGACACAACAAAAATGTCTATCAAGAGGAGACTAGATTAACAAAGAGCAATATATTCATGCAATTAAATATTACAGAGCAATAAAATGAATGAACAAATAAAAATGAACGAATAGGCAAACAATGTGAATAAATCTCATAAATGTTATGCTGAGGAAAGGAATCCAGGCACAGAAAGAGTACATACATTTACTACATTCTCTGTAGTGATAGAAATCAAAACAGCGGTTGCCCCTGGGATTGATAGGCAAAAGGCCTAAGGGAATTGTCTGGGGTGAAGCAAAAAAATTGTTTTAATCTTGTTTGAGGTTAATCTTATTTAATCGTTTGTAGGTTAATAGACCTGTTTATCTCTCAGAACTCATGGAACTATACTTAGGATTGCACATTTCACTAGATAAATGACATCTCAATTAAAAACAACAAAAACAGTGACTAAAATGTTTAGTCTTGACTAAACAATAACTAAAATTGAAAGCAATATACATACATTTAAACTATATTTAGAAAATTGATATTTAACCTAATAAATTTAAAAATTTATTTCTTCTCTGATGTTTGTTTCCTTATCTTCAAAGAAGGCATGTAGACAGGAAGGAAATGTTTTTTCTAAGAACCTACTCAGCGTAGGTTATCTCTCAAGTTGCAAATATATGTATGACTCACTTATATCTAAGTTTAATTTGTCAGCTAGCATTAATTAAAAAGAATCAAATTTGCAGTAAATCCAGAACTGTTACACAGCTTTTTTTTTTTTTTTTTTTTGCGGTACGCGGGCCTCTCACTGTTGTGGCCTCTCCCGTTGCGGAGCAACAGGCTCCGGAAGCGCAGGCTCAGTGGCCATGGCTCACAGGCACAGCCGCTCCGCGGCATGTGGGATCTTCCCGGACCGGGGAACGAACCCATGTCCCGTGCATCGGCAGGCGGACTCTCAACCACTGCACCACCAGGGAAGCCCTACACCGCTTTTAATATTTTAGAATTTTCAGTAAATTTTAAATTAGGCCAATATGTATTTAAATAGGCATAGTTATTGTAAACAATATATTTCAGTAATTTAAAGAGCTTTTTTCTTAAGTGGTGTGTATGAAAAAATCTTTCCTTCATTGTATTTTTGGGGAATTTGTTTTTTCTTAATATTATTCTGTAGTTTTAATGAGTTTTCTCATTATGGGGCTAATTCTTGATAGAGGTATTTTTGGTTATCTGTGAGCAAATTTAGGAATAATGTAAGTTATTTATTTTCTGCTTATGAGTGGTTGAAAGAGTACATATTTCCTTGGGATAGCTGGCAGATAGAACTGTAACTGCTGCCAATGTTTACCTAGAATTGATATGTATATATTTTTTGATAGGGAAAACATCACATACATTTTATGTAGCTAGTTATTCTTTGCATAGCTTTTGCCAGCTCCACAGATGTGATTGAGTTGATGACAATTTTCCCAGGCTAAGTTCCTGGGATGCAAGTGAAAGCCAATGAAAATTAGATCATGTTTCTGAGGTAGGCTGTAGTTTATTTAGAACTCAACGTTCAGGTTATTAATGGAATTTAAGATCAGCTTATAAAAAGGAACTTACGGGAGAACTAAACAGTTTCCAAGTTTGGTAACTGATGATGCTAAATTGTTCATTCTTTCAAGTTTCAGTCAATAAATATGAAAATATGGATAACACATGATATATTCACTTGACATTTGTAGTCTAGTGGGGAGACATTTTTTGAGAGGAGAGCATTTATTGATTGGCCATTATGTGCCAGGCACTGAGAATACACAGACATAACAGTAGCAAATGATATATTTTCTGTTTTCAATGGGCTCAAAACTTGGATGGAGAGACACTAACCTGATATAGAGTACAGAGTGATGTGAAGGAAATAAGCACAAGGGTGCATAAAGGCAAGGAATGCAACCTAGATTTTGAGCATGTGTTTTATGGGGTTTCTGGGGAGGTGTAACATCTTAAATGAATTCTGAAAAAACACAAATGCATAGGAGTTCAGGACAGACAAAAGGCAGAAACATTTCAGGCAGAGCAAAAAATCACTGTATAGTCATGAAGACATGAAAGAAGACTGGAGCATAGTCACGAAGTGGTAAGGAGTTTCATCGTGGCTGGAATACAGGGTGCTTGGAAAACATGTAAAAGGATTTAACCCAGCTGCTAGGTAGGGACATGAAACATGTTGCATGTTGTGCTACAAGCTTTGATTTATCCCTTAAGAAGCATAGAGGCAGTTGAAGTCTTCAAACAGAAAAGGGATATAATTAAGTAAGTTTTTTGAATGATAGTGTGGAAAATGAGCTTAAGTAGGAAAAGACTGATGGTAGGAATCCATGGTGATAGTCCAAGTAAGAGATGAAGAGGTTCTGGATAAAGGTAACAGCGGGAGTAATGGAGAGGAGGGGGTCAATTCAGAATTACTAGTAGGTAGAATCAATGTAACATCATTAATTTGGAATAGTTGGTAAGGGAGCTGGAAAAGTCAAAGATCTCTCCCGTCAATTTTGGGTGTCTGGATGCATAACGATACCACTAAAAAAGACAAGTGGATATGAGAAGGAAAACAGATCTGACAGAAGAAATTTATTTTCTTACGTTTGAGGTACCAGGAATATTCTGCAGATGATTATACAAACTTTTTTATTAACAAACTGATACCATTAGCATCTAATATTTATTTTTCCTATCCCTGCCAACCTAAAGGCTTTTAATCCATTGTTATTAGAAGGCTAAAGGGGCCCAAGAGAAGATTGCAGAATCTCCTAGATAAGTGCAAAGATTATGGGAAAAACATGTAACTATGTGAACATTTAGAAAAGTTACTCTTTTGCAGGCAATCTCTATGAATTCCAGTTCCTCCCAGACCCTTTTATTGAACTTTTAATCTCTTCTGCTGCCTTTCTCTCATTCCTCTCCAAGTTTCCTTAGCCTTCTTTAGTTTCTGGACCTCAAACTGGATATAGTACTCTAATAAGTGCCTGACAAATGCCCAGAGGGACAATTGCTTCAGGGTTCTTGCATGTTTTGTTCTTGTTAGTGCATTCCTCTATCTTGCTGGTTTTTAAAATAATAGCCGTGTGCTGCTGACTCATGTTCAGTTAAAGATTCACAATGGCACTTAGCCTCTGTGGCAAACGCTTTCTTCCTCATCCTGAATTCACATGATATATTTGTTTTTCTCTCTTGACTACCTTCTTGCCAAGTATTTGCTTTTATTTTGATTTGTAAGGATCATTTTGGGTTTCAATTAGGGCTTCAGAAGAACAAGGTATCTTTCTCACTTTTGTGTGTTAATTCAATTCCAAATTGTAATAGGTATTATTTCACAGACATTCAAAGTCACTTATAAACGGATGGGGTACACATGCCTGTGACTAGGGCAAGATTCTTTTTTTAAAAAATTTTTATTTAATATTGGAGCATAGTTGATTTACAATGTTGTGTTAGTTTCAGGTGTACAGCAAAGTGATTCAGTTATACATATAATATATCCATTCATTTGCAGATTCTTTTCCCATATAGGTCATTACATAATATTGAATAGAGTTCCCTGTGCTATACAGTAGGTCCTTGTTGGTTATCTATTTTATATACAGCAGTGTGTATGTTAGTCCCCAACTTCTAATTTATCCCTCCCCGCCACATCTTTCCCCCCTGGTAACCATAAGTCTGCAGGGCAAGATTCTTACATCTGAGTACATCATTTTCCAGAGGCACCTTGGGGAGGTGACTTTATCCATTGTTCTTTGGCATATACCAAAGAATGAGAAAAAGGAGTCACATATAATCAAATACTGTAAAAGCAGAACAATGCTTGCCACATTAAAGTGGTCAAAAAGTGGCCCGCGTACCACAAAAAAATTATGCAATTAATTTCCTTAAGTTTTCTTGTTTTCTTTAACTTCATATAAAGAGGATCCAAACATTTAAATTCAGACTTTAAATGAACACTATTAATTTGGTTTGAATCAAAGATTCCACGTAGAAGTATTCTGAGATGAAGATGATTTATAGTACTGCACTATTTCTAGGAAAAAGTAACCCCATATCACTCTCAGGTAAATCCATAATATAGTTAATTATCTAATTAACTTCTTAATGGATTTTTTTAAGAAAATCTTTCTTCTCTTCACTTTATAATTTCTACCTGTCTGATTCCCCCATTTAAAGCTGACAATTTCTTTGTATAAAGGATGAAATTATTCAACTTCTTTTTCAGAAGCTATTTATTGACTTTTGTCAATTTATTTATTTAGTTATTTTGCGGTATGCGGGCCTCTCACTGTTGCGGCCCCTCCCGTTGCGGAGCTCAGGCTCCGGACGCGCAGGCTCAGCGGCCATGGCTCACGGGCCCAGCCGCTCCGCGGCATGCGGGATCCTCCCGGACCGGGGCACGAACCTGCGTCCCCTGCATCGGCAGGCGGACCCTCAACCACTGCGCCACCAGGGAAGCCCCTGTCAATTTATTTTGAAACATGATTAAAATAAAGCAATGGAAGCTCTGCTCTTGGTCCTACCTCAGCTGCTGGGAGCAGTTTGCAGAGCTGGAATTATTCCTGCAGGCTGCAGTCAGGAAAGGGCTGGCTGGGAAGGGCATCTTCTTGTGAATCATCATTCCAAACTCATAAAACTCTCATTGATAGAAAGCTTTATTATAGCTCCAAAATACTATGCAACTGTTAATTGGTTAATCACCTCTTCAGCCTCAAGGGCTCAGTAATTTAAAGCTTTGTTTTTCCCTTGTAGTTTGCGGTATTCATCATAGCACCATTTATTTTGAGCTCCTGATCTTGGTTTTATTTGGATATGTTTCTCTTGGACGTGTTTCTAGTTATTTTTCTTTTTCCTAATTTTGCTAGGATGCCCAAGGGGCTTGGGACACGGCTGCCTATAAATTAATATAAAAATGAACTACATTTGTATTTTTTGTCATCTGCCAGACTGCCATTTGGAATCTTCTATTGGAATATGAATCTCCCAAATACTCACCACAGTGGAATTCAGGTGCAAAGTAAACACAGCACTTCTAGTATCAGCATCCATTTAGCTGGAGGGATGTGGGAGATGTTTATGCCTATTATTATTGCAAACAGATTGTTCATTGTATGCTATTTGAAACAGAGGAGGAGTGAGTGATTTAAGAATCTGTATTTTAAGTAATCAGGTAATTTGCACACCCACAGTTTGCCTTCTTCAAGGTTGTATAACCACAGCCAAAACAGAAATGAAAACTTTGCAATGCCAAAAAGCAATTCAAGTGGCAATAGGTGGTTTTCTATTTTCTAACTCACCAAAATCTTCTGCTTGTTCTCACCGACGCAAACATTGTAAGAAAATGGCTTCTCTGTAAGTGATATGGCTACTTAAAAGAAACAAAAATAAGAAAAAACAAAACACCTAATCTGACCGGCAAATGACATTTTTAGCACTAATTGGTAGAGATGACCATATGGTCTCTGGATCTCAGCACAGTTGGGCCACAGTGAGCCCCCTGAATCCTTTCCTGCCTGCAGTGTGAATCTGGCTGTAGCAGTGTTTCCACATCTGTTCTGTTCACACCCATGATCTGCGTTCAACAGATAGCTCGTCCCGTGTCGGGGCCTGGATTTTAAATGTGTATTGTTACCTAAAAGGAGGGCTTGTTCCAGCTGGCAATGGTGGGTGGATTGCCCAATGCAGAATTTAATCTGAACTGGGACTAACATTATCTGAAGCACATTTATGTTGGTGCGGAAAGACCGGAGTCACAACAGATCAATTGAAAGTTTGTTTCACGATGGATTACACAAGACACTGTTTTTCCAAAAATGTTTTCTATCACACAAAGGCCAGAGATCACATAACTCCTGTTCAGGACCATCCATCAAGCAGACTTACTCTCACCAAAAGGCTAAGTTGCCAAAAAATGGAGTGTCGGAAGGACTTCAGCACTTGGGATTATATGTAATATGTGTCATAATCCAGTGACTCTGAAGATGGCTGAGTGCCCTGTGCTTCAGGCCGAGATCTTGTTTTACTGAAATCAAGGGTAGGGCAAAAGAATGAATTGACCAAATTCAAAAAACAGTTCTTTAATTACCATCTCAGAATAGAAACCTCTTTTAGGCAATTTTGGGATAAATGAAAGAAGTAATCCAATCTCCAGGATACTTAGACTTAGTTGAATGAAGGTATTGACAATGATATGTATGGATTACAGGTAAATATATTTGCGTAATAAACTTAGAGTCAAGTGGTGGTTGTGGCAGTGGTGGAACCTTGGTGAGAAGGCAGACTTTTTACAGTGTCTTGCTATTTTTTGTGCATTCTCAGGTATTATAATGCTACACTAAGCACTGAAATAAGCCAGTCAGCAATATTATTGAGTCCATCACAAGCAGAACTAAACAGTTGACAGAACAATTTTGAAAGAAAGAACAGAGTCACCTCAGTTAAAAAGCTAACTTCGAGGGAATTCCTTAGCGGTCCAGTGGTTAGGACTGCGCTTTCACTGCCGAGGGTGCAGGTTCAATCCCTAGTCGGAGAACTAAGCTCCCATGAGCCATGTGTCATGGCCAAAAATTAAAAAAAACAAAAACAAAAAAAAACTAACTTCTAATGAAAGCCTTGGGGTCAATATATCTTTCATTAAAAAGAAATGCTTTTCCCTTATATCTATTCAATGTTTTCAAAGATCTGCCTTAGAATAACTGTGAACATTTTACCTTCATATGTATGCATGTTCAAACAGACATTGTAGACAAAAGTAATAAATATGGGCTTGCTTATTTGCCAAAATTATACAAGACAGATTTTAAGAGAGGGCTATTAACATGCTAGGTGACATTTTATTTTATCAAATTGATTAAATTGAGAAGCAGGGAACACAAATGTTGATTGCAAAGGAGTTTTCATAGTCTGACCAGACCAAAATACAAATTCTCTCAGTAAATTGCATAAGTAGCGTGGCCTGACCCACTTTACTCTCTTAAATAGTCTCTAACATGCTACTCCAAATCAGCAAGTGTTTCATATTTACATAAATATACTTAGGGGCTCAAGCACAGAATACCAAAAATACTTTCTTAGAGTTACAAAATGTCATTTGTTTTGATGATGAAGTGTTTTTGGTTTGTTTGCTTTTGGATACCAATCTAATTTTCTTCTGATCTTGTGCTTGAGGTTTAATTTATAGTGGAAATTTAAATTATTGATCTATCTAAATATCCCCAGTAAATATATAAATGAAACTGCATACTATTTTCTGCTAAGAAGTTCAGTTCCTCTTATTGAATGATTTTAATACCAGGAACCAGATTATCCCCAGGGCCTAACAAAAGCCCTGAGATTTTCCTTCTCAACAACAGGCAGGGTCTTATTTCTCATTCCCATCTTCTGATTCCTACTGACTGAGAGAGATCCTATTTCAGGTTCTGGGACATTCTGCATGACTCAACCTGGGGGATTTAAGGCAAGATAAAGGGAGTCCAGTATTAATAAATCAATTCATTAATGGCTTCAGGATCTTAGAGAACCATTTTTAATACCTAGTTTTAGAAATCATTAGGTTCTCGCAAATTCCAACCTTCTCCTTAATTCACTCTCTGTAACTTTTACCACGTTTTTATTTGGGGACTAAGTAACTTAGGAGACAGCTGTAGCATAATAGAATGTCACTGGCCTAAAACATTGAAGACCTGCCTTCTAGCTCCAGTTCTCTCGCTTAAAAACTGCTTGTTCTTAGGCAGGTCTCTGAACCTCTCTGAGACTCAATTTTATCATACAATGCAAGCATATCACTACCTACCTGATATGGTTATTGTGAGGGTTAACTGTGTAGTGTGTTCAAAATGAAGTGCTAGGCATGTACTAGGTATTATTGTTTTTTGTACAATGAATGGCCAATAAAGCAATATAGCTCAATTAAAATTAACAATAGATCTGGTTTCTTTAGCATCAATTATAAAAATTTAGTTGATATATTGAAATCCAATTCCTACTTGAGTCTTGAGATCTGTATTCTTAAGTCATCTCTTCAATCGAATCTGTTGCCCAAATTGAGAAATGCTATCTTCTTTCCTCGGAAGACGGGAAGAAGATAATCTGTAACCCACCCTCTTATGACCAAAGATAAAATTTAAAAATTTGTAACAAACATTTAGCAAAGACACTCAGCTTGTGTTCCTCAGTCCACCTGCTATACCAACCTTTAAGACTAGAGCTGCTGAAGTGGATCAGATGGAGAGAAACCTGTGTGCCTTTTTGTGTGAGTGAGCTATTTGTACTCAGCGGCTGGAAGCTGGAGTTCTCTGAGGCCAACTGATATACTGGCAGTAACATTCAACAACTGCAGCTCTTTGGCCACAAAATCTGGGCTGGACCTCCTAAGTTTCCTTCCACTTGGTGGTGTTTGCTGGAGTGTTATATTGTAGAAGTCAAGTCCTTATAAGCAAAGAAATGGAATTATTCTTCCTTCGGTGTTGTGGTGGACTGAATTTGACAGAAAAACAGAATAGGGGAACTAACAACTTGAGTGAAAGAAACAACCTCCCCCTTAGTAAGGGTCTCCCTGCTATGAAACTGCTACACTCTTGCTGTCATATTGGTGAAAGCACATATTGCACCCTGATCTCTAGATACTCAGAATCTTTGGCTCCTAAGTACATCTTAAAAAAGGATAAGTTTTGGAACAGTATCCTTGCACTTTCCTATCATGCACTTCCAAAATACTGTCCTGTTGTTGACCCATGAGCCTAAATCTCTGTCATCTCTTCCAGGAACATCCAGGTGATATGTCTGCCATCAGATTACACCTGCTTAAGCCAACAAGTTTAATTGAATACACAAAACAAGTATAACAGGGTTGTCTTTTTTTTTTTTGTAAAATAGCATTGTTATTTTCTTGTAATCCTTTACTCGGCTAGATACAATCCACATAGAGAAAATGCAGGCATTTTTGCTTCTGTCATTTTAATACAAAGCAATTCCATGAAAACAGCTGCTGGCTGGGTTACAGTTTATCAACTTGTTAGTCAATAACCTTAGCTTTCTTTGCATATGTGAATGAATAGGGCTTGTGGATTCCTCTGGGGCCATTCTAGTTTGCCAAAAAATTAATCTGGAGGAAAAAAAATATATTTGCTCTCCTTTGGAACCTTGTAGAAGCTATGAAATGCTAAATGAGAATATTAAATCTGATATTTGAGGGTCATGGTTGTGCTGTGCTAAAGAAATGATTCAAAACTTCCATTTTTTGGCATCAGGAACCTATGAAGATGAAAATACCCCCTAAGTTCTTCCAAGTCCTTTGTCTTCTGGCTATTCTCTTACTATTTTCAGACCTGGCCTCTTAGCTGAAGAGCAGGCCCGGAGAAACTCTTCAATTTATTTTTACTCTATCATGCATAGTATAGTTTTAAAAATATGCAAAATAATTTACAGTGTTTTCAATGTTTCTTTCCTTTTTCCACTCCTTTCCTCTAATCTTTATTAACTATGCCCAGTGCTTTTCAGCAAGTTGAAGGAGGGTAAATTGACAGCTGCTGTTTTTTCCTAATGCTTGGTAATCTTTTTGGAGAAAAGTTGTGTGGTTCATACGGCTCTTGTTTAGCATTTGCTATAGATCTTAAAATAGAAAAATATAAAAGGGCTATTTATTGTACAAATCTATTCTGTAGTTCCCTTTCCAATGTACTATGAAAACTGTTATAAATGTATGAAGCATGTCACAGATTATATTTTGCAGAATCACTGGAATTTATTCCATTTTTACCATTCTCATAGAATAATTTCCAAGGTATATTGTTAAGTCTCATAGATAGCAGATCAATGGTTGCCTTGGCCTGGAAGTGGGGGAAAGGCTGACTTCAAGCTGGCATAAGAAAACTTTTGGGAGATGATGGAAATATTCAGTATTCTACCGTGGTGGTGATTATACAACAGTAGATTAAATTCATAGAACTGTACCATACAACAGTTGGAATGTATCATATGTAGATTATACCTAATAAATCAGAATTAAGAAAAAATCCCAGAATAATACACAGAGAATGATTCTATTAATGTAAGAAAAACAGAAAATAACACAAACCATCCTGAGCTACACTGATGTCTATGTCTATGTCTGCATCTACAATTACATCTGCACCTGTGCCCATATATATATATATATATATATATATAATTTTATAATCATTACATATTATTTGTTATAACTTTTGAACTAAAATAAAAGAAATGAGCAAGCAATGCATACTATTTGCTTGGAGAATATATATTACCTTTTGGTAATAGGAACTTTCTGTGGTTTTGTGCTTTGACCAGATTAGTCTCCATTTTCCTGGACGGCAGAAAGCCAGCTGAACTTTGTCCTCAGGTGATGCCGATGAGATCAGGAGGTTGAGTGCTACAAGTCAGTGTATTTCTCTGGGGGATGCTGTCTCTAGCAATGCTGAGGCCGCTGCCCACACTCACTTGGGGGAGGCTGCCTATGTCTAGTCAGGACATCTTTTCTGCCTCTCACGAGGTCTTTGCAGTTTTCACCAGAAAGAGTGTCTCTGTCCTTGTACACATTTGGGCATGCATATGTGTGAAGCCTGAGATGCCCTGAGGTTAATGATTTTCAGACCTAAAGTGAGCTAGATTAGGCTGGGGACCTAGACCTAGAAAATTTTGCCATGGAAAGAAAGCTTCTCCTCCAAAATGCCAGGTTGTAGGAAAGCCTCTTTGGAACAAGGTGGGAGAAATTCCCTTTGGTCTAATACTGATGTGCTGCTGAGCCATAGAGGTGGAAACCTAGCTTTACTTTGCATGTAATTTGATGATTTTACATTCAACTCATTTTATTAGTTGTATATGTTATATCATATACACTCCATGTGTATTATATATCTACTAGCTGAAAATGCTTCCTTTCCATTAGGCAAATAAAAAGATACTTAAGCAGTCTTAGGTGAGAGGTAAGCTGGATCACACGTTGTCTTTACATTGCTTTTGTTAATCTGTTTGTGGAACACTATTTCTTTGTATTCCTCTTTCTTAGGAGTCTTATTTTTTTTTTTTCTGATTGAATTCTGAAAGTGAGAAAAGAGTTGCATAGCCATGTGGACTTACTGGGCATGAACAAGACATCAAATTCTTGTGGCAAGAAGTTTGACAGTTTGATTTAGCAGATGATGATTACAATATGAGTGCAGTTGATCAAGGAACCTCATGATAATTATATGGTTTCAAACTGTACGTGCACATTATTGAAAGAGTGGCCTGTGTTCTGAAGGTGCACATGTCTAATTGTATCTACCTGCTGCTACTCATAAGGTATCACAGTTTAAGTCATGTGGGTGTTCAATGGAGGCTGCAGATCCACAGATTAATACTGTTGTCAATTCCAGTGAGGAAGGAAAGAAAACTTCCTTCTTGACATTGTTTCTCTTGCTTAATAACTAGGACCTGGATTAGGCAGCCCCTCAAAATGAAGAAGAATAGA
The DNA here is from genome assembly GCF_937001465.1 of Orcinus orca. Lineage (NCBI taxonomy): Eukaryota > Metazoa > Chordata > Mammalia > Artiodactyla > Delphinidae > Orcinus > Orcinus orca. The sequence continues at coordinate 121,926,852 of NC_064562.1, forward strand.
GTAGTGACCTCTACGAATTCAGAAGACTTTCATATGTTTTGCATTCAAAGTCTGGGTGCCTTCAAGGACTTTGAAACAAATCACCCCCATTTGTAGACATAATTACATAAATTCATTAAATGCTCCAAACTTTGCCTGAGTGTGGGAAACGTAATGTATTCTGAATGAACTGAAAACATTCTATTGCACTAGGGTTATATGTACTTTTAACTTTCCCAATTTGTCTGAGGTTTTTCTTGTTTTAGTCAAAAGATGGCTGGACATGTCAGTTAAGAAAGGATTGAGTGGAAGCGGACAGGTAAAATAGTCTACTTTCAGCTATAATAATTATCTTTGAAAATACATAACATTTAAGTAAGTTTAATGTAATTATGCATTGAAGGGATTCCCATGAATATCAATGATTAATCCTCATTAAAAGGATTTTTATCTCATATTTTAAGGGCCTGTATATTTTCATTAAGGCCTTGATGATGAGTCCTAGAGGCTCTATTTTTTACTTCATCTCAGCCATTCAGATATTATGTAGGGTTGTGAATTAATAATCAACAAAACCAAGTGAACAATTCTTAAGTTTCTATGAAGGTTATATTGAACAGTTAGGGTCATTCTTTGCCAATTCACAGGCTGAATTTTTATAACTGTCTCAGAATTTATTTATTCATTTATGAACTCGTGGGAAACTCACACTTTTGAGGCAATTCCTGGCTTTTAAGGTAATCACCTGGTTTGATAATGCAAAACTATATTTCCTTTACTTGGTGTTTATTCTAATTTTATTTTTGATGGATCATGTAAAATGTAGCAGATTGTCAAGAACTCAAAAGATGTGTTTTCTGTTGAATCACAGCTAGGGCAGAGTTGGTTGAAATTTGAGCTCCTTCATTTGACCTTAATGTAACCCTGACCTGGGAAGACAGCATGTCTCTAGGGGTGAACGATAATTTAATTTCCATGCATGTCAAGTCCTCTGTTTCTTCTGTGTGGAGACTGCAGAGAAGTGTCAAATTCTGCAGAATCAGGTGTTCTGTGTTGGAGATGTGGAATACATACGCCAGGGGTTAGAGCTGAGACCACCAAGTAGACTTCATTTTAAGGCCTTAGGGGAACCCTGAAACCATAGATTGTGAAGATGGAAAATATTTCTTTATGCTGTAAACTATTCATCTTCCATTTTACTTTTAATATGTACACTCATGATAACATCAACAAAGAAAGTTCCGAAGGCCACACTTAGAACATCTAAGTTTATTATTTTATACTTTTCCAGTTGAAAACAATGGTTGAAAATTCCATTGTGTCAAACAGTGAAATTTAAGTTTCTAATGTGTTCCCTGTGTTTTTCATCCCCAAAGAATTGTAGCACACTGCTCACAAAGATTAAATGTGGGAAACTCTGCAGTATCTATATGATAAGGCTAATTCCACTTGGCTACTTGAATTTCCTTCTTTTCCCACATATCTCTGGTTTGTGGAATAGTTTATTATCCTGTAAAGCAATGAAAATTTCTAGAAAGGCCAAAGTTAGTAGCCTAACATGATTTAACACTTCTCTGATTATGCAGTCATAATTATGTAGTTCAGAATAAGGTGATCTCATCTATGTTTCATACTGCTGGCCTCTCTGTGGAACTCCTAGGTCATTATTCTACTGTAAGAACTTCTCCATTCTTGCAAGTAAATTATAGTAGCAAAGAAGGAAATGGTTTTAGAATGGTCATTGGATGAGTCAGGAGTGAGGAAAATGCAAAGAATAACTCCAGCTGAGAGATACTTTGTAAAGCTCCTACTGGCTTGGCCATGGTAAACTCTCCACAATGAAAAATATACTTTTTTTTAGAAATCCAAAGAGTAAGATTATAGACTCGACTGTAATAATAACTTACAAGAGGAGTAGTTTATTAATCATTGTACACTCTAAATACTATAACAAACAACCTCCAAACCTGAGGAAGCTTAATGCAGTAAGAGTATATATTCTGCTTTTGTGAAAGTTCAGTGCAGGTCAGAGGGACAGAGACTCTGTTCCATGTGGTCACTTGGGGACCTAGACTCCTTCCATACTGTAGCCCTACATCTCTCATATGAGGTTAGGCGTTTCCTTGGTCTCCTGCAGTCAAAGAGAAGAGAAGACATGAAGAAGAAACATCTGCCTTAATTGTGAGCAGAAGTGAAAAAAAAAGTATAAGAAGTATAGAAAATGAAGTGTAGATTTGTATCCAAGAAGAGGGAAAGTATTGGGTGGCATATACAAATCTGTCACAGATGGCAGTAGCGTGGGAAGTAAAGTATATTGGAAGGTATGAGCTTTTTACTGCAGATGTGGGATGGGGTGGATGGTGCTGGGGAAATAAATGGAAAATATTCTGTGTTTTATTTCCCTCCAAAACTATAGCAGTGTTACGAGCTTTATCTCTGTGCTAATTTTCTTTTCTGTGGCAATTCTTTCAAATCGTAGCAAGTATTTTCTAGTAAGATTCAAATAAACTGCTTCCCACTTGGTGATCCCTGTCTAAAAGTTCATGGAAACTGCTATGTTTGGTAAAGCCACCCTTTCAAATATCCATAAGGTACTGACTTACAGGACCAAGATCTGGAGGTGGATGGAAACTAAGCCTCCCCATGTATACCATGGATTGGTTTGTTAGAAGTAAGACGTTTTGGTTCAACAGCATTCTTCTGAACATGTGTACAGGTTAAGCCTGAGGTCCAGCTGAGGGCCTTCCAGGAAAGAGCTCTTGAGGACAAAGGAAGGCATTTACTAAGGACTTTAAATTTAAAATATCAGTACTCACTGGCCAGAAGGGGCGGGTTCCAGACCTCCTCTTTCAAAGGATTATGAAGCTAAATTGAGTGGAAAATGTTATCATGTACCCTGATTTCAAATAAAAAATACTAACTTTCCCATCTCTACATAGCTGTTATCCTCTTCATGAACCTTAAGTCTGAAATTGCATAGATTTCTCCTCTCAGTATTTCATGATTTAATATACTTACAGAAAATTCTTAGTAACACTCACCTAGTGTCACTGGAGATATGTTTTAATGCTTTGCTTTTTCCTTGCTAAGAGTCATTGGCATTTGATCCTAGAAATTAAGAATTTGAATGATTCATTTGTAAGGTACCAAGGACATTAGACTCTGTTTAGAGACACCAGAGTGTTCACTTATTTAATTGCAGTTTTCAAACACCAAGGATAAATGTTCTAAAGTAGTTGTTGCTCTGGGAAAGGTCACCTTCAACACAAACTCTTACACTTTTAAAAACTAATGTGATGGCTATTTTTCCATCATAAACAAGTGATTTAGCAAGCAGCTGTGTGCCTTCATGTGGTCGCTAGGACATGGTTTTTGGTAACTAATTTACTTTTGCTTTTTGGAATATGCATTCACTTTTATACATGTTGATAGTGAACGAATATTAACTATTATGTTAAAAACACTTTTTTAAAAAAAAGTATTACTTTTTAGCTGTAGCATCCTGAGAGCCATATATATTATGATTTGATGGGAAATGTATTTCCAGTATGTATTTCCACAAAAATACAGGACCAAAGATTTTTTTAGAGTAACCTATAAAAAATCAGAGCTGATTGAAGTTTATCTCAAAATAGTCATTTTCACTTATTATATAGAATTGTGTAATGTTCAGTTGGTGGGTGAGAAAGCAATGCAGTTAAATTTGGACCAGGGAAAAGAACACATAATTCAGATACTAGCTGGTACTTTTTTTTAAAAAATTAATTTATTTGATTTATTTTTGGCTGTATTGGGTCTTCGTTGCTGTGCTCGGGCTTTCTCTAGTTGCGGCGAGTGGGCTTCTTATTGCGGTGGCTTCTCTTGTTGCAGAGCACGGGCTCTAGGCACTCGGGCTTCAGTAACGGTGGTGCATAGGCTCAGTAGTTGTGGCTTGCGGGCTCTAGAGTACAGGCTCAGTAGTTGTGGTGCATGGGCTTAGTTGCTCCGCGGCATGTGGGATCTTCCCGGACCAGGGCTCGAATTCATGTCCCCTGCATTGGCAGGCGGATTTTCTTAACCACTGCGCCACCAGGGCAGCCCTAGCTGGTACATTTTTTACAGCTATATAAACTTTTTGCATTTTTAAGTAAGTGACAGTCATTGATCAAATAATTGTTACAACCTGGCATATAAAATTTAGTGGGAATAATTGTGTTTATAGTGTTTTTTACTTTACCTCTCCACATTTTTTTTCACTTTTATTGAACTCATATGAAGATTATTCAGAATGTGTATCATTTCAGAAAACATATCTGGACCTGCTATTGTAAGATATATGTTACATGTCGGGGAGTGTGACTTCCAGAACTGGAGTTGAATTTTTTTTTTTCTGGTACGCGAGCCTCTCACTGTTGTGGCCTCTCCCGTTGCAGAGCACAGGCTCTGGATGCGCAGGCTCAGCGGCCATGGCTCACGGGCCCAGCCGCTCCGCTGCATGTGGGATCCTCCCAGATTGGGGCACGAACCCGTGTCCCCTGCATCGGCAGGCGGACTCTCAACCACTGCGCCACCAGGGAAGCCCCTGGAGTTGAATTTTTAATGAGCAACACCCTAATGTGCTTTCTTGATTTACAATTCAATTATATTTCTTAATAAAAAATGTGTATATCCACTTTATTTTCTTTATTCTTTTTCATTGTTGTTGGTTATAAACAAAGAAATTCAGATTTATATGGAAACTGAAACAGAAGAAGTATAATAGACATTTTTGCCAAAGCACTTACTTTGGAAACATGTTAAAATTCTTTTCTTTGTTTTGAATTCTTTTCTTTGTTTTGAATTCTTAGAGACCTAACTCTACATATATTTCCGCTTTTTAAAAATTATATATAACTGAATAAATGGAAAACATTTGTGTGTAAAGTAAAAATGCAAACATTCAAGGCAAAACACAATGAAAGAACTTACTATTTTAAAAGTCCCTCATATTTAGCTTACTTTGAGTCCCAATTTGAGTATTTAAAGACATAGTATTTATAAAGGCAACATTTCCCAATAAGGTTAAAAACGCTATCATTTAGGGAAGCTTATTTAGAAAAACCAGAAACTAAAAAAATAAAATAAAAATGTATTTAAAAAAATGTAATTTTGAGAAAAAGTGTCTTTGCTCAGCTTGGGTCAATTCCCTAAACATTAATAATTTAGTTATAGAAGTAAACAAACTTTTGTTCCTGGGATTTTTTTTTTTTTTTTTTTTTTTTTTTTTTGCAGTACGCGGGCCTGTCACTGCTGTGGCCTCTCCCATTGCAGAGCACAGGCTCCGGATGCGCGGGCTCAGCGGCCATGGCTCACGGGCCCAGCCGCTCCGCGGCATGTGGGATCTTCCCAGACTGGGGCACGAACCCGTGTCCCCTGCATCGGCAGGCGGACTCTCAACCACTGCGCCACCAGGGAAGCCCTGTTCCTGGGATTTTTATATTTGTTTTAATAATCCTCTCAAATTACTGTAATTTCATACCCTATGTGAAATACAGTCATATTGACAATAAAATAGAAAACCTCTTAATTGCTGAGTTACTTCAAGGCAAATAGATAAATAATGCCCCCCCATCCCACCTCCCACCTAGATTTAAGGTTCCAGCTCCACATGGCATGAGAAATCATACAATATTTAAATGTAACTAGGTATATCTAAGTGAATAATATTTGGATGAAAATGTTTCTATCATTTTCAGCCATGATGAAGCAAAGTCACCATGATATCCAGAGAGGGGAAATGTGCCAAGGAACACTGCGTTATGAAAACTCTGTAAACTTTCCTAGCAACCATTCTGGTTCCTACTCTTGTGGCTCAGGACAATGGAGAATTTGCTGCCAAAGCCCATTTTCTAAACAGGGAAATGGAACTTTGATTTACACAGTTTAACTTACTTGGTTTCACATGTTGTCTCTCGGTGTGCCTCTTGACACTCTTCTGGCAGAGGTAACATTGCATTCCAGCTTTTCAGGCTTTCTTCATGAGGCAGATACCTTTGTAAAAGCTGTGTGACTCACATTTTCTGCTGTGAGAAAGCACTCATCATCACATCCTGTGACGTGTTCATCCAAACGCTTTCAATTTTACAACCACCATCTAGAGGCCCAGAAGTGCTAGTTAATGCAATACGGTGATTTTACTGGCCTCTCAACAGGCCTTCGGATGAAGTAACTGTTTTGCATCGTCTGGAGTATGGAAATGAATGGCCTGTTTTCTCTGTGCTGCTGATTGAACGTAAACTCCGTACAGCCATCCAGAAAGGCATTCTATCATCTCTTGAGACTACAACAGTATTTAAAGCAGGCATGCCTAAGTGAATTACTATATTATCTAAAACTGCAAGAAAAAGTAATTGTGTTCCTTTGGTCTGTGTACTTGAGCTATTTTCTTATTCTTTTATTGAATCATTCTTAATTATAAGGGGTTGTACCTTAGGTCTTCCTTAAATAGTGTTTGTCATTTTCAGATGATTCACAGGTGTCTGCATGTATTGCGTTTTAGAACGTAAGGCTGAAGAGGCTTAAAATTAAACATGCTATACATAGTAAGAGCTTCTTGGTATAGGTACTGTGAGATACTAGGGAAAGTGATTTTGAGACATATGGAACTTCTTATTTTGGTAAAAGATGAGGCTAATATTGATGGTGGTGCTATGAGATTCATGTAGAAAAGAAGAGGCAGCCGTCCATATAAGATAGTTGAGGTACAGTCTTGCATGGAACTAAAGAAATAGTGTTTTGACCTAGTTCTTCACTAGTCCTCCAGCTTGGGTGACAAGCCTTGGAAATGAAATTCAGATTTGATGAACTACCTCTTCCCCTGGCATTTCACCTCCTTGGAGAACGGGATAATATCATATATCCCAACATAGCTGTTCTCTCCTTAGTTCTCTGGTAAGCTCTCACCCAGTTTGATTTAGGCCAGATGTATTCTTTGCTTAACCAGAGCTTTCTGAACATTAACTGAATCAGATGCTTGCCATAATTCAGTGCTATGAAATATTCAAATTATATGCCACAGAATCAAGAACAGGGCCTTCATCTTGCCCCAGCAATATTATTTCTCCAGTGCCAAAATATAGAACTTACAAAAACAGAAATAAACCGCTGATTCTGAATACTTTTCTATATTTTTAAAGTATTACATTTTGGCCTCGGGTGCGCCTCTTGAAGTGCCCTTGAAATAAAATAAAGGCACATGTCTTGGCCAAGCAGGGTTCGGCATTTTTCTTCTGAAAACATTCAAAAGCACTTGGTTCTCATTGTGTATATTCTGTTAATGCGTATTTTCCTTTATGGTTTCTAAAAGAAGTCTAAAACTCTTGAATCATTTAATCAGACAGTTCAAAAGTATTTCTCAGCAACCGCCAAATGAATTAAACGCCTGGGTGTGCACATTGGACAGCAGACACTGCTCCTGCTTTCCGGAGCCTTGTAGTTTAAAGGGGGAGATAAAGAAACAAAAACAGGGAGACAGCTATCACCCATCCTCTTCCTATCTGTCTATCTACCATCTATCTATATCTATCTCTATCTATCTATCTATCTGTCATCTATCTCTGGAACAGAAAATGAGTGGGGTGGAGGGAGAGTAAAAGGGAAGGACAGAGAGAGAACTACAGTACAGCAGTTTCACAAGTACATGGACGGTTCAAAGATGGCATTGGGAGGCTGGAGCTTGGGGAGGATGCATTTGAATCTGTGCTGATTATAGATTCACAACTAGCTTTTGGACATGCCTTTCTAAAGAGACCCAGGATCCTATGATTAGTTTCATCAGAATTTCTGCCTCCTGCAATTCCTTTGTGGATCCACAGATGATCGTGCTTAAAATGAGGCGCTTTTGAAACTTTGAATGCACTCTCGTTCTGAAACAGGATCTTGAGCCTGTTTTGAGCCTCCTCCCTGGAGCTGCCACCCCACTTTATCATACTCTGTCATCTGCTGACTCCCTAGTGAATGATTTATTTTGAAGTTTTTTTTTTAATTTTCTCCTCTCACTTTAGCTTTAGATTGATAGTCCTCCTCTCCTGACATCTGTTTTGCCTTACCAAGAAGGCTGTCCAAACATAGCAGGTTACAGTGTTTCTTTATCTTTATACAACAACTGGGTGTAGATATGTGACTATAATTCAAGAAGCGTATTGGAGGGCGCTAGGAGCTTGCTGGGGAAAAACACAGTACATCAAGGTCACTGGAAAGCAGACAACTGCACAGTATGACAGAGAAAGAAAATTCAGTATGTTTAGCTCTCATTTCTCATTTCCCAGCAAACAGTCCCCACCGCCAAGTTGTTTGACCTTACCAGCAGTGTGGTGAAGTTTCCTGAGTCCTTATTCTATGTAAAGGGAGAAGCATCTCATGCTAACCATGACGGGCACATCCAGCAGAGATCAAAGACTTTCCCAGACATTTCCTTAGTGACTCCTCTCTTGGCCAACGAAACTACTTTTTAGCTACCACTGTCTCATTTTTGTTTGGAGTTGAGATTCTTTTTTTTTTTTTAATGTGCCAGAAAAAAATGTTTCATCGTATTTTATGAGGAATAAATAGTTTAATAGCTCTTTTTTATTTTTTTAACTGTGGAATTAATATTGGGTAGAGTTGTAACAGGCATTTACCAAGGAAGGTAATATCAAAGGACACTATCAAAATACTTATAAGAAGGTTGGGCCCTTGAATGACAGGCCATATGGAAGCATATGTGAGAAATATACCAACCCCACTAATAAGTGCTGGGAAATATGAAAAAAACATTTAGGGAGTCTGGCAGTGTATTTCTTTGGTAATACTTTTGTAGAACTAAATTCCTTGTAGGTATAAATATTCAGAGGTTTCAGATAATGTTGGCATAATTAAGAACATGTTAGGTGTCACATAATACAACTTCTTGTATTGAAAAATGAGTCAGGATTTATATATATCCATATATTTATATGTACTCAAATATCTCAAAATTTTTTCTTTATTACAAGGAGTAAGTATATAATCTTGGTAGTCATGGACTTAACATTCTTGGTTTCAACTGTTTATGGGAATCCCAAGTTACCAGTGATTTTGCTGAGGTTTTCATTGAATTGTATGATTGATTAGGGAGGCTTCATATGTAGGACAAAGGCTTTTGCCTAGTGATTGAGTCTAGCTGACCACCTAACTTCTTTATTGTGTATTTATCATCCTATATGCAATAACCAAAGTGAATTGAAGTGAGCACAGTGTCATAGGTTTCTGGTGTAATTTTGAGTGTGCATAACCAGTCTCTGTCTGTAAAAATGGCACTGAAAAGAAAGCCAATTACTGGTCCTCATGGTAGACAAGAAGAAAAGGGATGAGGTCTAAGAAAATGTTTCTTCATAACCAGAAAATAGAAATGTTAGATAAATTTTAAATGGCTATGCTATAACCAGTGAAGCAAATTTTATTTTATGGAAAGAATGATACAGTCATATTGTATTTATGAATTTTGAAAGACTTAGTCTTCTCCCATTTTTTCTTGATAAGTCTGGCCAATGGTTTATCAATTTTGTTTACCTTCTCAAAGAAACAGCTTTTAGATGTATTGATATTTGCTATCATTTCCTTCATTTCTTTTTCATTTGTTTCTGATCTGTTCTTTATGATTTCTTTCCTTCTGCTAACTTTGGGGGTTTTTTTGTTCTTCTTTCTCTAATTGCTTTAGGTGTAAGGTTAAGTTGTTCATTTGAGATGTTTCTTGTTTATTGAGGTAGGATTGTAGTGCTATAAGCTTCCATCTTACAGCTGCTTTTGCTGCATCCCATAGGTTTTGGGTCGTCGTGTTTTCACTTTCATTTGTTTCTAGGTATTTTTTTATTTCCTCTTTGTTTTCTTTCAGTGATCTCTTGGTTAATAAGTAATATATTGTTTAGCCTCTATGTTTTTGTATTTTTTGCAGTTGTTTTCCTGTAATTGATGTCTAGTCTCATAGCATTGTGGTCGGAAAAGGTACTTGATACAATTTCAATTTTCTTAAATTTACCAAGGCTTGATTTGTAACCCAAGATATGATCTATCCTGGAGAATGTTCCATGAGCACTTGAGAAGGAAGTGTGTTCTGTTGTTTTTGGATGGAATGTCCTATAAATATCAACTAAGTCCATCTTGTTTAATGTATCATTTAAAGCTTGTGTTTCCTTAGTTATTTTCAATTTGGATGATCTGTCCATTGGTGAAAGTGGGGTGTTAAAATCCCCTACTATGATTGTGTTATTGTCAATTTCCCCTTTTATGGCTGTTAGCATTTGCCTTATGTATTGAGGTGCTCCTTTGTTAGGTGCATGAATTTTTACAATTGTTATATCTTCTTTTTGGATTGATCCCTTGATCATTATGTAGTGTCCTTCTTTGTCTCTTATAATAGTCTTTATTTTAAAGTCTATTTTGTCTGATATGAGAATTGCTACTCCAGCTTTCTTTTGTTTTCCATTTGCATGGAATATCTTTTTCCATCCCCTCACTTTCAGTCTGTATGTGTCTCTAGGTCTGAAGTTGGTCTCTTGCAGATAGCATATATATGGGTCTTGTTTTTGTATCCATTCAGCCAGTCTATGTCTTTTGGTGGGAGCATTTAATCCATTTACATTTAAGATTATTATCAATATATATGCTCCTATTACCATATCCGTAATTGTTTTGGGTTTGTCATTGTAGGTCTTTTCCTTCTCTTGTGTTTCCTGCCTAGAGAAGTTCCTTTAGCATTTGTTGTAAAGCTGATTTGGTGGTGTTGAATTCTCTTAGCTTCTGCTTGTCTGTAAAGGTTTTAATTTCTCTGTCGAATCTGAATGAGATCCTTGCTGGGTAGAGTAACCTTGATTGTAGGTTTTTCTCCTTCATCACTTTAAATATGTCCTGCCACTCCCTTCTGGCTTGCAGAGTTACTGCTGAAAGATCAGCTGTTAATCTTATGGGAATTTCCTTGCTGCTTTTAATATTTTTTCTTTGTATTTAATTATTGATAGTTTGATTAATATGTGTCTTGGCATGTTTCTCCTTGGATTTATCCCGTGTGGGACTCTCTGAGCTTTGTGGACTTGATTGACATTTTCCTTTCCCACATTAGGGGAGTTTTCAACTATAATCTTTTCAAATATTTTCTCAGTCCCTTTAATTTTCTCTTGTTCTTCTGGGACCCCTATAATTCGAATGTTGGTGCATTTAATGTTGTCCCAGAGGTCTCTGAGAATGTCCTGAATTCTTTTCATTCTTTTTTCTTTATTCTGCTCTGTGGTAGTTATTTCCACTACCTATCTGCAGGTCACTTATCCGTTCTTCTGCCTCAGTATTCTCCTATTGATTCCTTGTAGAGAATTTTAAATTTCATTTATTGTGCTGTTCATCATTGTTTATTTGCTCTTTAATTCTTCTAGGTCCTTGTTAAATGTTTCTTGTTGTTTCTCGATTGTATTTCCAAGATTTTGGAGCATCTTTACTGTCATTACTCTGAATTCTTTTTCAGGTGGACTGCCTATTTACTCTCCATTTGTTTGGTCTGGTGGGTTTTTACCTTGCTCCTTCATCTGCTGCATATTTCTTTGTCTTCTCAGTTTGCTTAACTTACTGTGTTTGGGGTCTCATTTTCACAGGCTTCAGGTTCGTAGTTCCCATTGTTTTTGGTGTCTGTCCCAGTGGGTAAGGTGGGTTCAGTGGGTTGTGTAGGCTTCCTGGTGGAGGGGACTGGTGCCTGTGTTCTGGTGGATGAGGCTGGATCTTGTCTTTCTGGTGGGCAGGACTGCATCTGGTGGTGTGTTTTGGGGTGTCTGTGAACTTATTATGATTTTAGGCAACCTCTCCGCTAAAGGGTGGGGTTGTGTTCTTATGTTGCTAGTTGTTTGGCATGGGGTGTCCAGCACTGTAGCTTGCTGGTCGTTGAGTCGAGCTGGGTCTTAGCGTTGAGACGGATATCTCTGGGAAAGCTCTCACCAATTGATATTACGTGGGGCCAGGAGGTCTCTGGTGCTCCAATTTCCTGAACTCAGCTCTCCCACCTCAGAAACTTAGGCCTGACACCTGGCTGGAGCACCAAGACCCTGTCAGCCACATGGCTCAGAAGAAAAGGGAGGGAAAAAAAAAAAGAAAATAAATAAAATAAAGTTATTGACATAAAGAATAAACAATATATCATTAAAATAAAATATAAGAAAGTAATAAAATAAAAAGAAGAGAGCAGCCAACCAGTAAGCAAATCCACCAATGATAACAAGCACTAAAAACTAAACTAAGACAAACATATAAATCAGAGACTAGTCAGTCACATACAGGAAACCCCTAGTCTACAGTTGCTCCCAAAGTCCACTGCCTCAATTTTGGGACAATTCATTGTCTATTCAGGTATTCTGGAGATGAAGGGTACATCAAGTTGATTGTGGAGATTTAATCCACTGCTCTTGAGCCTGCACAGAGAAATTTCCCTGTCTCTTCTTTGTTAGCACAGCTCCTGGGTTTCAGCTTTGGATTTGGCCCCGCCTCTGCACGTAGGTTGCCCTCTGGAATCTGTTCTTTGTCGAGGTGGGGGTGGGTAAAGGAGCAGCTGATTAGGGGGCTCTGGCTCTCTCAGTCCAGAAGGATGGAAGGGTAAGGTAGTTATAATTGGAAGGCGGGTTGAGCCTTCAGTGGCTGAGGCTGGCATGACATTGCAACAGCCTGAGGTGTGCCATGTGTTTTCCTGGGAAACTTGACCCTGGATCATGGGATCCTGGCAGTGGCGGGCTGCACAGCTTCCTGGGAGAGGAGGTATGGCTTAGTGACCTGTGCTTGCACATATCTTCTTGGTGGCTGCAGTAGCAGCGTTAGCGTTTCATGCCCGTCTCTGGTGTCTGCACTGTTAGCCCTGGCTCTGCCTGTCTCTGGAGCTCGTTTAGGCAGTGCTCTGAATCCCCTCTCCTCGCACACCCTGTAACAATGCTCTCTTGCCTCTTAGGCAGGTCCAAAGCTTTTCCCAGACTCCCTCCCAGCTACCTGTGGCACACTAGCCCCCTTAAGGCTCTGTTCACGAAACCAACCCCAGTCCTCTCCCTGGGATCCAACCTCTGAAGCCCAAGCCTCAACTCCCAGCCCCCAGCTGTCTCGGCGGGTGAGCAAACAAGCCTCTTATGCTGGTGAGTGCTGGTCAGCACCGATCTTCTCTGTGGAAATCTCTCCGCTTTGTCCTCTGCACCCCAGTTGCTGCGCTCTCCTCCGTGGCTCCAAACTCCCCTACCCCCGCCCACCCCCGTCTCTAGCAGTGAAGGGGCTTCATAGTGTGTGGAAACTTTTCCTCCTTCACAGCTCCCTTCCAGAGGTGCAGGTCCTGTCCCTATTGTTTTGCCTCTATTTGGCTAATATTGTCACTACAGGTCATCCCAGAGTGTTTTTCTCTTCTCAGAAAATAAGGAGTATTTTCAGCTTCTTTCTATTTGGTAAAATTATCTCCGGACTTTGGAGGTGGAATATTCCTAGTAGGTCCCATATCCACACTGGATCAGTTGTGCTGTGCCTGTTTCCATAGGCAAAAGCGATGACCAGGACAATGAGTTGAGTGTGACTACTGCTGATGGCTCTTTGTGGGAACAGGCCTGGCTTTATTGTCTCTGTCTTGATTCAGGCAGTGATAACCAAGTCCCAGACTGGGAAAAACTCCTTAGAGGGTGAGTTTGGTTTTGCATTTTGCTTTTCCAAACGTTTCTTATTTCAGAATGAGACAGTTGGAAAATACTCACTGACTTTTAACTTGTTTACAGCTTAAGGAGTACATGACATCTCTTATTACTTAAGTTATCATAAAGCTGAATGCTGGAATAATTAATCAAGAATATATTCCATAAATCAAATGATGTTTCTTGTATCACACGTTGAGTTTACTTTTCCTTGTTCTTTATTGGATAAGCCTCCTTGGTTACACATTTCACATCTAATTCCTCTAGCTATAACACCTATATTTTTTCTCAGTTTTTTAAAGGTAATTTATAGTGTTTCCATTGTCAGGGTTTTGAGGACTTTGAGGGGTAGGCTAGATTCACCTTTCCTCAGGAGACTGGAAATGTACGTGCTTGACAATATTTTGAATTTTTCCCCCCATAGGACAAATTCCAAGACACATGCGGTAATGAGCCATGACTGAATACAGAACACAGTCTACAGTTAACCTTGTGTATACAGCATGAAGTAGGAACTTATGACCCTTGGTTCCCGTCCCTAATTGTTTAGTTCTTTAAGTGCATCAGTTTAAAAGGAAGACACCTCCTACATGTTGACAGGGTTTATTTCTTTTTACGAGGCAAATATCTGGGACAGTAATCTCTGTTGGAATTTTTCTTTGGGTTAGATACATGAAGTAGGAGGGTCACAAGTCCATTTTTATAAAGGTTCATGTGTTACCCACATAAAACTTTTGAATTGTTAAGCAAAATTGTAGCATTATTCTGTACATTGAAAAGCTTTCCAGATTTCATATTTCTTTTCATTATCTTCCCAAATTATTCATCTAGACTTGTTAAAGGAAAATGTATTCATTGTATTAGGTTGATCAAATAAACCATTGAAAAGGGAAGACTAGGTATTTCTTTCTCTGTGGAACCTTTGCTAGGGGTGTGGCCTTCAAGGATGAGGCAGCTGTGTTAGAATTGGTCTGACAGTTCCTCTGCAGTTTATATTAATGAATTCGTACAGATACACCACACCTTATATGTTGTGTATTCATCAGCCTGCACTGCCAACAGTTATATTACATAGAGTTCAGCATAAGACCCAAGTGTAGAGCTCCAAACCAGCATTTCAGAGCAAAGACTGCACATTCAGTTAAACTCAAATTATCCAGTACCACTCTATCCTGTAAAACACCAAAACCAAATAGAAAAGGCAAATTGATACTTACAATGTTTTGCTGTTGCTGCTCGATTCAGTGATTCTCCAGACAGCTATAAACTGAGATCTTGTTTGTGATGCTTCTCTGGCCATGTATCCCCTAGCAGCCTGTATGAAAAAAAAAAAAAATCAAATGTTATAGGGCTAAAAGTCAGCCCTTGTAAGTAGTGGACTTCAGATCCAAGAGTACACTTTGGCTTTGACAGCTCATGCAATGGCTTCCAAAGGGATTCTTTGCAGATGTTTTTATCCTGTTTATGACATAATGTCTTTCCAGCATAGTCAGATAACTGAAAGTGACCACACAAAAGGAGGGTGATGTTAAGGGAAGAGGGAGGATTCATTTGTGTGCATGATTTCATGAGAAGAGTAATTGGAGCATCACGTATTTCAGGGTGACGGCCAAATAATACACGTTGGGCAGAACCACTTCTTATACTTGCTATTCCAAGAGAACCTGAAATAAAGATGTTACCAGTGCATTTGCAATGAAAATATTCCTTCCTTGAAAATGAAATTAAAGCTGGACCATTGAGATACACAAAGCTCAAGTTCTTTGTGGCCCAATTTCTTTGAGCAATTTTTATAAACACTTCCTAAGCATTTTATGAGCTATGAAAACAGTGGGGGAAACTGTACAGCCACATAAAGGTCACATGCTAAGTACATTGCTGGAAAACATACAGCAAACATGAGGAATCAGCGAAGCTTCCTGACAATTACTGTGGCCCTAAGGCAGAGTTCTGCCTCAAATTGTGTTTGTTAACCAGTAGGAATGCTTTTAAGGTTTCTCCTGTCACTTGGAATAAAATTTTTAAGTTACAGATGTACAAGGAAAAGTCTTCCATTCATGTAGTTTCATTTTGCTATCATGGTACTGTTGGAAGTAAGGAAGAAAGGTATTTTGACTTCAGAGGAGGATTTTTTCTCTTACTCCTAAAATATTGGTCATGTTAGTTTAATATCAGAGATGAATTATTTGGAAGCAAATTATGCAATAGCTTTTTTTCCTTTTGTGTTTCATGATTTATTTTCTGTAATAGTACATAGTTTTGATCCACAGTTAGTCTGATTTTGAAGTATTTCTTTTCTTGAGGGCCTCTACATATCTTTCCTCCTTTTATCTCTAGATTAGATTACTGTGGTGTTATTTTAGGGTTCAGAAGCTTCAGTTAAGCAAACCATGTGGAAGTACATGCAGAATGCTTATCTTAGTGATAGTCAGCAGCTTATATTTCAAGTTTTCTTGGCATCACAAATATGCCAGGAAATGTATTTTGATTTGGATGACGAGGGGCAGTTGAGGGAATTGGAACTTAAAAAAAAAAATCGAGTTTAGGATTCAAATATATAACATCCTGTGCTTGGATGTTTTTCTAGAATCCAGGAATCCTAGGGAAGAAACACTGATCTCATAGACTTTTAGGGTTGGAAGGGACTTTAGAGATAAGGTGGTTCAACCTCCTCATTTTACAGATAAGAAAACTGAGGGTCTGAGAAGTGACTTACTCAAGCATTACCTTCCCAGATGTTTTGAAATATGATTAATCTTTTAAATGGACTTTGAAAAAGATTCAATAATACATACAATTTTTCATAATAACCAGCTACTTAAGTTTTCTATTAAAGTCAGCCTGATAGAAGGAATAGTTTTGGAAATTAGAACCTTGGCACTTTCAAAGTCCATATTTTTTTAAATAATAAGATCAAACGATACAGATGTACTGTTACAGAAAGTAGAGGCATATTATGATGTTAACCTGAAATGAAAAATGCCCCAAACCAATTCTTTGATCAGGGTAGCACAAAGCTAATTTGTAATAAACATTATTATTCTTTCTAGGCACAGGGCTTAGTCTTTGTTTTAAAAAGGACATTTGTTCCCTGTTAGTCTTTTCTTTAGGCTTCTTATTCCAAAGAGCTGGTTAAGAGGTAAATTATAAGGAAAAGGGGGAAAAAAGTAAATCTTGTAGAAAGAAAGCAAATTAACTCTCAGAAGGAGACATGATAGGGATAAACATTTTAAAAAGAACAGTTAGAGGAGATGTTAAAATTGGAGTTGAAGTCTCTTCAGTGAACTCAGAGTGCTAAAGAGATCAAAACACAAGTGAACTTTACAAAGAGAAAACTGTCTGGTGGCCACAAAATGAAAACCTATTCTAACCAGAAACTCACAGATACTTACCCTTGGTGTAAAGTAGAACCCAGTGAGAGAAATTAATGACAACATGAAGCCTATCATGAACAACTGAAAAAAAAGTTTTAAAATCACACATTCTACTGATTATGTTGTTCTACTAATGAAGGGAGGGAAAACTCAAGCCTAAGAGATGGATGAGGAACAAAGAATAGGGCACTAAGAATTCTTGGATTTGTTACAAGCTCCACAGCTGATTGATGGTGTCAGTGTTCTGAAAAGACTTAAACCTACTTTTGAATTCTTACTGTCTGTCTTTTGCAATCATGGAACTTAGCTATAGGGAAAGCACTCTTTGGGAAACATGTCTGAGCTTGGGACCTGCTGATTACTTGGAAGCCAGTTGACTTTTTCCTCTAAATTTCAAAAATGAATAAATAAAAGATCTGATTATAGAAGAAAGGCAGCATTTCAAGAAATAAAAGCAGTTTCCTTTATATAAGTGTGAAGGAATACTATGGGCCATAAAGTAGCTCATGATACAATGAAAATGATCCTAATTTTACAGGTCGTTTGTTCTGATACCTAATTTTTTTTTTTTTTTTGACCGCGTGGCTTGAGGGATCTCAGTTCCCCAACCAGGAATTGAACCTGGGCCACAACAGTGAAAGCGCTAAATCCTAACCACTAGTCCACCAGGGAGCTCCCATGATATCTTTATTTTAATTGAAGTATAGTTGGTTTACAATATTATATTAATTTTAGGTGTACAGCATAGTGATTCAGTATTTTTACAGATTATACTCCATTAAAAGTTATTGCAAGTCTATAATTCCCTGTACTGTACAACATAATCTTGTTGCTTCTCTATTTTATACATAGTAGTTTGTATCTCTTAATCCCATACCCCTAATTTGCCCCTCACTCTTTCCCCCTCCCCATTGGTAACCACTAGTTTGTTTTCTATATCTATGAGTCTGTTTCTGTTTTGCATATTCCTAGAGAATATTACACTTAGTAAAATAAGTCAGTCAGAGAAAGACACGTACTGTATGATATCACTTATATGTGTAATCTAAAAAAATAATACAAATGAATGCATATGTTCTGAAATCTTAATGCTTTTTCATGAGTATTTTCCTATCAGAGTCCTGATCTTTCTGAGATCTGGATCCAGAGCTCTCATTGGTTCAAAATGATGTCATTCTTCCTGTCTGCAGTAAATTAAGAAGAATAAAACTTTAAGAGGGAATCTTTAGTTTTCATGCATTTTAGTAAAAATCATTTTCTATATAGATGTCTAATCTTTTCCCCAGTCACCCAACTTGAATCCTTGGGTAAGAGGACTCCATTTATAGGATACTATGATAAAATGGTGATGTGTCTAAAGTGATTTTGCAGCTAGGCAAATTTCAGCTAAAGTGGCAAAGAGCAGAATTCTGTGTTTTAAACTGAATATGGTAAAGTTGTCTAGTTTTCCTTAATATCCTTTAGGAGGGCCCAGAAACAGAGCTCCTCTAAGGGATGTTAAACACCTGATGATAAATGATTTTGCAAGTGATGCTCAGGGATCAAAGTTCTAGCTAGAGAGGAGTGATGGGAAAAGTGCATGCTGGTGGAAAAGCCAGAGCTGTTTGGGTCTTGGCCACCACATTTATAGAGCAAAAAAGCAAATAAGTTGAAACTGCTCATTTTGGCTGACATTCCTACCACCTTCCACTCTTTCCAACCTTCCAAACTCACTTTCTGGAATATGGACACAAGCTGATTCCCTCTGAAAGATGGAAGAGATGGCTACACGTGTCTTGCAGATGGGATAAAAAGGGGGTCTGGCATTTCTGGAAATAGATGATATTCTAATAACTCCTTGAAAGAAATTTTACAGAGCAAGAAAATGATAGAGAATAAACACTATAATACATTTGTTATTCTAAGTAGCTCTAGGCCTGTGAAATCATCTTTATTATTTGCATAGGTTCTAATGAGTTGGTATGCATTTTCAGCAATATCAGGACTCATTCCTCCAACATAGAATAATCAGTATTACCTACTTTAGATTAGTATGAATATATAAGTCAACATATTTGTCTTCCACTGTGTTATCATCCATTTTATTCTCTCTCATAATGAGATGCAAAATTAATACAGTACTAGTGGTAATGGCATCAACTAAGTTAATCATTTGTTTATCTATTTTTATATGGAAAACTGTGCTAACATATAAGTATATAGAAGTTCATAAGATACCCTAGTTCTTTGCTCTCACAAAACCTAGTAATCTTGGATGAGTTTCATAAACTCTGTGGACATCTGTAAACAAAGGAGTTGAACTGGATGGTTTTGAATGTGCCTTCAAGCTCTAAAACGGAATGTGCCTAATCTCTGCCATTGGCATAGGAGATGAGAACCGTGGTTTTCACACTTTACTTGCTCCCGTTCCTTCCTTTTTCCAAAAGCATTAGAATGCTGGAGGAGATACTTGAATAAAAGGGTAGACAAGCACTTCTTTTCAGACAGAAAGAACTGCTGGAGAGAGAATAAGAGAAAAAAGGAGGATGAGATCCTAAGTCATAGGATATTGAAACCTGTGGTTTCAATTTAGAAAGCTTTTAAAATCAGAAACATGTTACTTGGTGTACCCCTTCATGCTGCCTTCAAGTAATATTAATCCCATACTCTCTTTGCATAACTGTGTTCTCTTAAGTGATCATTAAGAAATTCATGAATAATCACTAGCACTTCCTGAATCTCAGGCCCCACTGAAGTGTTTTACTTGCCTTAATCCCTACGAGGACCTCAGGAGGTAGATACTATTATAACCTTCATCTTGCGGAGGGGAGTCAAAGAGATCAAATAACTTGTCCAAGGTTACATAGCTAGTAAGAGGGAGACCCAAGATTTGAAGCAGTGTCTGGCATCACTGCCTCATTCATCCATTACCGGACCAAACTGCTACTTCCATCGCTTTATGATTTTTCATTGCTACTTATTAGAAAATGTTACTCATGAAAACCTCTATAGTCTCTTTTTATCACACACTGATGAATGACCAGTTAATAGATCTTATCTTTCCCTCCTTTCTGCCATTATAAGAAAGAATAAGTTCAATAATCATGATTTCAGTTTGCTTTTGTTTTAGTTTCCAGGGCTGATGTAACATCTTACCACACATTGGTGGCTTAAAACAACGAAAATTTCTTCTCTTCCAGTTCTGGAGGCCAGAATTCCAAAATCAAGGTATTGGCTGGGTTAGTTCTTTCTAGAGGTGGAAGGAAAATCCATCCCGCGCTTCCCTCTAGCTTTTGGTTGTTGTCAAGAACCTTTGAGGCTCCTTGGCTTGTAGATGCTTCACGTCAATCTCTGTCTCCATCTTCACATGACCTTCTCCCAAATGATCTTTGTGTCTCAAAACTGCTTCTTCTGGGCTTCCCTGGTGGCTCAGTGGTTGAGAGTCCACCTGCCGATGCAGGGGACACGGGTTCGTGCCCCGGTCCAGGAAGATCCCACATGCCGCGGAGCGGCTGGGCCCGTGAGCCATGGCTGCTGAGCCTGCACGTCCGGAGCCTGTGCTCTGCAACGGGAGAGGCACAACAGTGAGAGGCCCGCGTACCACAAAAAACAAAACAAAACAAAAACAAAACTGCTTCTTCTTTCTCTTATAAGAATGCCAGTCTTCCAGGTTGGGGCCCACCTTAAATCCAGGATGATCTCATCCCAAGATCTTTAACTTAGTTACATCTGCAAAGACGATCTTTCCAAATAAAGTGACATTCACTGGTACTGGAGATTAGGACTTGGATGAATCTTTAATGGGGACTCTATTCAACCCACTATAGCTCTATTGAATGAAACAATTTAATGGTCAAGATATTTTCTTCATTATGTCAATCAATACCTGTCTCATTCTACTGAACTCACTAATTCAACAAATATTGATTGAAAACCTCAGCTATGTCCAGGTTATAGCAGATAACAGGAGAAACTCCCTGTGCTCTTGAGGCTGGTATTGTGATTGGGAGAGAGGTAGAGGGAGAGATACAACAGACATGACAAGTAACTAATAAACAAATAAGACCATTTCAGAGAATGAAAAATGGCGTGAAAGAAATTAAACAGGACAATAGATTATTTAATTTATGAGTCCTAAGTAGCTCCTTAAATATCTGTTATATCTCTAGACACTACAAATAGTTGTTTGATTTATTTTATTAAATCAAATTCTATTTTGAGTTTTATTTCTGTTGCATAAAATCCTTCTTGGTATGATAAAGTGGTCAAAAGAAATTACAGATGTCTGCCATTGCTCATCTAACATGTTAAAGAAGTATTCCCTCATGAAAGGAATAACATACAAGATTCTCTGATTTCCCTAGGAAATTGAATTGGGGGAAAAGTA
Source organism: Orcinus orca (assembly GCF_937001465.1). Taxonomy (NCBI): domain Eukaryota; kingdom Metazoa; phylum Chordata; class Mammalia; order Artiodactyla; family Delphinidae; genus Orcinus; species Orcinus orca. The sequence goes on from NC_064562.1 coordinate 121,948,235, forward strand.
TAACTAAAGCACCAATTTACCAAGCATCAATTCCCCAACTCCCAAGCAGTACAGCATTGTAAGATTACTACCAAAAATGTCCTCAGGGATCATTATCTATAGGAACATAAAATTCTTGGAAAAAACTCAATCTGCTATAATTGGTTATATATTACTCATCAATTATAACTGAAAACTTTTTGCAAAATACATTGGCAAATGGCTTGGAAGTTGTTATTCAGGAAGTAATTCATTAAACCTAAGATTACATCTTAAAACTCGGTTTGACTTCAAATGGTACCATAACGTTAGTCTCTACAAAGCACCTGTCTAGGGACAAACATCCCATGGCTATGTAATCACCAGTTGCAAGAAAAGCCTTTGGTGATGTTTTGTAAGCTACTGAGAACTTGTTCTGGCATATTTTTTGGATTTGGGGCTGTTATATGTCCATTTTCTTTCTCCACAAATTATATTTCTTTTGTTCAATTCTGGTAATTGTCTACAAGCAGCTGGAGTATTTTACTTTAGTTCGTGAACTCTGTTATAGTGCTTGGAATTAAACAGGCACCAACGTTCATTCTCACTTGAAATACGAATTTAAGTGAAGGCCTAGTTTACTCAGATGAAAGAGATTTGGCTGTGCTTGAGATTAAACCAGTGCTTGTTTCAGCAAATACTTCAACTCCACACCTAGCTGATTTGCTGGAAAACTCATTCTTAGTTATCTGCCCAGGAAAGAAAAAGGTTGTAATCTATCCTTTCATTAGGAATTTAGACATCCCCTCTCCATAGGTAGTAAGGAAATTATTTTTTGGAAGTCATTTAGTAGTAAGTTTTACCAAGACTACTGCATAAGGCACTACCATTCCAGTTGTTTTTTAAAACTTCATTAACAAGAGAAGGTAAAAGAAACAATAAGGTAAAAGTAAAAGATATAAAAATAGTGGAATTCAAAACAAAGGAAACAAAATTAACTCAAACAGCTGTATTTAATGAGGTTGTGCTGCTATTCCTTTGCCCCCCAATAAGATATGATGTCTATAAAATTGTGATGCTGATAAATTTGTCTAGGTCTACCTCTTGCAGAACTTTTATCTCTATTCATTGGACCTCTGAAGAGTGCCTGCTGTGTACTAGGTGCTGTAGTATATACTTGATGTATGGGGGTGAACCAAACATATGTGGAATTGGGTGGCAGACATTGTAAACAAGAACATACATGAATAAATTAAATACTTTCATATAGTGGTTAGTGCTCTGAAGCAGTAAACAGGTTGAAATGATTCACATTAACCAGAGGAGAAATATTTAGATAAGATAGTTATGAAATGTTTTCCCGAGAAGTCATTTAAGCTAAGTGCCAAGTGCTACGGCTAAGTGTCAACTCAATTTATAGATTAGAAGGTCAACTGGACTTTCATATAACTAGTCAGGATTGGAGGTTATTAACCTGTGATCTTGGAACCAAAGGAGGGTAAATTTGGTGTCCAATAGCAGGATTAACCACGTGACTTATATATATTAAAATATATATGTACAAATGATATATCATTTACTTAGTAGACTGTTTCTATGAAATGGATTGTAATGGCTTTCCAGCTTGGTTCACTCACATTATTTGTCTTCGATCTGCCCCTTTTCCCCTTCCTGATCAGAGGAATTCTAACTGAATTGCAAATCTTGCACTTTCTAAACTTTGAGAGTTAATCCATTGACCCACGTGTTTAATCACACCACTTAGACAAAATCTTTTGTGGGGGGAATTTTCAAGAGTGTTGAAAGCATTAGTGGATGGAATTTACTGCTTTGAGGTGTCCGTCTAGTACAAAATGCTTTTTTGTGAAATCTTTAATCATTCTCAGTATCCTATTGATCCTCAATTTTCTTATCTGCATCATGGCTCTGATGAGGCTATGTACTTAATATTCAACTATAAACTGTGAATTGCATTCCTAAGAACCCTTAAGTTGGCATAAACCACCCAATAAAACAATTATTTCAATGTGAAAAGAGGAATTAGAATGGTAGTTTTAGCCTTGCAGTTGCAGGTTATTTTTCTTACAGGAATTCCATTAATAACTTAATAGCTATTAATACATAGCTAAAAATCAAAACAACACTGAACAGAACTAGTCTTTGACTGCATATAACTTTTTCTTCCCTTTCCTACCACCTCCAACACTATGGTTGGCACACTGCTTCTTACACATTCTAATCACTTGCAGAGTTATAATATTGGCCAGCATTTATTAAGCAATGACTGCGCCAAGCACATTTGTAAGTACATTATAAATGTTTTCTCATTAGTCTCATTTTCCAGATATGGACATTAAAGCATAGGGTGGTTAAGTATCTTGCACAAGTTCACAAAATCGGCAAGTGTGACTACGGAGTGTAAAAGCCTAACCTTTCTAGACTGCAGCTGCTATGCTCACTTCTGGTTCCTGGTTGAAGTATGGGGATCTCCTTGTAACTGATTAAGGCAAAGCTGTCAGTCCAAAGCAAAGAATGTTCCCCCAGGAGCTCAGTCGTGTTGTATCTGTTTGCTTTATGAGAAGCAAGCTGGGAAAAATTCCTGTAAAGAAAAGAATATCATTAGTTTTAATAAGGTATGTTTATAAGGTGCTAACAAACCCATTTAGAACTACATGAAAAATGCCAGTTGTGTCTCTTTTCACTTAAATTTATTTATAAAAGGACCTGACCTTTCTGATAGGGGTTCTCGTTAGGAAAACTTCAGAGTGGGGTTGGATGGTATTGATGGTAATTAAAGGCACCTGCAATACGGATGAAAAGGGTCTATGGCAGGTCGGAAGAGGCCTAGCTCATTTATACTTAAATAAATACAATACAGCTTAAAATATGACTCTACTTAGATGAATTATTTTTTCCTTAATTCTGATATGTAGAAAGTGATTACCCTGAAGCACTCATCATGCAAAATCATGCACACCCACGGTGATGGTTTGGGTTCTGGCAGCTTTGCTATGAAATTCCTCCTCCTTTTAAGATTTTATACCCCTGATGTAGAGTACAAAATACATAATGGAAGGAAATATCACATATTTCTTATACAATTTGAAAAATATGCCCCTAAAATTTCTACCAATAAAGCTTGCATTAGATGCTTCTCTGTTCATAATATAAAATACTCACCTAGAGATCAGAAACTACTTTAACACATTGGGAGTTTTCTTTTCCTAATCTCTTGAAAAATTGAGTTCTGCTGTGTCAACTTGGCTAAGTCTGCCCTGGGCTACTCTTGATGATGGAATTCCTAGAATAAACACCAAGGATGATGAAAGGTAACCTGAACTGAATTCTTCCTGAACTAGAATGAGGTTGAGAGATCACTCTGCAAATTCTTTCCGAGCTGAAAATTCATTTCAGTTGCTGCTATTACTGTGATCTATCTATACATAAGGTGAGAGGAAAATTTATGGCAAAAATGACTAGTTTATAAAAGAATTTAAGGAAGATGAACATTTGGAGAGACCGCTACTAAGGTCTATGGAAACATTGTGAGATATGTTACAAACATAGACGCAACATTGATTTGTGTTAATGAGAAGTGCTTTTGAGAACTTCATTAGTAGAAGCCATCCACTAACATGCATATCTGTCACTTGAAATACCCCGGGGGTAAATCTGAATAAATCTAAAGGAAAGAAATTTTATAGCTGAACATTTAGGCAGTATGTCTCTAGAGACAGGCACTAGAGGAAATGTTGGTCATTGGAGTTCCCTCTCTTAATTTGTATTGAATCTATTTGAAAGTTGTTAATAGAATATTGAGTTTTGTTGAAGTCACTGTTTATTACATTGCATTATGTAGCTCTACCTGATATTTTTCTTGTTTATTCATTCTTTCTTCATTTATTTGATTATAATCTATTTTCCTCTACTAAAATATGATCCTTATAAGAGCAAGACTTTTCAATGCATTCCCTCCAATATCCTGAGGGTCATAGGAACCATGACTGATACCCCTCAGCATGGGGAGGAGTAGGGCATTTCTTCCCAACATTACCTAGAACACTAGCACAGAGATTTGTACATTGAAAGTCATTAAGTATTCGTCAGGCAAACTACATAAATAGGGATTATTGCATTTCTGTCACCATCAGTGTTAACTGCATGTTGAAGATAGAAAAATAACTCCAATGAGAAATGTATCCCAGAAGAAATCAATGAATACTTAGGCTTGAGTTTGTCCTTTAGACTATAAGCCACTAAAGTACAATGCTTTGCAATCAGAAGGGTGGGGGGAGGGTGGTCATCAATAAATACAGTGGTCCCTGGGTATCCGTGGGGATTGGTTCCAGGAACCACCACCACCACCACCCCCGCCCCCATATCAAAATCTGTGAATGCTCAAGTACCTTACATAAAATGGTGTAGTACAGTCCACTCTCTGTATCTGTGTGTTTCACATCCGCAGATTCAACCAATCGCCAATGGAAATTGCCATCAGAGGATGGTTGAATCCTTCCATGGGTGCAAAACCCGTGCAGCAAATTTGGCAGGTCAGAGGACCGACTGTATATTTATTGAAAACAATCTGCATCATAAGTGGACCTGTGCAGTTCAAACCCTAGTTGTTCAAGAGTAAATGGTAATACTGACTCAGCAACTTCTTTGAACAAAAGAGTATCTGAGTGGTTACTGTACATGGTGTGGCCATAGAAGGCATTTATGAAGAGATGAAGAGCAGTGTTTATTCTAAGATCTGAAAGAAAAGAAGGAGACACTGATAAACATACTATATGAAAGAGCACTCCCTATAGGGGCAGTAGCTAGTGGAAAGGCGAGAATTAGAGGTACATTTGAAGAACATGAATTTTCCTTGGATTTTATTACAATTGCGATCAGAAACCACTGGAGAGTTTTAATAATATGAATAGTGTGATCTAATTTAGGTTTATAAGATCACTTTGACTGGTGCATGGGCTAAGGGTTGTAGAGGGTTAAGAATAGAAGCAGAGAGCCCATTTTGGAGACTGTTTTAGTAGTGTGGGTGAGAGAAGATGGTAGGGTGGAATTGAGTCCTAGTGGCCTGGCTGAGAGGAAGTAGATTCAGAATAGATTTGGAGGTAGAACCAATAATGTAGCTTGATTGGATGTGGAAAGTGAGGGAAAGAGGAATCCAGGAGAATACTTAGGAATATGTAGGATTGGAGATTGTGTGTGAACTCTGCAAATGGCAGTGAAAAATCTGGGAAACCTTGAGAAGAGAATATCAGGAGGATCAACATGGAAATTACAGAGACTAATCAGAGGTGAAATACTAAAACACTAGTAGTAAACATCTATTGAGTTCTTACTGGGCATAGAACTAAATAAATTCTTCATGTATGTTATCTCCTATATTCTGAAAAAATAAAATAAAAATCATGTGAAGTGTATATTATCAGTTTCATTTTATAGATGAGAGAAGAGAGTCTTAGATAAGTTAATTAACTTGTCCAGATCATATGGATGGAGAGAAGATAGGTAAAAAATCCTTCTGGACACTAACTGCTCACTTTCTCAGATACTCTTGGACTCTTGCTCAGGGAAACATATGAATAAGTGCTCTGAGAATGAATGAGAAATTTCACAAAAGAAGCGCAGGGAAAGTTGCTGTAGGGACTTCCCTGGCAGTCCAGTGGTTAAGAATCCACCTTCCAATGCAAGGGACACGGTTTCAATCCCTGATCGGGGAACTAAGATCCCACATGCCGTGGGGCAACTAAGCCTCCCATGTACCACAACTACAGAGCCCGTGTGCTCTAGATCCTATGCGCCACAACTAGAGAAGCCCACGTGCTGCAACAAAGAGCCCGCATGCTGCAACTGACCTGATGCAGCCAAATAAATAAATAAATAGTTTTAAAAAAAGAATGACCCTGAATTCATTCTATTTTCAATAGACATGTTTGAGAATATTATGGAATTACTAATATGTGCACTTTATATTGTACACAGAGGAAAGCACTGGAAATGTTGTTATTGAAAGGGTTGGAAACATGAAGAAGACACTACTTCCAAGAACTTATAAGCAAAAAGTGAAGATGTCTAACAACAGACTGGGATGTAGAAGGCATTCAACAATGTGAGTTGAATAATTAAGAAAAAAAAAGCTGAGATTGTTAGGAAGGCAATCATCAGAGATCAGTGAGCATTTGAGAGTGTTGGACAAGGCTTCCAAGGTAGATAGGAAATACTCTGATTAAAACAGCAAGGGAAGTCTTCAGGTAGCTGTGGGGCAATTATTTCCATAACCTTAGCTGAATTATCATGGCTCTAAGGGAGAGCCATGATTCTATTTCCTAGGCATAAACTTCACAGTCTTGAACTGATAATACTTTGCACCGTCCCAATCTTGGCTTCACATAATGGTGACAGCCTGTCTAAAATGTTAAGCAAACTGAAAGAAAAAGCAAAGAGCTTGTGAAGCAAATTGAGATTGGGCAAAGTTGTATAATTTTGTGAACTTTTGTATGACTTTCTCTTTCCTGAGGTATTGCCATTCTTTCTCTGGCTCAGTCAGCAGAGAATTCCCTTCTCTTCCTGGTTCAGGTAAATGTCCTTGTACAGCATTAAGGATGCCTCCTGTTCTTGGAGAGAGATAGTTGACATAACCCAAGATTATTGGATATCCTCTTGGGTCTTGCTAAGATTTCATTGAACCTGCTTTTCAAAAGCAAGTCACTTTCAACAGGAATCAGTGGCCGTGTTCAGTCACAGGAACAGCTTCTTCTTTCACAACATTTTATTATTTCATTTGTGATCTACATCAGCATTCATGAGCTACTTTCTGGTTAGGTTAAAAAAAATCCCGTTTTCTATACTAAGGGGTGGAGGGCAGAAGGGAAATTGGCAAGGGAGAAATTTGGTGTGATCCAGTGACTCACAAGTTCATCCCTAACTTTTATTGTCAGAAAATGTTTAAACACTTATCGCTTTTGCTTTCTCTCTGGGATCATTTGTAATTTTTGTTCTAAAATCCTTGCATCATTTACCTCCCTGTACATTCAACATCTTCTTCTCTAACTTCTGTTGGGAATATAAGATGTCAACAACATGCTATATCGATGAAACTCTGTTATCTTTTCCTTTAAAGGGTTTGTCATTTCCTGTTGTCTGTCCAGACAGATAACCACGCCTACAGGGCTTTCAGTTTAGGCTATATTATTACTTTCCTCTTTTACCTCTTGTCCCAGTATCAAGAGATACAGATAGACTTGTTTGTAATATTATACCTGGTTTGTAAGATAACCAGTTCTTCCTAGATAACTCTTCCCAGGGTTTCTGACTTTCCTTGGGTTTGCTGCCTTATCATTTAAAAGCCAAGATTTTTGTTAGTTTAAGGTCTACTTGTTCAATCTAAAAAAGCAAAGGATAGGATTTTGCTACTATATCTAGGGCTTCTGTAAATTTAATGATTTCATTAAAATTCTCTCTCCTATATGTACAAGAGGTTCCTTTTTTCCTCCAGAAAAGATAGACTTCTGTTCTTAGTTTGCTTTTGGAACTCAGCATGTTCACAGTCTTCAAACTGTAATTTTGATTTATCACTGTGATCAGATTTTCCTTATTGGAGTCAGTTGTAGATGACTTTCTCAAGACAATTATGGTAAAATTGAGAAGTAATCTCAGAAACAAGGTACTTAAGGAAGAGAACTTGCTTTCTGAAGAGAGGAAGAACACTTAAGACACTATATATTCTCTTATCTTATGGTTCATGAGTAATTGTTCAATATAAGTAAGCAGTAATTTTTTAAAGCATACAGATATCCAATTATCAATTATAACTTGCCCTAAGGTGAAAAGTAAGTGTATGTCACAGTGTCTCTTGAGTTAATTTACTATGTCCTAATGAACCAATTCACACCCCAGTAAGTCCATTCCTGTTTTTCTTTTTTCTTTTTCTTTTGCTGGATTATATGGTAGTTTTATTTTCAATTTTTGAGGAACCTCCATATTGCTTTCCATAGTGGCTGCACCAATTTACATTCCCACTAAGAGTGCACCATAGTCTAGTCAGCACTTTTTATCTCGTGCTTTATTTTTTAATTTTTGAATTATATTTTATTTATTTTTTTTATACAGCAGGTCCTTATTACTCATCAATTTTATACACATCAGTGTATACATGTCAATCCCAATTGCCCAATTCATCAAACCACCACCCCAACCCCCGTGGCGCTTTCCCTGCTTAGTGTCCATACGTTTGTTCTCTACATCTGAGTCTCAATTTCTTCCCTGAAAACCAGTTCATCTGTACCATTTTTCTATGTTCCACATATATGCGTTAATATACGAAATTTGTTTTTCTCTTCCTGACTTACTTCACTCTGTATGACAGTCTCTAGATCCATCCACGTCTCAATAAATGACCCAATTTCGTTCCTTTTTATGGCTGAGTAATATTCTATTGTATATATGTACCATATCTTCTTTATCCATCCGTCTGTTGATGGGCATTTAGGTTGCTTCCATGACCTGGCTATTGTAAATAGCGCTGCAATGAGCATTGGGATGCAGGTGTCTTTCTGAATTATGGTTTTCTCTGGGTATATGCCCAGTAGTGGGATTGCTGGATCATATGGTAGTTCTATTTTTAGTTTCTTAAGTAACCTCCATACTGTTCTCCATAGTGGCTGTATCAATTTACATTCCCACCAACAGTGCAACAGAGTTCCTTTTCTCCACACCCTCTCCAGCATTTGTTGTTTGTAGATTTTCTGATGATGGCCATTCTAACTGGTGTGAGGTGATACCACATTGTAGTTTTGATTTGCATTTCTCTAATAATTAATGATGTTGAGCAGCTTTTCATGTGCTTCTTGGCCATCTGCATGTCTTCTTTGGAGCAATGTCTATTTAGGTCTTCTGCCCATTGTTGAATTGGGTTGTTTGTGTTTTTAATATTGAGCTGCATGAGCTGTTTATATATTTTGGAGATTAATCCTTTGTCCATTGATTCATTTGCAAATATTTTCTCCCACTCTAAAGGTTGTCTTTTCATCTTGTTTATGGTTTCCTTTGCTGTGCAAAAGCTTTTAAGTTTCATTAGGTCCCATTTGTTTATTTTTGTTTTTATTTCCACTACACTAGGAGGTGGATCAAAAAAGATCTTGCTGTGATTTATGTCAAAGAGTATTCTTCCTATGTTTTCCTCTAAGAGTTTTATAGTGTCCGATCTTATAATTAGGTCTCTAATCCATTTTGAGTTTATTTTTATGTATGGTGTTAGGGAGTGTTCTACTTTCATTCTTTTACGTGTAGCTGTCCAGTTTTCCCAGCACAACTTATTGAAGAGACTTTCTTTTCTCCATTGTATATCTTTGCCTCCTTTGTCATAGGTTAGTTGACCATAGGTGCATGAGTTTGTCTTTGGGCTTTCTACCTTGTTCCATTGATCTATGTTTCTGTTTTTGTGCCAGTACCATATCTTCTTGATTACTGTAGCTTTGTAGTATAGTCTGAAGTCAGGGAGTCTGATTCCTCCAGCTCTGTTTTCTTCCTTCAAGACTGCTTTGGCTATTCGGGGTATTCTGTGTCTCCATACAAATTTTAAGATTTTTTGTTCTAGTTCTGTAAAACATGCCATTGGTAATTTGATAGGGATAGCATTGAATCTGTAGATTGCTTTGGGTAGTAGAGTCATTTTCACAATATTGATTCTTCCAATCCAAGAACATGGTATATCTCTCCATCTGTTGGTATCATCTTTAACTTCTTCCATCAGTGTCTTATGGTTTTCTGCATACAGGTCTTTTGTCTCCTTTGGTAGGTTTATTCCTAGGTATTTTATTCTTTTTGTTGCAGTGGTAAATGGGAGTGTTGCCTTAATTTTTCTTTCAGATTTTTCATCATTAGTGTGTAGGAATGCAGGAGATTTCTGTGCATAATTTTTTATCCTGCAACTTTACCAAATTCAGTGATTAGCTCTAGTAGTTTTCTGGTAGCATCTTTAGGATTCTCTATGTATAGTATCATGTCATCTGCAAACGGTGACAGTTTTAAATCTTCTTTTCCAATTTGTATTCCTTTTACTTCTTTTTCTTCTCTGATTGCCATGGCTAGGGCTTCCAAAACTATGTTGAATAATAGTGGTGAGAGTGGACATCCTTGTCTTGTTCCTGATCTTAGAGGAAATGGTTTCAGTTTTTCACCATTGAGAATGATGTTTGCTGTCGGTTTGTCATATATGGCCTTTATTATGTTGAGGTAGGTTCCCTCTATGCCCACTTTCTGGAGAGTTTTTATCATAAATGGGTGTTGAATTTTGTCAAAAGCTTTTTCTGCATCTATTGAGGTGATCATATGGTTTTTCTTCTTCAATTTGTTAATATGGTTTATCACATTGATTGATTTACATATATTGAAGAATCCTTGCATCCCTGGGATAAATCCAACTTGATCATGGTGTATGATCCTTTTAATGTGTTGTTGGATCCTGTTTGCTATTGTTTTGTTGAGGATTTTTGCAACTATATTCATCAGTGATATTGGCCTGTAATTTTCTTTTTTTGTGGTATCTTTGTCTTGTTTTGGTAGCAGGGTGATGGTGGCCTCATAGAATGAGTTTGGGAGTGTTCCTTCCTCCACAATTTTTTGGAAGAGTTTGATAGAATTCACCTGTGAAGCCATCTGGTCCTGGACTTTTGTTTGTTGGAAGATTTTTAATCACCATTTTAATTTCATTACTTGTGATTGGTCTGTTCATATTTCCTATTTCTTCCTGATTCGGTTTTGGAAGGTTGTACCTTTCTAAGAATTTGTCCATTTCTTCCAGGTTGTCCATTTTACAGGCATAGAGTTTCTTGTAGTAGTCTCTTAGGATGCTTTGTATTTCTGCGGTGTCTGTTGTAATTTCTCCTTTTTCATTGCTAATTTTATTGATTTAAGTCCTCTCCCTCTTTTTCTTGATGAGTCTGGCTAATGGTTTATCAATTTTGTTTATCTTCTCAAAGAACCAGCTTTTAGTTTTACTGATCTTTGCTATTGTTGTCTTTATTTCTATTTCATTTATTTCTGCTCTCATCTTTATGATTTCTTTCCTTCTGCTAACTTTGGGTTTTGTTTGTTCTTCTTTATCTAGCTCCTTTAGGTGTAAGGTTAGATTGTTTATTTGAGATTCTGCTTGTTTTGTGAGGTAGGCTTGTATTGCTATAAACTTCTCTCTTAGAACTGCTTTTATTGCATCCCGTAGGTTTTGGATCATCGTGTTTTCATTGTCATTTGTCTCCAGGTATTTTCTGATTTCCTCTTTGATTTCTGTAGTGATCTCCTGGTTAGTTAGTAATGTATTGTTTAGCCTCCATGTGTTTGTGTTTTTTACGTTTTTTTCCCTGTAATTCATTTCTAATCTCATAGCATTGTGATCAGAAAAGATTCTTAATATGATTTAAATTTTCTTAAGTTTACTGTGGCTTGATTTGTGACCCAAGACATGATCAATCCTGGAGAATGTTCCATGCACACTTGAGAAGAAAGTGTAATCTGCAGTTTTTGGATGGAATGTCCTATAAAAATCAATTAAATCTATCTGGTCTGTGGTGTCATTTAAAGCTTCTGTTTCCTTACTTATTTTCATTTTGGATGATCTGTCCATTGGTGTAAGTGAGGTGTTAAAGTTCTCCACTATTATTGTGTTACTGTCAACTTCCTCTTTTATAGCTGTTAGCAGTTGCCTTGTGTATTGAGGTGCTCCTATGTTGGGTGCATATATATTTATAATTGTTATATCTTCTTCTTGTATTGATCCCTTGATCATTATGTAGTTTCCTTCCTTATCTCTTATAACATTCTTTATTTTAAAGCCTATTTTATCTGAGTATCGCTACTCCAGCTTCAGCTTTCTTTTGATTTCCATTTGCATGGAATATCTTTTTCCATCCCCTCACTTTCCATCTGTATGTGTCCCTAGATCTGAAGTGGGTCTCTTGTAGACTGCATATAGATGGGTCTTGTTTTTGTATTCATTCAGCAAGCCTGTGTCTTTTGGTTGGAGCTTTAATCCATTCATGTTAAAGGTAATTATCAATATGTATGTTTCTATGACCATTTCCTTAATTGTTTTGGGTTTGTTTTTGTAGGTCCTTTTCTTCTCTTGTGTTTCCCACTTAGAGAAGTTCCTTTAGTATTTGTTGTAGAGCTGGTTTGGTGGTGCTGAATTCTCTTAGCTTTTGCTTGTCTGTAAAGCTTTTGATTTCTCCATCGAATCTGAATGAGATCCTTGCCAGCTAGAGTAATCTTGGTTGTAGGTTCTTCCCTTTCATCACTTTAAGTATGTCATGACACTCCCTTCTGGCTTGTAGAGTTTCTGCTTAGAAATCAACTGTTAACCTTATGGGAGTTCCCTTGTATGTTATTTGTCATTTTTCCCTTGCTGCTTTCAGTAATTTTTCTTTGTCTTTAATTTTTGCCAATTTGATTACTATGTGTCTCATTGTGTTTCTCCTTGGGTTTATCTTGTATGGGACTCTCTGTGCTTCCTGGACTTGGGTGGCTATTTCCTTTCCCATGTTAGGGAAGTTTTCGACTATAATCTCTTCAAATATTTTCTCTCGTCCTTTCTCTCTCTCTTCTCCTTCTGGGACCCCTATAATGCGAATGTTGTTGCATTTAATGTTGTCCCAGAGGTCTCTTATGCTGTCTTCATTTCTTTTCTTCTTTTTTTCTTTATTCTCCTCTGCAGCAGTGAATTCCACCATTCTGTCTTCCAGGTCACTTATCCGTCCTTCTGCCTCAGTTATTCAGCTATTGATTCCTTCTAGTGTAGTTTTCATTTCAGTTTTTGTATTGTTAATCTCTGTTTGTCTGTTCTTTATTTCTTCTAGGTCATTGTTAAACATTTCTTGCATCTTCTTGATCTTTGCCTCCATTCTTTTTCCGAGGCCCTGGATCATCTTCACTATCATTATTCTGAATTCTTTTTCAGGCAGGTTGCCTATCTCCACTTCATTTAGTTGTTTTTCTGGGGTTTTATCTTGTTCCTTCATTTGGTACATACCCCTCTGCCATTCATCTTGTCTATCTTTCTGTGAAGGTGGTTTTTGTTCCACGGGCTGTAGGACTGTAGTTCTTCTTGCTTCTGCTATCTGCCCTCTGGTGGATGAGGCTATCTAAGAGGCTTGTGTAAGTTTCCTGATGGTAGGGACTGGTGGTGGGTAGAGCTGACTGTTGCTCTGGTGGGCAGAGCTCAGTAAAACTTTAATCCGCTTGACTGCTGATGGGTGGGGCTGGCTTCCCTCCCTGTTGGTTGTTTGGCCTGAGGCAACTCAACACTGGAGCCTACCTGGGCTCTTTGGTGGGGCTAATGGCAGACTCTGGGAGGGCTCATGCCAAGGAGTACTTCCCAGAACTTCTGCTGCCAGTGTCCTTGTCCCCACGGTGAGACACAGTCCCCCCCACCCCGCCTCTGCAGGAGACCCTCCAACACTAGCAGGTAGGTCTGGTTCAGTCACCCCTGGGGTCACTGCTCCTTCCCCTGGGTCCCGATGTGCACACTAATTTGTGTGTGCCCTCCAAGATTGGAGTCTCTTTCCCCCAGTCCTGTCAAAGTCCTGCAATCAAATCCCATTAGCCTTCAAAGTCTGATTCTCTAGGAATTCCTACTCCCATTGCCAGACCCCCAGGTTGGGAAGCCTGACGTGGGGCTCAGAACCTTCACTCCAGTGGGTGGACTTCTGTGATATAAGTGTTCTCCAGTCTGTGAGTCACCCACCCAGCAGTTACGGGATTTGATTTTACTGTGATTGCACCCCTCCTACCATCTCATTGTGGCTTCTACTTTGTCTTTGGATGTGGGGTATCTTTTTTGGTGAGTTCCAGTGTCTTCCTGTCCATGACTGTCCAGCAGCTAGTTGTGATTCTGGTGTTCTCACAAGAGGGAGTGAGAGCACTTCCTTCTACTCCACCATCTTATTTCCTAATCCATTCTTGTTTTTCTGATAAAACTGGGTTGAACACAGCAAAAAACTCACTCATCCAATCACTCTTTACAATAAAAAGTCCTTTATCTCTTGGCTCTGGATTCAGCTGATCAGACTTATTGGTTTATAACAAAACATTATTAATGTAAATATAGACTCTTGTTTACAATTCTGGCTTTCTTTGATTCTGGCTGGCCAAATGCTGTGGCAGCCGCCAAGAAGCAATTTTTTTTTTTTTTAAGTCTAAATACAATTCTGACTTTTCCACCTAAGCTGTGGTAATATAATAGGAAAGCAATTAACAAGAGTACCTCAAAAACCTTAACCACTGCTGTGGACTGAATTGTGTTCCTGCCATATTCACATGTTAAAGCTCTAACCTGCAAGATGATTGTGTTTGGGACAGGGCTTTTGGAGGTAATTTAACTCAGATGAGGTCCTAAAGGTGCAGTACTAATCCAATAGGATTGGTGGCCTAAAAGAAGAGGAAGAGAGAGATCTCTCTCTCCCTCCATTCACATGCATTGAGAAAAGGCCATGTAAGGACACAGCAAGAGAGTGGTGTCTGTAAGTCAGGAAGAGAGCTCTTACCAGAAACTGTGCTGGACCTTGACCTGGGACCTCTAGCCTCTAGAACAGTAGAAATAAGTTTCTATTGATTAAGCTGCCCAGTCTATGGTATTTTGTTATGGCAGTTTGAGCAGACTAATACAACTACCCTTAGAAAGAACCACATAAAAGAGAGGACACAATTCCTCTAGGAGTGAAGCATATAGTTTTAATGAAAATGAAGGGGGCAGGGCAGAACCTTTAAAAGACTGAAGATATGACAAGAACTGGTTAGAACGAATTAGGTCTAAGATGGCCACAGGTTTGACTTCAGATAGACCTTGAGTCTCATTATACACTCATTGTAATACATCAGGTATGCTAAATGACACACCCACCAGTGCTATGACAGTTTGGAGGCTAACCATAAAAGGCCAAAAAGTGGGCAGTGGCCCAATTCCTGTATGTCTCTGCCCCTTCTCCAAAATAGTTGTAATAATCCTCCCATTCATTAGCCTATGAAATTACCCAGCCCATAAAAACTAACCACCCCATATTTCAGGGCCTCTCATCTTCTGAGATGGCCCACAGTTTGTCTGTGGAATGTGTTTCTCCCATGGCCGCTCTCGATTTCCAAAGTTATCCCATTCCCTGGGGCCACTCTCGCCTTTTGAGACAGACTGCATTCTTGATAGGGATAGAATAGGACAATTATACATGTAGTTGTAAAAGTCCCAGTAGGGGATTATAGATAGAGAGGGAAGGAAACCTAGGGAACTTTGGGAGACCACCGTATGCTAATGATTGCACAAGAAATGTCATGGAATGAAGCAGGCTTGCTAAGTGAAAGAAAAATGTAACCACCATTCTGCTGATTTGAATGAGCGCTATGACGGTCCTAGTTTGACCTTATAAGGTCAGATACTCTCCTGCCTGATATGAAGGAGGAGCTAGTGATGTAAACCTGACATCTACTTGAAAAATGAGGAAGAAGGCGGTCCTTTCCCCCTCCCCTACTCTCCTTTGATTATAAAAATGTAGCCCACCGAATCATCAGGGCAGAGCCCCCTGGCCTGCAAGCTTGCATCTCTCAAAAATGTCCCATATTAATAAGTCTACGTCTTGCCTCTCACTTTGCCTCCCACTGAATTCCTTTCTGCACTGAGACACAAAGAACCTGAGCCTCAGTAAGTCCAGACACCAGGTGAGTGATTCTAATTAAAAGACCATGGGTTCAAGTCGCAATCAGAGATACATGGTTTCATTCTGCCTATGGAATGTGGATTTCTCTAAATAAATCCACTTCTTACCTATCACTTTGAGTCTCACTGAATTCTTTCTGCGACAAGACATAAAGAACCTAATCTTCATTAAGTCCTGAGACCAGGTGTGCGATTTCGATTAAAAGATAGTGGGTTCAAGTCCAAAATCTGAGTTGTGTGGTTTCAAAAACTTTCCTTAATGTTTTCCATGGGGACTTGTCTTCTGTCCCTTCTCTCAGTATGTATATTTAACTTATCCAATGGATACGATGTTCATAAAATTTATCATCTAAATCAGTACAGTTTTTATAACTATAGGCTGGGATCATCTAGAGCAAACCGAGACAAATTGTCACCCTTCTTATAGAGAATGTCTGCCCATTCCTAGGGCCATCGTAAGTGGACTATCCCATGTTAATTGTCCAGTGATGGCTTTGGTTGGTGATACTGGGTCATTATCCATTGGTTACTCCCAATCTTTGTTTTCCTGCTGTTTTCAGATGTTACCCATGTTCGCTGCTTTCCTTCACTGCCTAAGTACAAATAGAGCCAATTTTCCTTTGATGCCAGATTAGTATTTACAGAATCTTTGATTTATACTGTCTCCAACTATAATTTAAGACAAGTTCTCTGAATTTCATGATAATTTATTCAAAGATATCTTATATATCAGTTCAAAGATACAACATTTAGGCCATTTTTTCCAGAGGCAAAGATCAGGCAAGAAGCATGATATTCATTATATAAATAAATGGATTTTTAATATAAAGAGTAATTTGTAGCCTTGCTATTCCTACTTCTCTACTAATTCTAAGGAGCATGGGTAGAAGAGGAGAGGAAAGAATCTCATTTATTGAGCTCAAGGTCCTTAACAATGTCTATAGGTGGACTGTGGTCTCTATAGTCCAGTCTTGAAAGGTAAGACAGTTATATGGGGTTCTTTATGACAGAGTAGTGTTTTTAAAAAATAATAGCTTCCTCATTTCCTCCTAAATAATGGAAGTTCTCCCACTGAATGACACATAAGTGGGATATATTTTTATTATTAACATATTTGTGAATTTTCTATTTCTTCTACATTAAGCAATCTATTTTTAAAATATATTAGAGGATATTGAGTGGAAAATACACTCTGTCCCAGAGTTGTGGTTAAGGCCTCAAATTGTGGACAAGAGGCACTAAGTATCCTACTTTGAAAGCCAGTATGTAATAGAAGCCAGCCATATTCCCACAGGACTTGTTAAGAGGTGAAAAGTACATACCACCCCCTGCCAACAGTGACTAAGAAGAGAACTGGGGACGGAAAAGGGAATCATCAGCCTTGTAGGGTGTGCTAGTTGAGAGTGATGCTAACTGCTATAACTAACAAAGACCTATATTTCAGAATAAAATAAAATTTTATTTTTCTCTCATGCAGTTGAACGATGTGGGTGTTCCCGGTTGGATGGTTTTCCTTTAAGCACTCTTTCCAGCTTGTAACTTTGCCACTTTCAGCACATGGCTTCCAACTTTGTCCTGGGTGGGTGGGTGGGGGTCATCTCCATTCCATCCAGCTAGAAAGGGAAGACATGGAGGATTATTCATGGGAGGGTGTTATGGGCTATACTAGCTTGGTAGGGCAGCCATAACAAAATACCACAAACTGGGTGGCTTAAACAACAGAAATTTATTTTCTCACAGTTCTGGAAGCTAGAAGTCCAAGATTAAGGGGGCAGCAGGTTTAGTTTCTTGTGGGGCTTCTCTCTTTCACTTGCAGATGGCCACCTTCTGGCTGTGTCCTCACATGGTCTGTCCTCTCCATGTGTGCATCCCTGGTGTCTATTTGCGTGTCCAAATTTCCTTGTCTGGTAAGGATACCAGGTTGGATTAGGGCCCACCCTAATGGGCTCATTTTAATTTAATCACTTATCTCCAAATATAGTCACATTCTGAGGTACTAGGAGTTAGGGCTTCAATATATGAATTGGGGGAGGATATAATTCAGTAACATGGGCCAGCCATTAAAGTCATATAAATTACTTCCACTCAATGGAATCCTTGGCTAGAACTCCAACTCCTGGCTACACCTAAATGCAAAAGGAACTAGGAAATGTAGCCTACCTGTGTAGCCAGGAAGAAGAGAAAGGAAAATGAATGGGTTTGATCAGGGAGCAGAGTCTTCCATAGTCCGGTCACCAAATATCCATTTCACACTTCTTACTCATGGTGTTTACCTACCCTGCCTCCACAGATTCAATGTGTATGATCTCCAGGTGGTGAGCAGTCTTACTATAATATCCAGATATAGCTTCTGCTGGTCCAGTGACTATGAATTTAAAAGACAAGTTATCTCCTCACCTCCTGCCTCCATACCTAATATATAATAGTGAAGCAGGAACAGAATAACAGCAGTAAACTGTCCAAATGAGGAAGAATGAGAGAGACACAGCAGTGTCTGGTACATAGCAATAATGAACTCCTGTAGGGCAGGCATTATAGGGTCCTTTGCTCTGGCATTTCTTGATTAGATCCTTATTCTGCCCTCTGGGAGGACCATTCCTGATCACTGCTCTGTGAGGCCACTGGCTCTACTTTTTGTGAGATTCATTCTTGTCTATTATCCTCCATGGCCACATCTCAAGTGCACTTTGGGCATATACTCATTGGGAGTTGTTCAGATTTTGCAGTCCACTTCCTGGTTAGGTAAGTTTGGGCACCCATGGATTGGTTGAAGATTCAGGAAGTCAAAGGCATATATAATTTCTTTGGTAAGACAATGCTCTCAACACCTTAGGAAGACTTTTACCTACTTGCTTCTAATCAGTTCCCCATGCCAATAAGCTTACATGAAATTCTTTCCCAAATATAACTCTCAAACCTGGTTTATGCCTTTGCTGCCTCCCTTCCATGCTTCTCTCCTCTTGGAAGCTTAAGGGAAACTACCTTGAGTTCATATGAAACAATAGTTTGTGGTGGAAATACACTATCCTCAATTCAATCTCAAAAGCAGAGCTGAGTTCCTTGTTCAGTTAAGTCTTATGGGGCCTCTGTTATTCAAAGGCCTTATCAATTTCTTACTATTTAGAATCTAGAAAAGTTAGCTTTTCTTAATTTTTGAAAGCCAGGATTTCTGGATTCTTTCTATACCCTTTCATTTCTGTTTGCAGACTGTGCAAGTCTTTCCTCATCTCATTTCTTTCTTGTGATACCTTGTTAAAGGCATTGAGTAAAAGCCAAGATTCACACGCCTGTAAACCACTTCCCCTAGAATGACTGGTTCAGGTGCCATTGTTTTACCTTCCACGCAGGAGGTGGTTTTGCCAGATATTTTGCCATGCATAATGTCTGCATCTTTCCAACTCCAATATTATTATTTATTTACTTAATTTGGATCTTCGTTGCAGCATGCGGGCTGGGCTCTTAGTTGCCACGTGCAGGATCTAGTTCCCTGACCAGGGATCGAACCCACGCCCCCTGCATTGGGAGTGCAGAGTCTTAACCACTGAACTACCAGGGAAGTCCCCAATATTATTTTTCTTACCCCTTGCTGCCTTTGTTTGAGGCAATATTCCACCCCAGTACCAATTTTTATGTTAGTTTTGATAGGTTAACTGCCATGATAGACAAACATAAAAACTTTGGAGAGAAGAATAAAAGAATAAAAGTTTATTTCTGTTTACTTAGCAATAATGTGGGTCAAATTTCGGGGAAAGGGGTGTTGGGTCTATGTGTTCATTTGGGGGCACAGCTTGTTGGAGGGTCTGCTATCTTCTGCGCTCCTCCTGGGCATTGATAACCAAACTGAAGCTAAGGGAAAGACATCAAAAATTATTTCTTAGAGATTTTAATGGTCTCAGGCTAAAAGTAGTACACTTTACTTCTGCTCTTTGCATAGAACTCAGTGTCATGGTCACACAAAAATGCTAGCAATTCTGGAAAATATAGACTAGTTTTGTGCTCACTGAAAACATATTTGGTAATCAGACAGTTGTCTGTGCCACTGTGGAGTAAAATATTTGTAGGAAAAAGGTCTTTCCTAACTTCCTTACTGAAGCTAAGTGAAGGCGAACCCAAAACGATAACTCATGAAGACTGGTGGTGTCTTTAAGAAGGGGAAACTGATTTCTCTTCCCTTAACAGGTACTTTCTGAGCTTCAGTCCTCCAGAGGATAGAACATGGTAAGAGATTTCTGGGGAGAACTTTAGAGGGCCCAGGAGTATAGCATAAATTCTTACTAAATTCCTCTACTCCCACACTGGAAAGGAGAGAGTTTAAGGGCCTAGGCAGTAAACAGAGACTGGCATTTACTTTTTTGAAGACAAGAGGCTCCATGGAGTAACAGGGATTGAGGGACGAGTGATATACAGTAGTTTGTCTGGAGAAGAAAATTAGGACAATTGCTTCCCAGTGTCAGGTCTGCAAGGCTTGTGAGATGTGGCTTCACATGGAAGAGCACAGAGGGTGGTGAATGGACAACTTTTATGTATTGCATAGGTAGCCACTGAGAAGAGTGACAAAATGCCCAACCAGAGAAGTTGTGGGGAGATGTGTCATTGCCGGTGAAGCTAAAGGGACACATAGCTGCTCTTCTAAGGAAGTCTCTTGAGCAAAGGAGGAGGCTTAAGTGAAAGTGTACACCAGGCGGAGGAAACCATGAATACCACGCACATGCAGATCCTAATATCAGTAAAGTCCCCAATAACAGATGAAACCAGAAAACCAGAATGTGATCGGGAGTACCAGTCAACTACCAGCAAGCAGGAAGTTGTACAGACAGACCATGCCTCCTCTCTTCCTTATCCCTGCCCCACACTAGAGGAAATAGAACCTTCTCCCTGACACTATCTAGTCCATGCATCTGAGGCTTCTGGTTTAGTTTATGTAGGTGGTAGAGAGGAAATTAATTTTGGATCTAGTTCAAGTTTGAAGTTTCAAAATGAATAAGATTATTTTTTTGTTTTTGTTAACAGCTTTATTGAGGTACATTTGACATACAATAAGCTGCATTTATGTAAAGCATGCAATTTATATATATTGAATATCCTTTCTCCTCTCTCTCTCTCTCTCTGTGTGTGTATATATATATATATATATATATATATATATACACACACACACATATATATATACACACACATATCTGAGAAATCACCCCAAATCAATATCCATCACCAGCAAAAATTTTCTCATGTCCCTCTGTAAAACTCTTTTTTGCCTGTCTTCTTTCATCCAGCATACTTGTTTTGAGATTCATCCATTTTGTTGTGGCAATAGTTCATTCCTTTTTATTGCTGAGTAGTATTCCATTGTTTGAATGTTCCATAATTTGCTTATCCATTCACCTGCTGATAGACAGTTGTACTGTTTTCAGATTTTAGCTATTACAAATAAAACTGCTATGAATATTTTTGTACAAATCTTTTTATAGATATGCTTTCATTTCTCATGAGAAATACTGAACAGTGAAATAGAGGGTTGATATGGTAGATGTATGATTAACTAACTCAGAAATGGCTAGACTGCTTTCCAACATGGTTATATCATTAAATATTCTCACCAGCATTGTATAAGAATTCTATTCCTCCATGACCTTGCCAACACTTGGTATTGTTCATCTTTTTAATTATAGTCTTTCTGAAAGCATGTTGTTATATTCGTTGTGATTTTAATTTGCATTTCCTTAGTGACTAATAAGTTTGGGCATCTTTTCATGTATTTGTTTACCATTTATATGTCTTTGGTGAAGTGTTCAAATATTTGCCATTTTTTTATTATTAAGTTTTGAAATTTTATATTCTATATATAAACCTTTTGTCAAAGATATGATTTACAACTATTTCCCCCAAGTCTGCGGCTTGTCTTTTTATTCTTTTAACAGTGTCTTTTGAAAATAGAAGTTTTAATTTTAATAAAATGCATTTTTTCTTTTTATGAATCATGTTTTTTTTGTTGTAATTAAGAAATCTTGACCTAATCCAAGATCACAAATAATTCTTCCTGTATTTTCTTCTAGATTTAGCTTTTTAACTTAAGTATGTAATTCATTTAAGTTAATTTTTGTACATAGCAGGAAGTATAGGCCAAAGTTCTGGGTTTTTTTTGCATGTGGATTTCTAATCGTTCCAATATAATTTGTTGCCAGACTATCATTTCTCCTCTACAGTATCTTTGGACATTTTGCAAATATCAGTTGTCTATATGTGTATGTGATCATTGATCTATTTGTCTATATTTAAACCAATACCACATTGTTTTAATTATTGTAGCTTTACAATAAGGTTTGAAGTCAGGTAGCATAAATTCTCTGACTTTACCCTTCATTTTCAAAGGTGTTTTGGCTCTTCTTTATCCTTTGCATTTCCTTTCAGCTTGTAACTTCCTACAAAAAAGCCTGCTGGGATTTTTACTGGGATTGCATTGACTTTATATATCAATTTAGGGAGAATTGACATTTTGACATTACTGAGTCTTCCAATCCATTTGCAGAATATATTTCTCCATATTTTTGGACTTTCTTTAATTTTCCCCAGCAAATTTTGTAATGTTCAGTGTATAGGTCCTTTACATCTTTTTCAAATCTATCCCTAAATATTTCATCTTTATGATGTTATTATAGGTAACTTCAAAAATTTTAATTTATGGTAGTTTCTATCATGTAAAAGTAAAATTGATTTTTGGATATTGACCTTTTATCCTTGCTAAACTCACTTACTAGTTCTAGTAGCTATTTCATATATTTCATCAAATTTTCTACATAGACAATTATTTCATCTGTGAATTAAGACAGTTTTACTTTTTACTTTCCAGTCTGAATGCTGTATATTTCTTTTTCATGCTGTATTGCAGTCAAGTGCCAAAACCTCCAGTGTGATGATGAATGGAAGTGATGAGAGGTGACATCCTTATTTTATTCTTTATCTTACTAGAAAAATGTCAGTTTTACCATACATGTGCTATTAGCCAAAGGATTTGTCATAGGTGATCTTTATCAGGTTGAGAAAGTTCCCTCCTGTTTCTTGTTTGCTGAGAGTTTATTTATTTATTTTTTAAATCAGGAATGCATGTTGGATTTTGTCAAATGCTTTTTCTGCACTTACTTAGATGATCAAGAGTTTTTAATTTTTTAATCTCAATATGTTGAAGTATTCTGATTGCTTTTTGAGAAAAATTACATTTTTCCTTACATTCCTGAGATAAATCCCTTTTGGTTGCGATGTATTATAATTTTTATGTATTTTTAGACTCAATCTTCTAAAATTTTGTTTAGAATTTTTGCATCTGTGAAAATGAGAAATATTGTTCTATAGTTTTATTGTGATATATTTGTTTAGTTTTGGTGTCAGGGTAATGCCGGCTTCACAGAATGAATTGGTAAATAGTTCTCCTATTCAATTTTCTGGAAATGTTTGTGTAGAATTGATATTTTTTATTTCTTAAGTATTTGTTAGAACTCACCATTGAAGCCATCTGGGGTGGAGTTTTCTTTGTGGGAAAGTTTCTGACTACAAATTCAATTTCATTAAAACAGAGCTGTTTAGATTATCTATCTTCTTGGGTGAGCTTTTGCAGTATCTTTCCAGGAATTCATCCATGCCATTTAAGATGTTAAATTTATTGGCATAAAGTTGTTCATAATATTCCCCTGTTATACTTTTACTTACATGAAAATGTTCTAGTTGACCTCTCCCATTCCTGAGAGTGGTAATTTGTGGCTTCTGTTAACTTTTTTTGCTAATCAGTCTGGCTAGAAGTTTATTAGTTTTATTGATCTCAACAAATCAGCTATTTGTTTCACTGATTTTCTCTACTGTTTTTTAATATTAAGTTTTAAATGTGAAAAATTACCATAACTGAGAAAGGTAATTTGATCAAGATGTTGTGAAGGGATCTGCTACTCAGTGGGAAAGCAAGATTTGACATTTGAGAGCAGTAATTGGAAAAATAAAATCATTTCATAGTAAGACTCCTAAACTGGTTACATATGTTTAGTATAATTACATATTAATACTATCATTCAAATATAATTTAATTGTTAACATGCATTATGTATTTTGAATGTCAAATAATGTAGTGCAGTATTTCCCAAGAAGGGGGCCACTGGACATTACATCCCTGAATATTAATGTTTGCTAGTGAAAAAAATATTTAGTCTTCAAATGGTAGGAAACAATGGTTAAACTGAGTTGGATAAATTTCTGTAGTTTTTCTCATACTTTTAAATATTACGTTGTGTATCTTTAATCTCCATGAGAGGGATATAGAGCACAGTATTTCCCAGATATATTTGGCCTGGGATCCTTTTTTTTTTTTTTTTTTTTAATGGATCATCTAGAAGGACAAGAATTTAACAAAACATCTTTTGGTGAATGTTAGTAGGTTGAATGAGCTTTAAAGTGAAACAAACCTAGGTTTAAATCCTTACCCTGGGGGATTCCCTGGTGGTACAGTGGTTAAGAATCTGCCTGCCAATGCAGGAGACACAGATTCGAGTCCTGGTCCAAGAAGATCCCACATGCCACGGAGCAACTAAGCCTGTGTGCCACAACTACTGAAGTCCGTGCACCTAGAGCCCGTGCTCCGCAACAAGAGAAGGCACCGCAATGAGAAGCCCGCAGACCGCAACAAAGAGTAACCCCGCTCGCCACGACTAGAGAAAGCCCGTGCGCAGCAACAAAGACCCAACGTAGCCAAAAATAAATAAATTAACAACAACAAAAAAATCCTTACCCTGGAAGCAATTTGATCTTGGTCAAGTAACTTAAAGCCTGTGAGCCTCTGTTCATCTTCAAAAGAGGATATTAAGAGTTCCCTTTTGGGGTGTTGGGATGATTAGAAATAATGACTATAAAGCACCTGGTAAAATGCCTGACACATAGTAGATGCTAAATTATTGGTATCAATATTAATGCTAATAACTTAATCTCCAATAATACAGGATGCTAAAAGAGAAAAGGTGCTTTACTTCCATTACTAGAGCTGACATAAGAGCATTTTGTACAATTTGGAATAATGATTTTTGTATTAAAAAATTATAACACACCTATCTTTATTCCTGAAATTACATCCAATGAAAAACATAATGTTAGGGCAAAATTGAATTGAATTCAGGAAGAATACCATGAATTTCAGCGTTTCTGCCCATCACTGATTTCTTACGTGATTATGAACAATTTAAACTCTCTTAAGCTTTGGTTTCCTCATTTATAAACTGTAGCATTTGTACTGGAATTTTCATAATGGTTTACTTTTCAATACTGATATTTATCCTTGAAAGATGTACTACCTTAAATTTAATCTCTATTTATAGGGTGTTTTGTTGTTATCTCTAACCCTTATTCTAGAAAAAGAAACATCAGCTTAACTTGATTTAGATTTTCAATCTCAAATCCTTACCCTCTGAGCAATGCTTTACCCACTTTTACCCTTAACCTTTAGCCTTTATAATTCTAATGCAGTTACTGTAAAGACAACACTTTTGGTTGTCTGCCCATGGTTCACTTTTTCCCTTCTTCCTAATAAACCTGAACTTATTCAGGTATACAGTGCTCCCATATGCAGCCATGTGCCCCCAAGAGAAGGTGGGTGACCCTGTCCCAGCTACAGTAGTATATGTAACTAGTTTGCCTAAAGGTAAGCTGATTATCCTTGCTAGTCATGGGTCCAAGAATGGAAATGTGACCCAATCCTAGCCAATGAACTGTGAAATGAAATCAGCCAGTACATTTTCTGGAAAATGACCTCAATCCTAAGAGATATCCACATCAAAGGATGGTATATTTCTTTTTATTGTCTGAATTAGGCATTTGGTCCTGCTTCAGCCATCTATCTAATTAGCCTGTGAATCAGCTCAAAGCAGGGAGGGGAAAAAGGAGAGATTGTAAGAACCTGTGTTTGGATGACATTGTTAGAGTACTTAAGTAACTTGCCCTGAAACCTGAACTTTCTATGAGTTTCTATTATGTAAGATAATAAGTTTTCTTTGTGTTTAAAATTCCTTAGGGTTTCTGTTACTTGTGGCCAAAAGCATACTGTCAAATATTTAGACTCATAACCTGATAATTTCTAATTTTATTTTTAATACTTCTTGTTTGCATTCTTTTTTTTTTAAGGAATCTAGTTTATTTCTTTTTAAAATTTATTTGTTTATTTATTTTATTTTATTTTTGGCTGCGTCGGGTTTTAATTGCAGTGTGGACTTCTCTCTAGTTGCAGTGCGTGGGCTCCAGAGTGCATGGGCTCTGCAGTTTGCTGAGTTGAGGCGTGTGGGTTCAGTAGTTGTGGCAGGCGGGCTCAGTTGCCCCTTGGCATGTGGGATCTTAGTTCCCCACCAGGGATAGAAATGCACCCCCTGCATTGGAAGGTGGATTCTTAACCACTGGACCACCAGGGAAGTCTCCCTGTTTGCTTTCTTATGCTAGTAAAACTCATAAGAGCTGAGCATTTCAAATGCAAGTTGCAAATTTGAAAAGGGAATATCCATGGTAAACAATTGTTGGGGTTAACAATCATGGAGTGTTATCTTGTTTCCTCCAGGTAGTAGATGTGCTTTGTGATGCTGCAACAAAGTAATATTTATGATGACAGGCAGATAAGCTAGGAAGGACAACCTGTTTGATTATTTCCTTATCAAAGAACCCTAGTATTTTACTTTAGAGATTTTTTAATTTGGTAAAATTTTATTAAAACCCCAGTTTTGACATTAGTTTTAATATATTTTTTCTTCTAAAAAATAAAACTTTTTTTAGTGAAGACTATTGGAGAAGTAACTTTAAGTTTTTGGCCAGAATGAATGTTTCCATAAACCTCTTCTTACCTCCAAGAAAAAAAGGCCTTTGGTATTTGAAAATACTCTTCATTGCTATATAGAATCAGTGAACTCCTGTAAAATGAGTAAGTTTTAGAATCCAGGACTTAGGTCTGATGTTGATTAGCTATGAGGAAAGAAGTGAATCAAATAGGCAATTATAATGAAAAGGAATTTTACAGCCACATTATATTTCACAGGAACAATAGTCTAAAATTTGATTTTAACCATATTGAACATATATTGGATTAGTATTTAAATGTATTGGTATAAGACAAATTTTCCATGAATCCTATTATGGAAGAGGTTGCCTCTGAGGTAGCTATAGCCTTGAAACAGTGACTTGACTTATGAGGGTTCCAACGGCACATTCCTCAAGGGTTTATGGTTTATGCCACTAACTTACTGCATGTGGAGCTGGACTCTTTAGGTACTTAAATGATTCTCACTTAATGCCTTTTTATGAATTATTGTTTACTTGGTATAAACTATAAATTGTACTTTGCCAGTCACTGCCAAAAACTCACCCACTCTTTGGGAAAGGCTCCCTTTATCACAAAATATCTTTCACTGTCAGGTGGTGTTGAGTGACTGTTACGCCAAGAATGAACAGGATGCCTTGGTAATAATTCTGGATTTGCCTGTTGTAGTTCACTCCGAGAGTGTAAGCTAATCCACCAAGAAACATGCTTTGATTTTCATCCTCATCATTAGGATGGATGAGTCATATAAGAGGTCTGAGGTACTTTATGATTAAATCCAGGAAGGTTTGGAAGCATCATAATTCCATGTTTCCCATGATAGACATAGCCAGATTTCTTAAGAATTTTTGGAGTTTTTAAAGAGGTGGGTAGCTGACCAAATGTTTCAATGCTTATTCTGTTGGAATTTCAGGATTTAGTTAGCTGATTTTTTTTTTTTTCCTTTTCCTTTTTCTCTTTCTACACTTAGAGGAAAAGAAACATTCCTCAGGGTCTGGGTTTAATATTTGGTTGGGGGTCTAGATTTACTCTATGACTGCTCTTGACGGAGGGTAGCTCCTAAGTTGAGGTCCCTTGTTTTCACCTAGGAACCTAGACTGAGACCTAGAATTTGGGATAACACCTACTTTTGGAGTACACTGTTGGTCTTCTTCCTTTTGGAGTAGTTTGAGTTTTTTTATTTCAAAATCTCAGTTGAGATATAATTTTCTTCTTGGTCTTTGGACCAATCGCTTTGCAATGCCAAGAACATTTGCCTATGTCTAATTGACTTGTTTTGAGGGGTTGTGCCAGAGACCGGGGTCTGCCTCAGCTGTAGAGTTGTTTCACTCAAGATCATTCCCTTCCTGGAAACACTTGCATCCAATGACAGATAGAGGTGAGTCCATAAAAGTTTTCTCCACTTTAGTTTGATGAAGGATGGTGCTAATCAGCAAGAGTTGCTCCACGTGGTCCCCCAACCCCTCACCCTCCCCCCACCCAGATTGACTGAAGCTTTGTGGGACCGTGTTGTGTCAAGGTTCAGCTTTTCACTCTGCCCAATCTTAATTCTCCCGGCTTTGTCTCATAGGTGTAGATCCCTAATAAACCTCCGCGGCACAAAATGGGGCTTAAAAGGTGTGAAGAGGTTTGGCTGAGGAGTCTTGTTGGTTTGTATTAAGGAATTTGGGCTTCATCTGAGGGTGATTGGAATCTATTGAAGGGTTTTAATCAGAAGTATTATGTGATTAAATTTACATTTTAAAAAGTCGCTTTATCTGCAGAAAGGAGTAGATAAGAGTGGAAATATTCTTAATGCCCTGGAGGCACGGTCAGTGGAACTGTGTGCAGGGAGGCCAGCTACGATGCTGCTGCAGAAATTTAAGCGAGAGATGAGTTGGTTAGGACTAATAATGTGACAATGGCCGTAGACTTGTTATTTATTTATTTGTTTTATTGGTTGAAGGGATGCCAATGAAGGAGAGTCAAGGAAGACTCCTGGTCTCTGACTTGAGCAATGAGAATTCTTACTGTAAAGAAGATACAATTGAATGGCTGTCTATATAGCCAGTAGGACAATTTCTAGACAGAAAGCCTTTATTTCTAAGATGAATAACATGAATAAGGGTTATAACAGTATAATAACACTTACGTTATACTGTGTTTTGGTGTCAGAGTTTTTGTTCTTCGGTGCTGCCGTTACTGACTTACCCCTATTGAGTTGTAAGTTACATGACAAGGTTTACAGTAAGGAAATCTTGCCTCAAAATGACTGTGGCTGAAGATCTGCTTCCCTTCCCAGTCCTGTTTTGCTTCCATATCACACTGTCTTGGCTCTGGGCATCATAGTGTTACAATAAAAAGATCACTTGTATTGAGAACTATCCCCAACTAGCCTTATATGATTCTAAAGAGATTGTTTCTTTTTAATCTTCATAAAGACAGTATATCTGAATTATAATTCTACATCTGACCCATTGCTCTCAAATCAAACTTTGATGGAGTTGAGGACAAATTTACCGTAGTAAATTATATTACCTTCTCTGAGTATTGACTGATGATGAACAGACTATCTCCTTAACTGAATGTCAAGAATTTTTGTTTTATAATCTCTATCTTGGAATGCCTTCATCATATTTGTTTCAATTCTTTTTAAATTTATTTCAGAGGCTGAGGAAATTAGATGGAAAAAGAAGTGCTAGAGGTGGCAGCCAATGGTATATGTAGAAAAGTACTTTTATAGTCTCCCTGAATACTAACTTCATTGGTACCAGGCTGGAATGAGAAGAGAGGGATGGATGTCTTTGATTTCAGTGTTGGATTTCCAAAAGAGAAAAGCTGATGATTTCTTTAGATGTTAAAAGCCAGGAGTCATTATCATCCAGAGTCTCAAGGAAAGACCAAGTGATCCATTAAAAAAACAAAATGTTCCATACAGTAGCAATAAACACCTAATATTTTAGGTATGTGTGGCATGAAACAGTCCATGTAAGTGATTTTTCCAGATAGCATATCTATGTTAAAGTGCTAAAACTTTATTTTTTTTCAAGGAATCTTTTTAAAATGTGTTACACATTTCCTTAGTTTTTTTCAAAGGAAAGGTATTTGGTATTATTTAAACATTTTCTCACTGTCTCAGTTCTATTGTTATAAATAATAGCTAATGAGCCATAATGTGACACACTAATATTACCAATGATTATCTCATTTGGGTTGTTTTATACTGAAGAGCTTCAGGTTACTATGCTTTTCAATTTTTTTACCTCTATTACTTTTAGTTTTTCTTACTTTTTTGAATTATATAAACATAACAATGAACAGAGTTTCTTGTGAGTGAGAAACAGACTTAAATTATAGATTTGTTACATATCTTTGGCTATTTATTTGTTCATTGTGTATTCTTTCATTCATTCATTCTTTCTATTTCCTTTTTCTTTTTTTTTTACTTGCTGATTCTTACAACATTACTGGTATAGGTTATGAGATAAGAGAGCCAAAATACTCTATTGATAAGATCACACTTTGTCCTAGTTGAGCTTAAAAAAAAAAACCCCAAAACCCCCAAAACCCCCCAAACCACCCCCCCCCACCAAATTACAAATGTCCTGGCATCAGATTTTGTCTTAATTTATATTATGAAACTACAAATAGGGTTAACATTGTTTCAGGCATGAATTTTAACATAATATAAGGGTTACTTGAGCCTGTGCCACTTGTGCACACGAACAAAATCCCTAGGCAGTTAACTGGCCTTTTTTTTAAAAAAAAAAAACTGGCTTTCTTAACCCCAGGTGTTCTCTATCAAGTTCAATTCTTGAGGAGCAGGGAAGGAAGCTGTTGGGGAAGGGCACTGTCATAGCAGTCAGTGATTCATGATGTATATTTGCCAGGGGAGACACTGTATCTTGAGTAGAGCATGGGCTGGAGCTCAGAGGAGTTGGAAGATAGCGGAAATGACCATCACAAATGGCACCTGGGGCTCAGATCATCTTCAGTCATTGCAGGGAGAAGTTTTTGTAGTTGATTTTTTCCTTCCTTTTTTGGGGGAGGGGAATGGGAGGATCAGGAGATACCTTTTTCTGTAATCTTTTGTTTTCTCTCGTGTATTTTCTTCGAAAGAATTTAGAAAAACAAACCAACCAAAACCGGGTGGTTCAAGATCTCATGGCCAAAAGCTTTGAAAAAGAATTCCCTAGTGATTGTAAAGCTGTTGCAGCTGAGAGCAATAAGGTCTGAGCTTACTGCTCGTGAGAGCCTAACAGACTTGGGCTTAAGTAATGCTTCTGCTCTTCCAAACCAACTGACCTTCAAGAAATACTTAACCACTTCAAATTACAGTATCCTCACCTGTGAAATGGAGGTAATAATATCTACCTCATAGAGTTGAGAGGATTCAATAAGATCATATACCTGGGGAAAGCATTGGAAGAATTGTAGCATTTATAAATAATGTACTAATAATATTCAACTTTCTTGTCTTGGTTTGTAAGTTCAAGTTCCTTTGTAACTAATAGATCAATAGTCTTTACAGACTGCTTTTGCCAAAAGAATTTTAGTTTTATCTGGGTTTCATTACCTTCCATTTTATCCTCCTTTTAGGAAGATGAAAACGTGTTTTGGAATATTCTCTGTGGTTTTAAAGCAGGAAATTGGGAGAGGGAAAGAAGATATTCAAGTTCCTTATCTTTGCTATAGCAAGTCTTGGATTTGCAATAAATATTTTGCATGGGAAAAAATGATTCTTGGACAGTTTTACAATGCCAAAACAAGTCCTCTGGATTCCACATTTGTTTAGTTTCTTAAAAATTGTACTCTCATTTGTTATAATAATTCACATTTGCATATTTGGTATGTATGATGTATATATATTTTTTCTTTACTATCGTTTAGTATAGTATCAATAGTCAAGCCCATCACCTCAAGGAATCTAAATCTAAGATGTTATTTAACTCATGTACATTCGAGGGACTATGGTAGGTGCTGGGCATACTTCCATGCAAAGATTTTAGTACATTGTTCAGCAGAGTGGACCTTTACCAAGGTCAGACATTTGAAAATGAAAGAAGAAACAACTTCAGTGTCTCATCAGTAGAGAAATGGTTAAATAAATGATAGTAAATCCATACAATGGAATGCTGTGCAGCTGTTAGAAAGAATGAGGAAAAGCCATATGCACTGAGTTGGAAACATCTCTAAGACGTATTAAATAAAAAAAGCAAGTCTGAGAACTATGTACATGACATGACTCCATTTAGGTTAAAAGATATCCACGTATACATATGTAATATGTATATGTCAAATATATACATTTTATTTATAGATTTATACCTATCCCATAGACAGAAACTAGAATACCCATCACCTGTGACCTTGGGGAAGGGAGCAGTTAAGTCAAGGAGGAATTTATTGTTTTGCTCTAACAATTGTGCATCATTTGGATCACTTAGAATGTAGTATTCTTGTTTACTTCCATGCATTTTTAAAATGATGAATGGACAACACAATTGGAGTAAGATCAAGAAAACTTATATAAATCTTTTTAAAATTATTTCTAATTATGATAAAATTTAAATGACATAAAATTCACCATCATAACCATTTTTAAGTGTACAGTGCAGTGGCTTCAATTGCATTCACATTGTTGTGCTACCAATCAACACCATCCATCTTCAGAACTCTTCACCTTGCAAAACTGAAACTCTGTACTCATTTAGCAATTCCCCATTCGCCTCTTCCCCTAGCCCCTGGCAGCGACCGTCCTACTTTCTGCTCCTATGATTCTTTTTTTTTTAAAATACAACAGAAAGTTTAAATCTTAGTTTTCTTTCATTAGGGTAACACCATTTCCCAAGGAAATTATACAATTTAACACATTATTTCACAGCCAAAGGCACTACATCTGCCTGCTTGTGCTTTGGGTTCGTTTTGTAACAGCTGAACCGGCTTCCACGCCTCTTCACTGGGTGAACCGTCCTTGCGGCGCCTCTTGATGACGTGCCTGGTTGTAAATGCCTGCGCCGGCTGTGCGCGCAGCAGCAGGAGGTTGGAGAGAAGCGATGCCTGGCTGTGCTGGGATTTGTACCCAGTGCGGGGGGGCGGGGACCGCAGCACAAAGGGGCTCCCGGCAGGAGTGTGGAGCGTGTGTGAGGCTTCCTCGTGCAACAACTCTGACTTAGCGGAGGTTTCATGTGCAGAAACTACCATATTCCTTATAAAGACAGTTGCCATGTTGTGGCTGAATCCGCACAGACGGAGGCTGCCCGGCTGACAGCGTTCGGAACCCGAACCCGCCTTTGCCCTGGGGAAGATGCCGTCCCTCTGAGTGTCCGCAAGCTGCTGTTGCTGTAAATTTGACTGCCTCAAGTACTTCATGTAAGTAGAATCGTATAATATTTGTATTTCTGTGACTGGTTTATTCCACTCAGTGTGTCCTCAGCTGCTAGGTCATGTCCTCAGTGTTCATCCATGTTGAATTTCCTTCCTTTTCAAGGCTGAATGATATTCCTGTGTGCGTATCACATTTTGTTTATGCATTCGGTAAATCTTTTAAAAGTGATGTTTCAGTTGGCTATAATACATAATAAAAATGTGGATAAGGATGACATTATGTTTAAAAAAAACTGAAAATCAGAAAAGAATTTAAGAAGAACTTGTAAAGTTACTGTTGTCACATAGATGGTAGAATAATCTCTCTGAGAGTTGCCCCTCCTCCCTTTTTCTTGGTCTTAGGGAATATGAATCAAGAAAGAATTGGAAAATTAAATACTTGCTCCTATAGATTGGAAAATGGATAATCCAAGTAAGACCAGACAAATAGGGCATAATTTCACTATTTGAGTCTTACCTCAAACATTTTGTTACATGTAAATTCATTAGTGCCATTCTATTTAAACTCCTGAAGGAACCAATTAAATGGACTTTAAGGATATTTTAAAAGAAGAGTAATTAGGAACACAGGGCTTTAAACTTTTTTGCCTAATTTATTCTGTATCTGGAGGCATAACTAAAACTTTACTATATAAAAGAATGGAGGAAATTGAAAAAGGGATTGCAGGATGTTAACAAAACATCATACCTGTACACGTAATATTTATATTGCCAAATGCCAGTAGGAATTCCTTTTGCATGTTATTTTTGCCTAATTACTTATGTCAGGAATTTCTGAAATGATTAGGAGCCAAAAAGGAAAGAAGAAACTTTCTCAGTGTTCTTCTCTTTGTTAAATAGTTGCAGAGTAGGTGTCTCTTATCCACAAGTGTCCAAAGGATATGCTCCAGGTGTTCCTCAAAAATAATTTAAATCTTTTTTCTTTTTGTGTTAATATGAAACACACATAATAACTTACTTTCACCAATCAGGTTATTATGTAATTTCAGACAAGAAATGTGATAGCTTTACCAAGGTCATGATCAGAGTTCAGGAAGACTAGAGACCCATGTCTTTTTTCTTTGTGGCATATGCTACCTCCTTTTCCTTTGCCCCATTTCCCTTCTTATTCTGTTCTGTCTGTTTTTCTCAGTTTAGTAGCTATATATATATATATATATATTTCTTTTTTTTTTTTTGTGGTACGCGGACCTCTCACTGTTGTGGCCTCTCCCGTTGCGGAGCACAGGCTCCGGACGCGCAGGCTCAGCGGCCATGGCTCACAGGCCCTACCACTCTGCGGCATGTGGGATCTTCCCGGACCGGGGCACGAAGCCGCGTCCCCTGCATCGGCAGGCAGACTCTCAACCACTGCGCCACTAGGGAAGCCCAGTAGTTATACATTTTTAGGCTGTGATTTTCACTGGCAGTAATAGAGTAATCTTTCACTTGTTTTGGCTTAAGTTCATTCTGCATTTCAGACTCACTTATTGTTGTATCATTAATAATTGTAGCTTTTTCCACTCAGAGGCTGTGAGAAAAGACAGACAAAAGTGCTTGCAAAAGGAGAATGGCAGCATGGCAAAATGCAAGGAAAACAGTAAATATATTGTATAGACATTTTTGTGACTATAGGTTTCTGGTTAAACCAGTCTTTTTTTTTTTTTTTAAAAATTATTTATTTATTTATTTATTTTTGGCTGCGTTGGGTCTTTGTTGCTGCGTGTGGCTTTCTCCAGTTGTGGTGAGCGGGGGCTACTCTTTGTTGTGGTGCACGGGCTTCTCATTGCAGTGGCTTGTCTTGTTGTGGAGCACAGGCTCTAGGCACGTGGGCTTCTGTAGTTGTGGCACGTGGGCTCAGTAGTTGTTGCTCTAGAGCACAGGCTCAGTAGTTGTGGTGCATGGGCTTAGTTGCTCCGTGGCATGTGGGATCTTCCCGGGCCAGGGCTCAAACCTGTCTCCCGTGCATTGGCAGGCGGATTCTTAACGACTGTGCCACCAGGGAAGCCCAAAACAGTCTTTTTTCATATTTTTTCTTTATTATATAATAGTCTAATAAAGGAATGATGAGTGAAAAATGTGGACATATATACAATAAATCTATAATAAATAGTGTTGCAGTATGCATATCCATCATCAGTTAATGATACAACCCCAAGTGGAACATGTTTCTCAAATTTCAATACTGAGCTGATGAACAGATATTCACTAGGTATTCAACAGATGTATATTAAACTAAATTGATTTGTAAGTCAGAGATTATCTCTTTATAATTACACTTAATAGCTCCATATAAAACAATATGATTAGCAATGTATAGAATGCATTCTGATCTCAAAGGTTATCATTACAACAAAAAAAATTGTAACTTGTATGGATGTTAACTAGACTTATTGTGGTGATCATTTTGCAATATATACAAATATCAAATCATTATGTTGTACACCTGAAATTAATATGATGTTACATGTCAATTACACCTCAATTTAAAAACAATGTGATCTGAGCTGTTTATGAAGGAGTTAGGGGAGTTTTTCACATCTCCCCTAAGGTACATTGGGATGTACACCACACTCTTTCACCAAACCTAGGGAATTGGCAGTTCTCCTTGATTCCACCTTAGTCTCAGCATTGCACTTGCCTCAGGTCCATCAATCACATTTCTTAATTCCATGGTCCAAAGTGCTCACAAAACAGCCTTACTCCTACTTCCTTATTTCAGGTCCTAATCAACTCCTTGCTGAGTTACTGCAGCATCCTCTGAACTCAGCTTTTTGCCTATATTTTATTCCATTCTTAGCTTTCAAAGTGAAAATATGGCCATGCTACTGCACTGTTGAAAGCCTATCAAAGGTTGTCCAATGATGATGCCAATATTTTCCATACTTTTCTTATTGCACAGTCCTGTTGATCAAAATGATAAAAGATACTTCCAAATAGAAAAATGAGAGGATAAAAATTCAATGTAAAATATTTGTAGAAGCTTTACCACTGTTATTAGGTAATATTTCAAGGTAAACTAAATTTAGAGCAAGATTAACTACTAATGATGGTGGTTACAAGTCCATATTTAAAATAACCTTATTAATTTTAATTTATTTTGCTTGTCTTCATGTCAGATCTTTTTATAGTGAATATATTTGACATATAACATTGTGTATAGTTTGTTACTTTGATACACAATATTGTAACATGATTGCTGTTGTGATATTTATCACATTACATAATTATAGTACAATATTGTTGTTTATATTCATTAATACTGTG
This sequence comes from Orcinus orca, assembly GCF_937001465.1. Lineage (NCBI taxonomy): Eukaryota > Metazoa > Chordata > Mammalia > Artiodactyla > Delphinidae > Orcinus > Orcinus orca. The sequence continues at coordinate 121,984,333 of NC_064562.1, forward strand.
AATTAGATCATTGCAAGTTTGTTCTCTTAACAGCATCAGTCTTATCTACCCATCCCCTGATAATCAGCGTTTTACTCTCTATTTTTTATGAGCTTGGCTTTTTTAGATTCCATGTATAAGTGATATCATATCGTACTTGTCTTTCTTTGTCTGACTTCTCACAGCATAATGTGCTCAAGGTCCATCCATGTTGTCACAGATGGCAGGATATCCTTCTTTCTCACACATGAATAATATTCAACTGTATATATAGCACATCTTTTTTATCCATTCATCCACTGATGGTCATTTAGGTTGTTTCCATATCTTGGCTGTTGTGAATAATACTTCAGTAAAGATGAGAGTGCATATATCTGTTCAAAATCCTGTTTTCATTTCTTTGGGGCATATACCCAGAAGTGGAATTGCTAGATTGTTTGTTAGATCTATTTTTAATTTTTTGAGGAATTTCCATATTGTTTTCCACAGTGGTTGGACCAGTTTACATTCCCATCAACAGTGTTATAAGGGCTCCCTTTTCACAGCATCCTTGCCAGCACCTGCTCTCTCTTGTCTTCTTGATGCTAGCCATTCTAGCAGGTGTGAGGTGGTATCTCATTGTGGTTTTGATTTGCATTTCCCTGATGATTAGAGCATCTTTTCATGAGCCTGTTGGCTATTTTGATGTCCTCTTTGGAAAATATCTATGTAGTTCTTTTGCTCATTTTTAAATTGGGTGTTTGTATTTGTTATTAACTTGTATGAGTTCTTTGTATATTTTGGATATTAACCCTTCATCTAATATATGTTTTACAAATTTTTTCTCCCATTCCGTAGGTTGTCTTTTCATTTTGTTGTTTCTTTTGCTGTATGAAGCTTTGAATTTGGTGTAGTCCCATTTGTTGGTTCTTGCTTTTGTTGTTTGTGCTTTTGGCATCATGTCCCCAAAATCGTTGCCAACATCAATATCAAGGAGCTTCTTCCCCATATTTTCTTCTAGGAGTTTTATGATATCAGGTTTTATGTTTACGTCTTTGATCCATTTCAAGTTAATATTTTATGAGTAGTGTGAGATAGGGATCCAGTTTTACTGTTCTGCATGTATTTCTCCAGTTTCCCCAGCATTAATTGTTGAAGACACTATCCTTTCCTTATTGAATGCTCTTGGCTTCCTTGTTGAATATTGGTTGATTGTATATGCCAGGATTTAATTCTGGGCTCTCTGTTCTGTTCCATTTGTTTACATGTATATTTTTGTGCTGTTCTTATTGCTCTGGCTTTGTTGTATAGTTTGAAATCAGGAAGCATGATACCCCCAGCTTTGTTCTTTTTTCTCAGGATTACTTTGGCTATTCAAGGTCCTTTGTGGTTCCACACAAATTTTACGATTGTTTCTTCTGTTTCTGTGAAGAATAAGTGATATTTTGATGAGAATTGTGTTGAATCTGTAGATGGCTTTGAGCAGCATGGATATTTAAACAGTATAGTTCTTCCAATCCATGAACATGGGATTTTAAAAAAATTGTGTCTTCTTCGATTTCTCTCAGCAAAGTCTTGTAGTTTTCTTCTTTTTTAGGTATCATTCTGATATTTAAAAAAAATTTTTTTAACATCTTTATTGGAGTATAATTGCTTTACAATGTTGTGTTAGTTCCTGCTGTATAACAAAGTGAATCAGCTATACGTATACATATATCCCCATATCCCCTCCCTCTTACATCTCCCTCCCACTGTCCCTATCCCACCCCTCTAGGTGGTCACAAAGCATGGAGCTGATCTCCCTGTGCTATGTGGCTGCTTCCCACTAACTATCTATTTTACATTTGGTAGTGTATATATGTCAGTGCCACTCTCTCAAAGTCTTGTAGTTTTAATTATACAGATATTTCACTTCCTTGGTTAAATTTAATTCTAAGTATTTTATTGTTTATGATGCTATTGTGAAAGGGATAGTTTTACTTCTTTTTCAGATGGTTCATTGTTAGTGTAAAGGAATGCAACTGATTTCTATATGTTGCTTTTGTATCCTGCAACTTTACTGAAACTGTTGATTAGTTCCAACAGTTTTTTTGTTGACTCTTTGGAATTTTCTCTATATAAAATCATATCTCAGCAGAAAGCAATAGCTTTGCATCTTCCTTTCTGATTTAGATGCCTTTTATTTCTTTGTCTTGCCTAATTGCCCTGTCTAGGGCTTCTAGTACTATATTGAATAAGAGAGATGAGAGAGTGGGCATTCTTGTCTTGCTCCTGATCTTAGAGGAAGAGCTTTCAGTTTTTCTCCATTGAGTATAATGTTAGCTGTGGGTTAGTTAAATGTGACTTTTATTATGTTGAGTTATGTTCTTTCTATACCCAATCTGTCAAAGGCTTTTTATCATGAAAGCATATTGTATTTTGTCAGATGCTTTTTCCGTGTCTGTTGAAATGATCATGTGATTTTTTGATTTTGTTGATGTGATATATTACATTAATTGATTTGTGTATGTTGAATCATCTTTGCATTCCAGAGATGAATCCCACTGATTATAGTGCGTTATCTTTTTACTGTGTTCTTGAATTCAGTTTGCTAATATTTTATTGAGAATTTTTACATTTATGCTCACCAGGGATGTTGGTGTATAGTTTTCTTTTCTTGTGGTACCTGTACCTGGTTTTGGTATCAAGGTAATGTAATAGGGGCAGGGCGGGAGTGTGGCCATTGGTCCATGGCCGTTAGCTGTTCTGCTTTGCCAATGGTCGGCATGGCAGTGGTCCCCACGGTGGCAGTCTCCCTTGGTTGCAGTCTGTGGGACCTGGCCCCCATTTGCCCTCTTGCCCCCTTCCCCAGAGCAGTTGCTGAGTGAGTCCTGACATAGCAGGGTGCTGAGGAGGGGTACAGAAGGGAAAGGCTGCGGCTACACTGGGCAGGCGCAAATGTTTCAGCCTCTCACTTTGGGTGACTGGGCTGTTTCAGGCAGCCGGGCAGGCATACTGACAGGTGGACCGGCAGACTAGTGGAGGTGGTGATGCTCTGTGTGATCGTCCATTAGGTAGACCCTCTGCTGGTGTGAAAGGCCAGTTGAAGATGCTGTGGCTGGAACATTGTGACCTGACCATGACCTGACCCCATGGACAGTTATAAGGACAAAGGATCTGACACCAAGAATTTTGCAACAACTAACCACGCTCCTCTCTCACCTTGCCTTTAAAAGGGCTTTGCTGAACGCCTTTGGGGAGTTTGGGGTTTTTTAAGGCATGAGCCACCCATCTCTATGCATGGCCCTGCAATAAACCTTTCTTGGCTCCAAACTTCGATGTTTCAGTATCGTTTGGCCTCACTGTGCGTAGGGCACACAGACCTGTATTCGATAACGGTAATGCTGGCCTTATAGAATGAATTTGGAAGTGTTCTTTCCTCCTCAATATTTTGGAAGTGTTTGAGGAGGGTTGTTGTTAATTCTTCTTTAAATGTTTAGTAGAATTCACCAGTGAATCTGTCTGATTCTGAAGTTTTCTATGTTGGGATGTTTCTGTTATTGATTCAATCTCTTTACTGATTATTGGTCTCTTTATATTTTCTATTTCTTCTTGATCGAGTCTTGGTAAGTTGTGTTTCTAGAAATGTATCTAGTTCTTCTAGGTTATGTAACTTGTTGACATATAATTATTTATAGCAGTCTCTGATGTTCCTATGTATTTCTGTCTAGTATTAGTTGTAATGTTCCCTCTTCAATTTTATTTGAGTCTTCTCTCGTTTTTTCTTGGTTAATCTACCTAAAGCTTTGTCAATTTTGTTTGCCTTTTGAAAGAACTAGCTCTTAGATTCATTGTTCCTTTCTATTGTTTTTCTGGTCTCTATTTCATTTATTTCTGCTCTGATCCTTATTATTTCCTTCCTTCTGCTAACTTTGGGCTTGATTTGGTCTTTTTTGTCTCGTCCCTGAGGTGTAAAGTTAAGTATTTTATTTGAAATCTTTCTAATTTCTTAATATATGCATTTATTACTATAAACTTTCCTCTCAAAAGTGCTTTTGTTGCATTCCACAAGATTTGATGTATTTACATTTTCATTTGTTTTGAGATAATTTTTAATTTCACTTTTGATTTCTTTTTTGACCAATTGGTTGTTTAGAAGTGTGTTGTTTAGTTTCCATATATTTGTACATCTTACCACTTTCCTATAGTTGTTGATTTCTAGTTTGATACCATTGTGGTCAGAAAAGATAGTTGCTATGATTTCAGTTTTCTTGAATTTGTTAAGGTTTGTTTTGTGTCCTGTTATACATCTGTCCTGGAGAAGTTCCATGTGCACTTGAGAAAACTGCGTATTCTGCTATGTTTGGTTGGAATGTTCAGTATATGTCTGCTGCGTTCATTTGTTCTAAATTATGGTTCAACTCCAACATTAATTGTTCATTTTCTGTCTAGGCAATCTATTCTTTCCTGATAGTGGGATATTGAAATACAATATTATTATATTGTTGTGTAGGTCTCCCTTAAGATCCATTAGCATTTGCTTAATATTTTGGTACTCAGTGTTGGGAGCATGTGTATTTACAATTGTTATATCTTGATGTATTGACCCCTTTTTCATTTTATAATGACTTTATTTGTCTCTTGCTACCATTTTTTGGCTTGAAGTCTGTTATGTCTGATATAAGTATGGCTATGTTCACTTTCTTTTGGTTTCTTCTTGCTTGGAATATCATCTTCAATCATTCACTTGAGCCTATGTGTGTCTTTAGAATTGAAGTGAGTCTTCTGTAGGTAACATACAATTGGGTCTTGTTTTTTTAATTCATCCAGCCACTCCGTGTTTTTTTGATTAGTGAGTTCAGTCTATTTACATTTAGATGATTATTGATGTGTAAGAACATACTACTGCCATTTTATCTTTTGTTTTCTGGTTATTTTTTTTCTCCATTGTTTCTTTTTCCTTCTGTTTCTGTCTACCTTTGTAAATTGGTGGTTTTACATAGTGATTAGTTCAGTCTCCTATTTTTTGTTTTGTGTCTCTGCTCTAGATTTTTGCTTTGTGATTACCATAAAGTTTACATAAAACATCTCATAAATACAAGAGTCCTTTTTCTGCTTATAGCAACTTACCTTCATTTGCCTATAAAGGTTCCGTTCTTCTATTCCTTCTTTTCTGTGGTTTGATGTCACAACTTATCTTTTTAAGCTGTGAATTTGTTACCAAATTGTAGTTATTTTTAATATTCTTTTCCTTTAACGTTTATGCTATAATTGTTTAACACACTTCTAAAATAGAGTTACAGTTTTCTAATTCCGACTGTTTATCATCTTAATCAGAGTTTTGTGTGCCTTTGTCTTCATTTCAACTTGAAGAGCTCCCTCCAACATTTCTTGTAAGGCAGGTCTGGTGATTTGAACTCCCTCAGCTCTTTTTTGTCTGGGAAAGCTTTCATTTTCCCTTCATATCTGAAGGGTAACTTTGTCAGATAGAGTATTCTTGGCTGGCAATTTGTATGTTTCCATAGTTTGAGCATGTCAATCCACTCTCTCATGGCCTGTAGATTTTCTACTGAGAAATCTGATGGTGACTTAATGGGGGTCCCTTTATAGATTACTTTCTTTTTTTCACTGAGTGTTTTTAAACTTCGTTATCATTGGCCTGACAGTTTCATCATAATGTGTCTTAGAAAAGTTCTTTTTGCATTGAGATACTAAGGTGTTCTGTTAGCTTTGTGGACTTGTATATACAGTTCTTTCCCCAGGTTTAGGAAGTTCTCAGCTATTGTTTTTTAAAATAAACTCTCTGTCCCCTTCTTCTCTTTTCCTTCTGGTGAACCGATTACTTTTATGTTGGATTTTCTAATGGAGTCTGATAACTCTTATAAGGTTTCTTCTCTGTAAAAAAATCTTAGTTCTCTTTCACCTTCCATTTGAATCATTTCTAAATTCCTAACTTTCAGGGTGCTTATTCTCTCTTCCATCTGATCTGCTCTGTTTTCAATGCCTTCTAATGCATTCTTCATCTCTTTTTTTTTTTGAGTTTTTTGGCTCCAGAATTTCTGTTTAGTTCTTTTTTAGAATTTACATCTGTTTGGTAAAGTGTTAATTAATTTTATTCCTGAGTTCATTGAATTGCCTTTTTGAGTTTTCTTGTAGCTTGTTGAATTTCTTTATAACAACTATTTTGAATTCTCTATCAGAATGCAATATTCTGTGTGTGATTTCACTTGCTGGAGAATTGTGATTTTGTTTTTGTGATACCATATTACCATGATTTTTCATAGTGTTTGATGAAATGTTCCTCTGCTGCTGCATTTGAATTAGCAAACAACTTTTTTATTTAGGTAAGACTTTGTTTTCTTTCATTCTAACAATCCAACAGGTTGGCAATTAGAAGTCTTTCTTTTGTTTTCCAGAAGGTGGTACTATAGCACAAGTTTTTGGTTTCTGTTACTGGTGCTAACTTGTAGCTAAATTTGGGAGTGAGCCCATAAAAACAAAAGCCGGCATAAAAAAAACAAACAAAAAAACTGGTGACAAGAGTTGGGAGAGGTGTGTTCTTAGCACTTGGGTTCTTGCCCAGTAGGGGGAGTCTCAGAGGGAGTGGAGGAGTCCAAGAGGTTTGTGGGCAGATCTTTTGCTGACATTTTGGGCAGATGGCATGAAATGCATTCCTTCAATTCTCTGCCTTCTTCCTTTTGCTTTCCCTCTCCTAGTCATGGAGACCTCTCTTCAGAAATCTGTTTTCTGAAGAGCAACAGGACCCTCTACTGCAGCCCCTGTGGCCAGGCAGACTTTTACTTTCCACATTCTCTGCTAGAAGGGCTGCCACTACCATTAGTGTTGGTGTTGCTGCCACCACCACTGCCCCAATGCTACTGCTGCTGCAACTCCCTTGACTCTACATATCCTCCACCATGGTCTAATGCACCCACTTTTGGATGCATTTCTGAAGTGTTCTGGTGTGCTCTGCAAAGGAACTTTGATCAGTTATGGATATCCTATTAGTTGTAAATCAAAGTGGAGAGAGAAGAAGAATGACTCACAGCAACCACCATGATGCTGATCCCCATCTTCTTAGATCATCATTTTTAACCTCATAATGTGGCTGATGAAATGTCATCTCTACCATGCTTTCATTGCTATGTTTGCATTATTAGCATTATATTTATAGAGGGTTGTTTCTTTTTAAACCACTTATCTATGTTGTGACCCCTAAATATAGTTAATGTTGATAAAATTAGAAATATAATTCATGAATTCAGTTAACTGAGCACACGAACAGTACATTATTTTGAAATACTCAAAAAGTAAACACACAAACTTCTCTGTTTTGGAACTTTCTCTTGTGTTCCATAGGAGATAATTTGATCACCTCACATAGTATGAATTAGGGATCCATTAATCCATCCATTCTGATTATAATTAAAGCTTAATTTATTTTCCATTTTTAAAGAAAATAAATAAAAATATAAATTCTAATATGTTCCTTGTACCTATGGAAAGGTCATTTTTCACATCCACTTTTAGAGACATGTCCTATAAAATACAATTCAAACTCCTTACTGTAATTCTTACTTGGGATTAGTGTTTTCATGATCTGTATTTTCCATCAATTTGCATTTAGCTTACACAAGTGTTTATAGTTAAAACAAGTTTATAGCTTATAGTTGGGTCTTGCATTTGAATTCTAACAATATTTGTCTTTTAATTGGTATTTAGACCATTTACATTTAATGTAATTGTCAATTTGGTCAGCTTTAAATTTACCATCTTGCTATTTGTTTTCTATTTATCCCATCTATTCTTTTTTCTTTTTACCATTTTTATTTCCTTCTTTTGAATGGAGGTTTTAATGTGTGTCTTTAATTCCAATATTGATTTATTTCCTTTTTTCATGGTTCTGGTTTTAAAATTTTATCTTTATTGTATTACAATCTAGTCTCTAGTATTATATTACTTTTTACAGTAGTATACTTTCATTATCTCCTCCCATTCTAGGTGCCATTGTTGTCATACATTTTATTTTATATTTGTCATAAACCCTATATTATTATTATTTTATTTCAGTCAACTATAATTTAAACCAAAATTTAAAATGAGAAAACATCTTTTCTATTTACCACATACTTAACGTTTTCAGCACCATTCCTTCTTTAGTAGAGTTCCAAATTTTCATGTTATAATTTTACTTCTGCTTAAAATTTTTCCTATAACATTTCTTATAGTGCCAGACAGTTGGTAACAAATTCTTTCTGTTTTTGTTTACCATGAAACAGAGTTTTCTTTGTTTGTCTTTTACTTTTCTTTTTAAGGATAGTTTTATATGAAAGTTGCTTCTTTTAGTAGTTTAAAGATGTTGTTGCATCTCACCTGGATTGGATATTTTTTGATGAGAAATCTGTGATTATTATTATCTTTGTAGTGTGTTAGTGTTCTCTAGAGAAAGAGAACCAATAGGATAGATAGGTAAATAGGTAAATAGATGGATAGATATATAGGCAGATAGATGGATGGATGGATGGATACATAGATAGATGAATGAGGGAATTTATTGTAGGAATTGACTCATGTGACTATGGAGGCCAAGAAGTCCCACAATTCGTTGTCTTCAAGCTGGAAGCTGAAGGAAGCAGGTGGTGTAGTTCCAGTACAAAGCTGAAGGCCTAGAAACCAGGAGAGCCAATGGTATAAGTCCTAATTTGAGTCCAAGAGTCTGGAACCAGGAGGACCTATGTATAAGGACAGAAGAAAATGGATATCTCAGCTCAAGCAAGAGAGCAAATTCTCCCTTCTTCCATCTTTTTGTTCCACTCAGGCCCTTAGCCAATTATATGTTGTCTACTCACATTGGTCGGGGTGATCTTTTCAATCAACTGATTCAAATGCTAAACTCTTCTGGAAACAGCCTCACAGGCACACCCAGAAATAAGTTTTACCAGCTGTCTGGGCCTTCCTTTGCTCAGTCTGGTTGACAGATAAATTAACTTTCACATGTAGGCAAAATGTTTTTTTCCCTCTCACACTTACTTTTTTCTCTTTATTGCTGGCTTTTCATAATTTGATTATGATGTGTCTTAGTATGATTTTCATTGTGTTTGTCATCTATTGGTTTCATCTAGCTTCTTAGTTTTGTGCAATTATGGAGTTCATCTACTTTGAAGAAGTTTTCAGCATTATTTTTCAGTTTTTGTCCTTCATCTCCTCACACACACACATTTTGCAACTCCAATTATACATATATTAGGCCTCTTAACATTGTCCCATAAGTCACTGAGGATCTTTTATTTTGTTTTTAGCCTTTTTTCTCTTTGTTATTCAGTATGATAGTTTCTGTTGCTATGATCCAAGATCACTGATCTTTTCTTCTAAAGTGTTTATGCTCTTACTAGTCGTAACTCTTTTGTTTCACTTGTTTTATTTTTCATCTCTAGAAGTTCCTTTTAGTTATTTTCTATATTTCCCATGTCTCTTATGTCTATATATATATTTTTAAGTTATCAAGCATATGGAACATATTTATAATGGCTGTTTTAAGGTCTTTGTCAGCTAATTCCATAATTTCTGCCATCGTTCATGAGAATGTTTCTATTTTCTGATATTTCTCCCAGCGTGTTTATTGGCATAGCTTGTTATTTTTCATTGTGGGGGACATAGTGAATGTTACATTGTTGAATATTTGGATTTTGTTCTAGCATATTAGTTTGCAAATAGTAAAGTTACTTACAGATTAGCTAAAACCCTTTGAGGTTTATTTCTAACATTTTTTAGAGCAGGCTTAGAATAGTCTAGTAATAGTTTATCCTTTATGCTAAGGTGTGTCCCTTCTGGGATTTCTACTGAATGCTATTAGTGACCAATAATGAATCTCCACTTTCACTGATCAGAGTTTGAATATCTCCCAGCCCTATAAAAGCTCTTGGAATTGGTTGCTTACCACTTCTTAGTTTTTCTTTGTTCAGTCTCTCAGAATTTCATCATGTACTCCAGTGGCTTAGTATTCAGTAAAATGTCAAAAGACCTCTGAATATTTCTAAAGCATTTTTTTCAGCCTGTAGCTGTATACTGAAACTTTCATCCATAATTCCAACTACTTCACGTTTCTTGATCTCAGACAAGAAAATTCAGTGAGACTCTTGGGTTCTATTTGGGATTCCTCTCTCTGTGCAACATTCTGGAATGTGACTCCAAGCAGAAATCTGAAACAATTGTAACACTCATTTTTTTTTTTTCTCTCAGTGATCACAGTCTTGCACTTTTGGTTATTAGATGTCTGAAAATAGTTGTTTCATATATTTTGTCCAGCTTTCTAGCTGTTTACAATAATGGGGAAAGTCTGTTTCATGTTACTTCTTCATGGCCAGAAATTGATTCAGTTTTGATTGTTTTTTAAAGAAAGGCTTCATTTTATTTAAGTTTCTTTAAAACGTGTGCAGATACAGATTTATTTTTATCCTTCTTATTACATGTTATGAATTTTTATACATGCAGAGCCATGGTTTTTATCAATTCTTAAAAGTTCTGCATTATCACAGAATCATATCTTTATTCCTCTGTTCTTTTATTCTGTTACTCCGATAAGCTATATGTTAAACTTTCTCATTCTATCTTACTTTTTCTTAAATGTTGTTAATATTGTTCATGCTTTTGACTCTCAGTGACTTATTTGGGATAATTTCTTCAAATCCTTTTTCACTTGACAAATTTTCTTTTTGTCTTTGTCTCATCTGTTAATTCATTAAATATATTTATTTAAAAATTTAACTATTATATATCTTATTTCTCAGTTATTTGAATTATTTGGTTCATTATCAAATATTTCTAATTATTTTTATAGTGTCCTTTTTACTTTTGACTTTTAAATTTCATTTTATATTTCTTTAAATATTTCTAACATAAGTCTTTTAAAGTCTTTTAAAAAAATATTTATTTTTTGGCTGCATCGGGTCTTAGTTGTGGCATGCAGAATCTTTCATTGTGGTGTGCGAGCTTCTCTCTAGCTGCGGCACATGGGCTGCAGAGTGCATGGGCTCTGTAGTTGTGGTGTGCGGGCTCCAGAATGCGTGGGCTCTGTAGTTGCAGCATGCAGGCTCTCTAGTTGTGGCTCATGGGCTTAGTTGCCCCGTGGCATGTGGGTTTCTAGTTTCCTGACCAGAGATCCAACCAGCGTCCCCTGCATTGCAAGGCAGATTCTTAACCACTGAACCACCAGGGAAGTCCCTAAAGTCTTATTTAGCAATTCCATTATCCAAATTGCTTCAGAGGGCAATCTCCTGACTTTCACTTACAGTGGCTTATTTCCTTGTGTAATTGGGACTTAGCGGGAATCCTAGAGTCCTAAATCAGTATTAATTTTCTCTGTAGAGGATTTGCGTTAACTTCTTGCTTCTTCTGAGATCCTGGTTGTTCTATGAACCTGGAATTAAGTACCCTTCAACTAGCTCTGCCTAATTCAAGAATGTCATATTTAACTCTTACGCATTGTCATAGGCTCTGGGTACTGGTATCAGGGCAAGCCCAGTGTTTTTGTGTGCTTATTGATTATTCTTATTTTTCAAGTTTCAGTTCACTGTTCTTAATTGTTTGTTTATTTTATTCCTGAGATTTCTTTACTCTTTTGTGAGCACCGTAATGTTTTAAAAATATGTTTGTTACAATTTATTTTTATTGGATTAGGAAAGACCTTCTGTGTATCCCAGGTATATTATCTTCATACTGCAGAAAGATGAAATCCCTGCTTCTGTTTCTGGCTTTATCTCTTGAAAATTCCCTTCTTTTACCTTGTGTTCTAGCAGGACCAAAATATGTGATACAGTTTATATGCACTCACATACTTCTTCCTAGGAGTGCTTTTCTACCACTTGTCTACTTGATACATTTTTGTTCAGTTTTCAATATGTAGTTAATGTCTTTGAAACATTCCTGGAATAGAATTATGGCTATCTCATTAATATCACCGATCTTTGTGCATAAGTCTGAAAACAAATGCACCACAATGAAATGAAGTTATTTAATATGTTTTCATTATATTTTAGTTATATACTTTTTAGCTAGGGTTTATTTATTTTTAAAATTTTCATATCTCTTGTGATTAACATAGTATGGGATACAGAGTGAATATTAAGAAATATGTTGAATGGATGGGTATTACTTCAATATAATTGATACCAAGAAAGAGTAATGTTACACCTCTGATGTAATAATACATACCAAGATGAGTGATGGTCTCTATGAGTACGAGAAAAAGGAAAGCCAAAAATTAAAAATTTGTCAGTAGCCAAGTATAATCCAGGGAGAGGTTTCCCTAATTCTAATTTGTCCTTCAGTTATGTAACTTGGTAACTTTAGTTATTAAAGACAATCTATTACCTACTCAAAACAATATTATTCTACTTGCTAAGCAATATCTTAGTAGACATCTGTTTATCTATGTAAATTTTCTACATATAGGAGAATAAAGAGTCAAATTGGACACTATAGTTCCACCCTGTTAGAGTTTATATTTTTCATGTAAAATAATAAATAGGTATTCTGAATTTGACTATCCTGATAAAAATGAATCTTATATCTGTGTCAACTGATAAATTTATGCATGTACAATATTGAAAGTCATACCTTAGACTTGAAGTAACCTCACAAAATTGTTTTACTTTATATAAAATAAGATATAATCAAGTAGTAAAATTCTGAGTTCTAGAGCCAAGGGCAACTTTTCTAATGTTATACATGACCTTTCCACAAAGCTGGAGACATTTTTCAGTTAGTATTTGAGCCCAGTGGAATCTACTGTTTTTATTAACAACAACAAGAATACCTGTAAAATGTGTCCCGTTATAGCTTCACAATTCAGAGACAGAGATAAGCTACCTAGAGTGAATATGAGCTAGCACTCAAAGCTGAGAGACAGAGTTGCAACTGCTATCGTACAGAATGTTTGGTGTGGGAGATAGCACTAATCAAAGAACCTGTAGTTAGGGTTAGTTAGAGATAACTAACCTGTATTAGTTATAACTAACCTAGTTAGTTAGAGATATCTAACCTATTAGTTAGAGATAACTAATAGCCAGAGAACTAACTGGCCCTCTATTTAAAGCCTGACACTTGATCACTTACAAACAGAGCTCTAAAACAGCTTTGTAATTGGTTTCAAAAATCATGATAGAAATATCTATTTCAGCCCAGAATGTCATGGGTCACAACAGGTTCTGTGGAAAGATAATACAGAGCTAGATTGTGACAGAGATATTTTCCTTAGCTATTACTGACTAATATTTCAACATTTCCCAGTGAGGAAGTTTGAAATCAGTGCCAAAACCACATTAGCTTGTAGTTTATTAAATACACACACATACATGCACATAACGCTTATGTGTTTGTGCTGAAGTTAAATATTTAGAAAATTGTATATCTTACCACTAAAAACATCCTTTTGTGTGTGTGTGTGTGTGTGTGTGTGTGTGTGTGTGTGTTTTGGTGTTATCTCCGTAAGAAATACACTCAAATGAAAATTTCAAGCAAGAATAGATGCTTTCAGTTGACAGACTTGGTAAGCTGCACATCTGGTGCTAAATAGTTCTCTCATGAACTCCAGCCCTACACATCCAGTGTCACTTGGGTATCTAATGGAGATACCAAGTTTTCTTTCCCGTCACACCTGCTTCATCTATACTCTAACCTCTCTGAGTATTTGGAAACTTCATCTTTCCAGTTGCTTGTGTCACAACCTTGGAGTTATACTGAATATTTTTTTCTTTTACATTCTACCTGTAAAATATCAGGAAAACCCGTTGGTTCTACATTTAAAATATAACTAGTATCAGATGACTTATCTCCACTACTACCACCCTTGTCAAAGCCATCATCATCTTTCACCTGGATTATTGAAATAACCTTTAGCTGCTTTCCTTCATTCCATCCTGTTTTATCAGCAGTTTCACAAGCACTTAGAACAATGGCACATTATTAGTGCTCAGTACATATTTATAGAGTGAATGGATGAATGAACAAAATATTTTTATTTGCTGTGCTTTATGTAAATAGGCACTCATGGTATCACGTAAGTTCCTCTCAATCATCACTCAGCTGTGACATCGACAGTTAACTTTAAAAAATGGGTAAGTTAAAAATCATTATAAAATATTTATATACTGAAATATAAAGTAACGTGTGTTTAGTTTACAGGAAATAATAAAATATTTAACAAATATTACTAACATATTTGAAGCCTCCTGTTTAGCCTTCCATAACTATATCCCTTTTTCCTCAAAAAGTAAGCCACTGTCCTGAATTTTTATCATTTCTCTGCTTTTCTTAATAGTTTATAACCAGACTCATGCAATTCTGAAAATATAAAATTTAATTTTGTAATTTTTACTTTGTAAAAATAGAATTATCTTTGACATTTCTCTGCAGTTTGTTTTGTTCACTAGGTTTAGGTTAATTGGTATGCCAATTGGTATACGCTTAGACTTTCCAAAGGGTATGCTGTCTTGTTAAAATTGATTTGCCTGTAATAAAGTTTTAGATATTACCCTCCCAACTGTGCTTTACCAGAGGGCCCCCCCTTTTTTTCCTTATAAAAGACAGGCACAACCTGTCCTTATAGTACCCTGTAGTGTCAAACCTTCAGGGATTCAAAACAGGAACAGTTAGAAATATTGGACTTGAGAAAGTGAATTAATCTATGTGAGTCTAAAACTGTGGTATCTCTGTCTTCTTCTATGAGCATATGCTTGTACATAAACACACACACACAATCACAAGACTTCAGGACCAGAGGCAGATTTTTAATTACTTCAGAAAATCTTGCATCAGTTCCTTTTACTGCAGTGCCCCATCAAGACTCGATGATTACATATGTCACCTGAGCACATAACAGAGTTTGTACCACAGGAGAGAGACCCTGACATTGTAATTCTAGAAGCTTATGTAGGGCAGCTCACACAATTGGCCCTCCTCCCCTCTGGAGATAGAGGTGGAGACCTTTGCTCTAGAATGTAAGTAGATCCTCTCTGGAAAGAGGAGTGGGTTTTCTCTAGGTTTGCAATCCCTGGAATGTAAACAGATCCTCCAGGAGAGATGTCACTGAATCTCTCTGGAGGTCTCTATCTAACTTGCAAGGCTTGTTTGCCATTCAGTCATCCTTAATCCAGGTTGCTAGTAGGGTAGTTTTGTTCAGAAAGACCTTTCTGTGCAGAAATATGAAAATATTCATAGAATATTGTTTCCTGGCAATATGCTGACTGGACATAAATTATTCTAAATCCTGTTCTAAAGGTCAGTTGTTCCCCATTCTTTGCTTTTAACAAATTTGAGGGAATGCTTGAATTGTCAGCTGATTAAACATAATTTTTTATGGTAGATCACTGTGATTTGGGCATATGACCCAGAAGCCCAGAAGGAGTTCAAAGATTTGAATATTACTATTACAAAGCTCTTTCTGTTCCCATCTGCTTATTTATAAGACTGTGTGCTATCTTATTTGTATAAAAATGAAAAATAGGAACAGACTTGATGCTGATCTATGTCCTATTCTAGCAAAATTTAATATTAATGTATAGATATATGAGCTTATTAAAAATGTTTGAGATCTATTTCTAGTGAAATATTGTTTTTAATAATTATTAACAAAATGTTATATACTTGTTATTTAATCAGTTATGTACTAATAATAATCACAGTGATAATCCTATCAAGGAGAAAATTTTTAACCCTTAACTCTTCATTTGTTACCTCTTAAAAGAACTTTTTAAGTAATTTTCCTCTTATCTTCACCTACACACACAACAAATACAAATTCTTTCACGGAACTCATGATACTGTATTTGTTTCTCAATTTGCTTTTCTGTCTTCCTCCTCTTCTCAGACCTTAGTGAGTTCTAGTTTGGTGTCATCAGGGCCCAGCACAGTACCTGACAGAGTATGCATGCAACAAATGTTTTGTTAAAAGCAAATGTACAGAAAGAAGGGAAATCACAGTGGGCTGAAGGAGTCTGGAAGTCATGGAGGAGTCCCAGAAATGGAACTTATGTTGAACTTATTTTGGAAGCTAAAATTGGATTAATCTGATACTCATAGGGGGAGTGTGCATTTCAGAGAGGGGCATGGGCAACTTAAGCTTCTTTCTTGAAAAACAGCAATGGGTGTATAAGGAAGTAAAATCATATATTTGTATTTCACTTCCATTTCCATCATACCCATGGTTTGGTTGGGAATATTTTGGAGGAAAGGAGCTGTAATAGTGTTAGGTCAGTAAAAATCTCCATTTTCACCCAGCCTCAAAGCAGGCATTCAACCGAAGCTCGTTCTTTTATTCCTCTTGCCCTTCAAAAAATGTATTATGGGTCACCTAAATTAATATTTAAGAGAAGCACACATGGAGATAGATTGTCGTTTAAAAATAAATCGAACTTCACTGAAACCATGAATTCAGTAGTAGTTAGTAGTAGGCATTAAATAATGAACCAAAAAGCAAAAAAAAAAAAAAAAAAAGACTTAATAATGGCCAGAATCCCACTAGTTGAACCAGCAAGTTAATAAAATGGCATCATGCTCATGGCTCCAATTAGTAGTTTACCTACATCTGTGATCAGTTAAGCTAGATCCTCAAATTAAATCCCAGTTGTATTTGTTTATTTCTCTTTAAGGGGTAGTCTGTAGAGTCCGAATTGCAAGACAGACATTTTTTTCTAGGGACTTCAGCAGTTGTTTAAATGAAACAAAGTTTGGTTGTTTGATAATAATAATTAAAATGTCCCCATAAATTTATTTATTTTTATTTTTAAAGCTCTACTCCAGGTATCTAGGATATAGCATGTACAAACAAAGTGTCTTAAATTTCTTTTTTACAGGGCTTTGATATCAGGATATTATTATTTTAGTTCCCCAGAGAATGGTCCCCAGAGAATGAATGCAAGGATATTATCATTCTAGCAAAGAAATAGCTCTGCCAGCAATAGAGCTGAGAGAGAGGGGTATACAAACTTACGGGAAAGCAAATACTCTGTTCCAGTATTAAAGGTTCTTTCTTGACCAGCTGTACTCTCTTCTCTTGAGCTTTCTGGCTATGCTAACAAGAACTTTAAGAACAAGGAGGAAAATAAAATGGCAGCTATTATTAACATTGTTAGGATATGCTAACACATTGAAAGAGTCAGATAATCTTATAAAGCAGTATATATTTTCAAATGTAAATATAATTTTCAAAACTTGTGCAACCTGCATATTTATTATTTATAATTAACATCAACTTAGTAAATGTCTTATTGATTTATTCACTCATTCAGTAAACGTTGAGTAGCCATTATGTGTCTGACATTTTTACATCTTCTTTGTGTAGGACACTTGCTAGGCTCTTTTAGGTAAGAGTACAAATATGAGACACATTTCCTTCATCAAGGGGACTGCCAATATAGGGCACATATAGTAAAAGCATGCAAGAACTAAATTATAAAGCAGAGTTACACTTGTGTAACTTATGTAATACACTAACATCTCTTGTTAGTGTTACAGGGAATCTGTGTGTGGAGAACTTTCATCTGGTTAGGGTAATCAGAGAAGAATTATGATTATCATATCTCTGAGCTATAGCCTTATCTAACTGTGGACAACAATTTCACATGAATGTGTCAGAAGCACTTCAGATTCCAAAATGAAACAAAACAAAATCCAGTGTCGAACCCACAGTCTCCCATTTTAAACTGCTTCCTCCTTCAGCGTTCTTTGGTGGTATAATCTTGTACTCAGTTCCTCGAGATGAAAATCTGGGAATTATCCTTGACATTTTCTCTTCCTACCCCCTACAATCAACCAATTGATTTATTTTCTAACATACTTCTTTTTATTTTTTTATTGAAGAATAGTTAACACATAATATTAGTTTCAGGTGTACAACATAGTGATTTGACATTAGTGTATATTATGAATTGGTCACCACTGTAAGTCTAGTAGATATGTATCACCATATGAAGTTATTACTATATTACTGGCTATATTACTTATGCTGTATATTATATCCCTCAAGTTTTTGAGGAATCTCCATAATGTTTTCCATAGTGGCTGCATCAGTTTAAATTCCCACCAATAGTGCATGAGGATTTCCTTTTCTCCATATCTTCACCAATAGTTGTTTGTTGTCTTTTTGATAAAAGCCATTCGGAAAGGTGATATGTCATTGTGGTTTTGATTTGATTTCCCTGGTGATTAGTGATGTTGAGCATCTTTTTATGTGCCTGTTGTCTGTCTGCATGTCTTCCTTGGAAAAATGTCCATTCAGGTCATCTGCCCATTTTTTAATGCAATTATTTGTTTCTTTGTTATCAAGTTGTGTGAATTCTTTAAGTATTTTGGATATTAACCCCTTATCAGACGTATCATTTGCAATTATATTCTCCCCTTAAGAAAGTTGACTTTTTGTTCAGTTAATAGTTTTCTTTATTGTGCAAAGTCTTTCAGTTTGATGTAGTCCCATTTGTTCATTTTTTTGCTTTTGTTGCCCTTGTCTGAGGAGAAAGATCCTAAATAATATTGCTAAAACTAATGTCAAAGAGTGTATTTTCTATATTTTTTTCTAGGAGTTTTATGGTTTCAGGTCTTACATTTAAGTCTTTAATCCATTTGAGTTTCTTTTGTATATGGTGTAAGAAAGTGGCCCAGTTTCATTCTTTTGCATGTAGCTGTCCAGTTTTTTTAGCACCATTGATTGAAGAAACTGTCTTTTCCCCATGATATATTCTTGGCTCCTTTGTTGTAAATAAAGCATGGTTTATTTATGGACTCTCTATTCTGTTCCATTGATCTATGTGTCTTTTTGTGCCAGTATCATACAGTTTTGATTACTATAGCTTTGTATTATAGTTTGAAGTCAGGAAGCATGATAATTTCAGGTTTGTTCATCTTTATTAAGATTGCTTTGGCTATTTGGGGTCCATACAAATTTTAAGATTATTTGTTCCAGTTTTGTATAAAGTGCTATTGGTATTTTGATAGGGATTACATTGACTTTGTAGATTGCTTTAGGTACTATGGACATTTTAACAATATTAATTCTTCCAATCTCTGAGCATGGTATATCTTTCCATTGATTTGTGTTATCTTCAGTTTCTTTCATCAGTGTTTTATAGTTTTCCTAGTGTAGGTCTTTCAGCTCCTTGGTTAAAGTTAATTCTAGGTATTTTATTCCTTTTGATACAATCATAAATGGTATTGTTTTTTAAGTTTCTCTTTTTGATCGTTTTTTATTAGTGTATAGAAACACAACAGATTTGTGTATATTGATATTGCATCCTGCAACTTTACTGATTTCATTTATTAGTTCTAATAGATTCTTGGTGGTATATTTAGTGATATCTATACATAATATTATTCCATTTGCAGACAGTGACAGTTTTACTTCTTTTCAATTTGGGTGCCTTTTATTTTTCTTTCTTTTCTGATTGCTGTGGTTAGGATTTCCGATACTGTGTTGAATGAAAGTGGCAATAGTGGGCATACTAGTCTTGTTCCTGATCTTAAAGGAAAGCTTTCAGCTTTTCATGGTTGAGTATTATGTTAGCTGTTGGTTTGTCATATATGGTCTTCATTATGGTGAGGTATGTTCCCTCTGTACCCACTTTGTTGAGAGTTTTTATTATAATTCGATGTTGACTTTTGTTAAATGCTTTCACTGCATCTGTTGAGATGATCATGATTTTTACCCTTCATTTTGTTAATGTGGTGTATCATGTTGATTGGTTTTTGAATATTGAACCGTCTTTGCATCCCTGGAATAAATCCCATTTGATCATGATGTATGATCTTTTTAATGTATTGCTGAGTTTGGATTGCTAATATTTTTGTTGAGGGTTTTTGCATCTATATTCATCAGGGATATTGACCTGTAATATTCTTTTTTTTAATGATATCTGTGGTTTTTCTATTTGGTAATACTGACCTCATATAATCAGTTTGGAAGTGTTCCTTCCTTTTCGATTTTTGGAATGGTTTGAGAAGAGTAGGTGTAAACTCTTCTTTAAATGTTTGGGAGAATTGTCCTGGAAAGTCAACTGTTGTTACAGTTTTAATTGTTGGGAGAGAGATTTTTGGTTACTGAGTCAGTATCATTGCTAGTGAACAATCTGTTAAGATTTTTTTCTTCTTTCTGATTCAATGTTGGAAGATTGTGTGTTTCTAGGAATTTATCCCTTCTAGGTGTCAACACCAATTTGTTGGTATATAATTGTTCATGGTAATCTCTTATGATCCTTTGTATTTCTGTGTTTTCGGTTGTAACTTCTCATATATCATCTCTGATTTTATTTGTGCCCTCTCTCTTTTTTATTGATGAGTCTAGTTTATCAATTTTGTTCATCTTTTCAAAGAACCAGCTCTTGGATTCATTGATCTTTCCTATCATTTTTTTTAGTTTTTTTTTTTTTACATCTTTATTGGAGTATAATTGCTTTACAATGGTGTGTTAGTTTCTGCTTTATAACAAAGTGAATCAGTTATACATACACATATGTTCCCATATATCCTCCCTCTTGCGTCTCCCTCCCTCCCACCCCCTCTATCCCACCCATACAGGTGGTTACAAAACAACGAGCTGATCTCCCTGTGCTATGCCGCTGCTTCCCACTAGCTAACTATTTTACATTTGGTAGTGTATATATGTCCATGCCACTCTCTCACTTTGTCACAGCTTACCCTTCCCCCTCCCCATATCCTAAAGTCCATTCTCTAGTAGGTCTGCATCTTTATTCCAATCTTACCCCTAGGTTCTTCATGACATTTTTTATTTTATATTCCATATATATGTGTTATCGTACGGTATTTGTCCTTCTCTTTCTGACTTACTTCACTCTGTACGACAGACTCTAGGTCCATCCACCTCACTACAAATAACTCAGTTTCATTACTTTTTATGGCTGAGTAATATTCCATTGTATATATGTGCCACATCTTCTTTATCCATTCATCTGATGATGGACACTTAGGTTGTTTCCATCTCCTGGCTATTGTAAATGGAGCTGCAGTGAACATTTTGGTACATGACTTTTTTTTTTTTTTTTTAACATCTTTATTGGGGTATAATTGCTTTACAATGGTGTGTTAGTTTCTACTTTATAACAAAGTGAATCAGTTATACATATAAATATGCTCCCATATCTCTTCCCTCTTGCATCTCCCCCCCTCCCACCCTCCCTATCCCACCCCTCCAGGTGTTCACAAAGCACCGAGCCGATATCCCTGTGCCATGAGGCTGCTTCCCACTAGCTATCTACCTTACATTTGTTAGTGTATATATGTCCATGCCTCTCTCTCGCCCTGTCACAGCTCACCCTTCCCCCTCCCCATATCCTCAAGTCCGTTCTCCAGTAGGTCTGTGGCTTTATTCCTGTCTTACCCCTAGGTTCTTCATGACATTTTTTTTTTTCTTAAATTCCATATACATGTGTTAGCATACAGTATTTGTCTTTCTCTTTCTGTCTTACTTCACTCTGTATGACAGACTCTAGGTCTATCCACTTCATTACAAATAGCTGAATTTTGTTTCTTTGCATGGCTGAGTAATATTCCATTGTATATATGTGCCACATCTTCTTTATCCATTAATTCGATGATGGGCACTTACGTTGTTTCCATCTCCGGGCTATTGTAAATAGAGCTGCAATGAACATTTTGGTACATGACTCTTTTTAAATTTTGGTTTTCTCGGGGTATATGCCCAGTAGTGGGATTGCTGGGTCATATGGTAGTTCTATTTGTAGTTTTTTAAGGAACCTCCATACTGTTCTCCATAGTGGCTGAACCAATTCACATTCCCACCAGCAGTGCAAGAGTGTTCCCTTTTCTCCACACCCTCTCCAGCATTTATTGTTTCTAGATTTTTTGATGATGGCCATTCTGACTGGTGTGAGATGATATCTCATTGTAGTTTTGATTTGCATTTCTCTAATGATTAATGATGTTGAGCATTCTTTCATGTGTTTGTTGGCAATCTGTATATCTTCTTTGGAGAAATGTCTATTTAGGTCTTCTGCCCATTTTTGGATTGGGTTGTTTGTTTTTTTGTTATTGAGCTGCATGTGCTGCTTGTAAATTTTGGTGATTTATCCTTTGTCAGTTGCTTCATTTGCAAATATTTTCTCCCATTCTGAGGGTTGTCTTTTGGTCTTGTTTATGGTTTCCTTTGCTGTGCAAATGCTTTGAAGTTTCATTAGGTCCCATTTGTTTATTTTCATTTCCATTTCTCTAGGAGGTGGGTCAAAAAGGATCTTGCTGTGATTTATGTCATAGAGTGTTCTGCCTGTGTTTTCCTCTAAGAGTTTGATAGTTTCTGGCCTTACATTTAGGTCTTTAATCCATTTTGAGCTTATTTTTGTGTATGGTGTTAGGGAGTGATCTAATCTCATACTTTTACTTGTACCTGTCCAGTTTTCTCAGCACCACTTACTGAAGAGGCTGTCCTTTCTCCACTGTACATTCCTGCCTCCTTTGTCAAAGATAAGATGACCATATGTGCGTGGGTTTATCTCTGGGCTTTCTATCCTGTTCCATTGATCTATCTTTCTATTTTTGTACCAGTACCATACTGTCTTGATTACTGTAGCTTTGTAGTATAGTCTGAAGTCAGGGAGCCTGATTCCTCCAGCTCCGTTTTTCCTTCTCAAGATTGCTTTGGCTCCTCGGGGTCTTTTGTGTTTCCATGCAAATTGTGACTTTTTTTGTTCTAGTTCTGTGAAAAATGCCAGTGGTAGTTTGATAGGGACTGCATTGAATCTATAGATTGCTTTGGGTAGTAGAGTCATTTTCAGAAAGTTGATTCTTCCAATCCAAGAACATGGTAAATCTCTCCATCTATTTGTAACATCTTTAATTTCTTTCATCAGTGTCTTATAATTTTCTGCATACAGGTCTTTTGTCTCCTTAGGTAGGTTTATTCCTCGATATTTTATTCTTTTTGTTGCAGTGGTAAATGGGAGTGTTTTCTTGATTTCACTTTCAGATTTTTCATCATTATTGTATAGGAATGCCAGAGATTTCTGGGCATTAATTTTGTATCCAAATTCATTGATTAGCTGTAGTAGTTTTCTGGTAGCATCTTAGGATTCTCTATGTATAGTATCATGTCATCT
Organism: Orcinus orca; assembly: GCF_937001465.1. Classification (NCBI taxonomy): domain Eukaryota; kingdom Metazoa; phylum Chordata; class Mammalia; order Artiodactyla; family Delphinidae; genus Orcinus; species Orcinus orca. Next base: position 122,007,384 of record NC_064562.1, read on the forward strand.
GCAAACAGTGACAGCTTTACTTCTTCTTTTCCGATTTGGATTCCTTTTATTTCCTTTTCTTCTCTGATTGCTGTAGCTAAAACTTCCCAAACTAGTTGAATAATAGTGGTGAGAGTGGGCAACCTTGTCTTGTTCTTGGTCTTAATGGAAAAGCTTTCAGTTTTTCACCATTGAGGATGATGTTGGCTGTGGGTTTGTCATATATGGCCTTTATTATGTTGAGGAACGTTCCCTCTTTGCCTACTTTCTGCAGGGTTTATATCATAAATGGGTGTTGAATTTTGTCAAAAGCTTTCTCTGCATCTGTTGAGATGATCATATGGTTTTTCTCCTTCAATTTATTAATATGGTGTATTACATAGATTGATTTGCATATATTGAAGAATCCTTGCATTCCTGGAATAACCCCACTTGATCATGGTATATGATCCTTTAATGTGCTGTTGGATTCTGTTTGCTAGTATTTTGTTGAGGATTTTTGCATCTATGTTCATCAGTGATATTGGCCTGTAGTTTTCTTTCTTTGTGACATCCTTGTCTGGTTTTGGTATCAGGGTGATGGTGGCCTCGTAGAATGAGTTTGGGAGTGTTCTTCCCTCTGCTATATTTTGGAAGAGTTTGAGAAGGATAGGTGTTAGGTCTTCTCTAAATGTTTGATAGAATTCGCCTGTGAAGCCATCTGGCCCTGGGCTTTTGTTTGTTGGAAGAATTTTAATCACAGTTTCAATTTCAGTGCTTGTGATTGGTCTGTTCATATTTTCTATTTCTTCCTGATTCAGTCTTGGCATGTTGTGCATTTCTAAGAATTTGTCCATTTCTTCCAGGTTGTCCATTTTATTGGCATAGAGTTGCTTGTAGTAACCTCTCATGATCTTTTGTATTTCTGCAGTGTCAGTTGTTACTTCTCCTTTTTCATTTCTAATTCTGTTGATTTGAGTCTTCTCCCTTTTTTTCTTGATGAAACCATGGCTAATGGTTTATCTATTTTGTTTATCTTCTCAAGGAACCAGCTTTTAGTTTTATTGATCTTTGCTATGGTTTCCTTCATTTCTTTTTCATTTATTTCTGATTTGATCTTTATGATTTCTTTCCTTCTGCTAACTTTGGTGTTTTTTTGTTTTTCTTTCTCTAATTGCTTTAGGTGCAAGGTTAGGTTGTTTATTCGAGGTGTTTCCTGTTTCTTAAGGTAGGATTTTATTGCTATAAACTTCCCTCTTAGAACTGCTTTTGCTGCATCCCATAGGTTTTCGGTCATTGTGTCTCCATTGTAATTTGTTTCTTGCTATTTTTTGATTTCCTCTTTGATTTCTTCAGTGATCACTTCGTTATAAATAGTGTATTGTTTAGCTTCCATGTGTTTGTATTTTTTACAGATCTTTTCCTGTAATTGATATCTAGTCTCATAGCTTTGTGGTCAGAAAAGATACTTGATACAATTTCAATTTTCTTAAATTTACAAAAGCTTGATTTGTGACCCAAGATATGATGTATCCTGGAGAATGTTCCATGAGCAGTTGAGAAAAATATGTATTCTGTTGTTTTTGGATGGAGTGTCCTATAAATATCAATTAAGTCCATCTTGTTTAATGTATCATTTAAAGCTTGTGTTTCCTTATTTATTTTCATGTTGCATGATCTGTCCATTGGTGAAAGTGGGGTGTTAAAATCTCCTACTATGAATGTGTTCCTGTCGATTTTGCCTTTTATGGCTGTTAGTATTTGCCGTATGTATTGAGGTGCTCCTATGTTTGGTGCATAAACATTTACAATTGTTATATCTTTCTCTTGGACCGATCCCTTGGTCATCATGTAGTGTCCTTCTTTGTCTCTTATAATAGTCTTTACTTTAAAGTCTATTTTGTCTGATATGAGAATTGGTACTGCAGCTTTCTTTTGGTTTCCATTTGAGTGGAGTATCTTTTTTTTTTTTTTTTTTTTTTTTGAGTGGAGTATCTTTTCCATCCCCTTACTTTCAGCGTGTATGTGTCTCTAGGTCTGAAGTGGGTCTCTTGTAGATAGCATATATATGGGTCTTGTTTTTGTATCCATCCAGCCAGTCTGTGTCTTTTGGTGGGAGCATTTAGTCCATTTACATTTTAGGTAATTATCGATATGTATGTTCCTATTCCGATTTTCTTAATTGTATTGGGTTTGTTATTGTAGGTCTTTTCCTTCTCTTGTGTTTCTTGCCTAGAGAAGTTCCTTTACCATTTGTTGTAAAGCTGGTTTGGTGGTGCTGAACACTCTCAGCTTTTGCTTGTCTGTAAAGGTTTTAATTTCTCCATCAAATCTGAATGAGATCCTTGCTGGGTAGAGTAATCTTGGTTGTAGGTTTTTCTCCTTCATCACTTTAAATATGTCCTGCCACTCCCTTCTGGCTTGCAGAGTTTCTGCTTAAAGATCAGCTGTTAACCTTATGGGGATTCCCTTGTGTGTTATTTGTTGTTTTCCCTTGCTGCTTTTAATTTGTTTTCTTTGTATTTAGTTTTTGACAGTTTGATTAATATGTGTCTTGGCGTGTTTCTCCTTGGATTTATGCTGTATGGGACTCTCTGTGCTTCCTGGACTTGATTAACTATTTCCTTTCCCATATTAGGGAAGTTTTCAGCTATAATCTCTTCAAATATTTTCTCAGTCCCTTTCTTTTTCTCTTCTTCTGGAACGCATGTAATTCAAGTGTTGGTGAGTTTAATGTTGTCCCAGAGGTCTCTGAGACTGTCCTCAGTTCTTTTCATTCTTTCGTCTTTATTCTGCTCTGTAGTAGTTATTTCCACTATTTTATCTTCCAGGTCACTTCTCCGTTCTTCTGCCTCAGTTATTCTGCTATTGATCCCATCTAGAGTATTTTTAATTTCATTTATTGTGTTGTTTATAGTTGCTTGTTTCATCTTTAGTTCTTCTAGGTCCTTGTTAAATGTTTCTTGCATTTTCTCTATTCTATTTCCAAGATGTTGGATCATCTTTACTATCATTATTCTCGATTCTTTTTCAGGTAGACTGCTTATTTCCTCTTCATTTGTTAGGTCTGGTGGGTTTTTATCTTGCTCCTTCATCTGCTGTGTGTTTTTCTGTTTTCTCATTTTGCTTATCTTACTGTGTTTGGGATATCCTTTTTGTAGGCTGCAGGTTTGTGGTTCCCGTTGTTTTTGGTGTCTGTCCCCAGTAGCTAAAGTTCGTTCAGTGGGTTGTGTAGGATTCCTGGTGGAGGAGACTAGTGCCTGTGTTCTGGTGGATGAGGCTGGATCTTGTCTTTCTGGTGGGCAGGCCCACGTCTGGTGGTGTATTTTGGGGTGTCTGTGGACTTACTATGATTTAGGCAGGCTCTCTGCTAATGGGTGGGATTGTCTTCCTGTCTTCCTAGTTGTTTGGCATAGGGTGTCCAGCCGTGTAGCTTGCTGGTCGTTGAGTGAAGCTGGGTGCTGGTGTTGAGATGGAGATATCTGGGAGATTTTCACCGTTTGATATTATGTGGAGCTGAGAGGTCTCTTGTGGACCTATGTCCTGATGTTGGCTCTCCCACCTCAGAGGCACAGCACTGACTCCTGGCTGTAAGCACCAAGCAACTTTCATCCCCACGGCTGAGAATAAAATGGAGAAAAAGTAGAAAGAAAGAAAGAAAGAAAGGGGGGGGGAGAGAGAGAGAGAGGGAGAGAGAGAGAAAGAAAGAAAGGGAATAAAATAAAATAAAGTAAGATAAAATAAAATAAATTTACTAAAATAAAAAATAATTATTGAGAAAAAAAATTTTTTAAAAGAAAAAAACAGATGGATAGAACCTTAGGACAAATGGTGAAAACAAAGCTATATGGACAAAATTTCACACAGAAGCATACACATACACGCTCACAAAAAGAGGAAAAGGAGAAAAAATAATAAATCTTGCTCTCAAAGTCCACCTCCTCAATTTGGGATGATTCGTTGTCTATTCATGTATTCCACAGATGCAGGGTACATCAAGTTGATTGTGGAGCTTTAATCTGCTGCTCCTGAGGCTGCTGGGAGAGATTCTTCTTTCTCTGTTTGCACAGCTCCCGGGGCTCAGCTTTGGATTTGGCCCTGCCTCTGCGTGTAGGTCTCCGGAGGGCGTCTGTTCTTTACTCAGACAGGATGGAGTTAAAGGAGCAGCTGCTTTGGGGGCTCTGGCTCACTCAGGCTCGGGGGAGGGCGGGGTGCGGATGCGGGGCGAGCCTGTGGCAATATAGGCCGGCGGGACATTGCACCAGCCTGAGTCGTGCCGTGTGTTCTCCTGGAGAAGTTGTCCCTAGATCCCGGGACCCTGGCAGTGGCGGGCTGCACAGGCTCCCCGGAAGGGGGCTGTGGAGAGTGACCTGTGCTCACACACAGGCTTCTTGGTGGTGGCAGCAGCAGCCTTAGCGTCTCATTCCTGTCTCTGGGGTCCGTGCTGTTAGCTGCAGCTCGCGCCCGTCTGTGGAGCTCCTTTAAGCAGCACTCTTAATCCCCTCTCCTCGTGCACCAGGAAGCAAAGAGGGAAGAAAAAGTCTCTTGCATCTTCGGCAGGACCAGACTTTTCCCCGGACTCCCTCCCAGCTAGCTGTGGTGCACTAACACCCTGCAGGCTGTGATCACGCCACCAATCCCAGTCCTCTCCCTGCGCTCCAACCGAAGGCCGAGCCTCAGCTCCCAGCCCCGCCCGCCCTGGTGGGTGAGCAGACAAGCCTCTTGAGCTGGTGAGTGCTGGTCGGCACCTATCCTCTGTGTGGGAATCTCTCTGCTTTGCCCTCCGCACCCCTGTTGCTGCACTCTCCTCCATGGCTCCAAAGCTCCCCGCCTCTGCCACCTGCAGTCTGTGCCCATGAAGGGGCTTCCTAGTGTGTGGAAACCTTTCCTCCTTCACGGCTCCCTCCCACTGGTGCAGTTCCCATCCCTGTTCTTTTGTCTTTGTTTATTCTTTTTTCTTTTGCCCTACCCAGTTATGTAGGGAGTTTCTTTCCTTTTGGGAGGTCTGAGGTCTTCTGCCAGCATTCAGTAGGTGTTCTGTAGGAGTTGTTCCATGTGTAGATGTATTCTGGTGTAGTTGTGGGGAGGAAGGTGATCTCTGCATCTTACTCTTCTGCCATCTTCCCCCTCTCTTGCTCCATTTTATTTAGTTTTGATATCACTTATTTACACTCTTTATTATTTCCTTCCTTCTACTAACTTTGAACTTTATTTTTTTCTTCTTTTTCTAGTTCCTTTAGATGTAAGTTTTGATTGTTTATCTGAGATTTTTCTTTTTCTGTAGCCAGGCTTTTATCGCTATAATCTTCCCTCTCAGAACTGCTTTTGCTGTACCCCATAGATTTTGGGGTTTTGTGTTTCAGTTTTCACTAGTTTCAAGGTATATTTTGATTTCTTCTTTGACTTGCTCAGTGACCTGTTGGTTGTTCAGTAGCATGTTGTTTAGGTGCTACATGTTTGTGTTTTTTTGCAATTTATTTTTTTATTTATTTTTTATAGTTGATTTATTTTTTATAGTTGATTTCTAGTCTCAGAGCATTGTGTCAGAAAAGATGCTTGATATGATTTCCTTTTTCTTAAATTTTCTGAGACTTGTTGCATAGTATGTGATCTATCCTGGAGAATGTTCCATGAGCATTGTCAAGAATGTGTATTCTGCTGCTTTTGGACGGAATGCTCTCTCTATATATCCGTTAAATCCATTTTGTCTAATGTGTCTTTAAGGACAGTTTCCTTACTGATTTTCTGTCTGGATAATCTGCCCATCGATGGAAGTGGGGTGTTACAGTCGCCTCCTAGAATTGTGTTACTGTCAGTGTCTCTCCTTCTGCCTTTTAATATTTGCTTTATGCACTTAGGTGCTCCTATGTTGGGTGCATGTATATTTACAATTGTTATATCCTCTTCTTGGATAGATCCTGTGACCATTATGTAATGTCCTTGTCTCTTAACAGTTTTTGTTTTAAAGTCTGTTTTGTCTAATGTAAGTATTGCTACCTCGACTTTTCTTCTGATTTCCCTTAGTATGGAATATCTTTTTCTATCCCCTCACTTTCAGTCTGTGTGTGTCTTTAGATCTGAAGTGAGTCTCTTGTAGGCAGCATATATAAGGGTTTTATTTTTGTATTAATTCAGCTAGCCAATGTCTTTTGATTGGAACATGTAGTCCATTTACATATAAAGTAGTTGTTGATAGGTATGTACTTATTACCTTTTTGTTAATTTTTTTTGTAGCTTTTCTTGGTTCCTTTCTTCTTCTTTTGCTTTCTTCTCTTGTGATTTGATGACTACGTTTAGTGTTATGCTTGGATTCCTTTTTGTGTGTATTGTGTGTATCTATTATAGATTTTTGGTTTGTGATTACTGTGGTGTTTGTATATAGCAATCTGTACATATACATGATTATTTTATTTTAAGTGGCTGATCTCTTCATTTCGAATGCATTTTAATAATCCTGCATTCGTACTCCTCCCTTTCATGTTTAGTGTGTGACATTATATTTTACATCTATTTTTTGTGTAAAAAACTGCTTATTGTGGATGTAGATGATTTTACTCCTGTGTTTTAACCATTCTACTAGCTTTATATGTGGTTGATTTACTACCTTTACTGTATATTTGCCTTTACTAGTGAGATTTTTCCTTTTATAATTTTCAGATTTCTACTTGTAGCCTTTGCTTTTTCACTTAGAGAAGTCCCTTTAACATTTCTTATAAAGTTTTAGTGGTGCTGAACTCTTTTAGCTTGTGCTTGTCTGTAAAACTTTTGATGTCTCCATCAAATAGGAATGAAAGCTTTGCTGTGTAGAGTATTCTTGGTTATAGGTTTTTTCCTTTTATCACTTTCAATATATCATTGCCACTCCTTTCTGGCCTGCAGAGTTTCTGCTGAAAAGTCAGTGGTAGTTTTATGGGAGTTCCCTTGTATATAACTTATTGTTTTTCCGTTGCTGCTTTTAATATCTTGTATGTAACTTGTTGCTTTTTCCTTGCTGCTTTTAATATTCTTTATCTTTAATTTTTGCCATTTTGATTACAGTGTGTCTTGGTATCATCCTCTTTGGGTTGATCCTGCTTGCAAGTCTATGTGCTTTCTGGACCTGGATGTCTGTTTCCTTTCCAAGGTTAGGGAAGTTTCCAGCTATTATGTCTTTAAATATGTTCTCTGCCACTTTCTTTCTCTCATCCCCTGGGACCCCTGTAATACAAATGTTAGTACGCTTGATGTTGTCTCAGATATCTCTTAAACTGTCCTCAGTTGTTTTTGTTTTTCTTTTTTCTGTTCAGCCTAAGTAATTTCCACTACTGTTTCTTCCAGTTCGCTGATCCATTCTAATCTGCAGTTGATTCCTTCTAGTGTATTTTTTATTTTACTTACTAAGTTTTTCACATCTGTTTGGTTCTTTATATTTGTTAAAAACTTCTAAGTTCTATCTCTTTATCCAATGTTTTTCCAAACTTTTAAAATATTTTTACAGTATAATTACCTTGAACTCTTTATCAGGTCAATTGCTTATCTCCACTTAGATCTTCTTCTGGAGTTTTATGTTGTTCCTTCGTTTGGAGCATATCTCTTTGTCCTCTCATTTTGCCTAATTTGCTATTTTTATTTCTACACATTTGGCAAGTTGGTTATGTTTCCAAACCGTGGAGAAGTGGCTTTTTGTAGGATACATCCTGCATCTCGCAGCAGCACACTCTCCTCAGGTCACCAGAGCTTTATTCTCTAGAGGTGCCCCCTATGTGAGCTGCATGGGTCCTTCTTTTGTGGCAGGCTGACTAATGTTAGTGTATGGTAGGTGTGGCTGACCTCCTGGTCCAGTTGGTTGCTAAGTTCCGTCTTGTGCAGAGGCTGCTGGCAAGGTCGCAAGGTGACTGGCTATAGATCCCCAGGGGGTCCCAAGGCTAGTGTTAGCCCACTGTTGGGCAGAGCCGGGTTCTGGGGTGGATATTTGCAGAGCCAGGGATCCTGGATCTAGTGTCGACCTGCTAGTGGGTGGGGCTGGGGCCCAGGGCTAGTGCCAGCCCACTGGTGTGTGGAGCTCGGTCAATGGGTGGCTGGCTGCAGAGCATTGGGGGTCCTGGTGCTAGTGTTGGTGCACTGGTGTATGGGGCCATGTCCTGGGCCCCCTGGTGGACAGGGCTGGGTCCTAAGGCAGCTGTGGGTTCAGGGGGTCTTAAGGCAGCTGGCTTGCTCATGAGTGGGGCTGTGTCCCCACCTGGCTAGTTACTCGATCTGAGGCCTCCCAGTTACTGATACTGACAGGCTCTTGGGTGGGGCCAGGTCCTGGTGCTAATAAGCTAGAGGGAGGATTCCAGAATGTTACTTGCCAGCACCTGTGTCCTCATAGTAGAATAAACTCCCCAAAATGTCTGTCACCAGCATCCGTGTCTCCAGTGTAAACTCTGATTGTCTCCTGCCTCTCCAAGAGGCTCTTAAGGATCAACAAGTGGGTCTGACCCAGGCTCCTTTCAAATTACTGGTTTTACCCTGGGTCCTGAAGAGTGAGGGATTTGAGTGTGCCCTTTAAGAGTGGGGTCTGTATTTCCAATAGCCCTCTGGGTGTCCAGAAAGTAAGTCTTGCTGTCCTTCAAAGTCAGACGTTCTGAGGGCTCACCTTTCTGGTACAGGAGCTCCAGGCTGGGGAGCCTGATGTGGAGCTTGGACCCCTTGCTTCTTGGGGAGAAACTCTGCAGTTGTAATTATACTCCCATCTGTGAGTCTTCCACCCGGGTGTATACCACATCTCTGCCCCTCCTACCTGTCTCATTGTGGTTCCTATAGTATGCACATAGGGACACATATATCTTTTCAAAGTATAGTTTTGTCTGAATATATGGCCATGGGCAGGATTGCTGGATCAAATGGCAATTCAGTTTTTAGTGTTTTGAGGAACTTCCATACTGTTTTCCGTAGTGGCTGCACCAATTTACATTCCCACCGGCAGTGTAGGAGGGTTCCCTTTTCTCCACACCCCCTCCAGTGCTTGTTATTTGTGGAGTTTTTAATGATGGCCATTCTGACCAACGTGAGGTGGTACCTCATTGTAGTTTTGATTTGCAGTTCTCTATTTATCAGTGATGATGAGCATCTTTTCGTGTGCTTGTTGGCCATCTGTATGTCTTCCTTGTAGAAATGTCTGTTTAGGTCTTCTGCCCATTTTTCGATTGGGTTGTTTGTTTTGTTGTTATTGAGTTGTATGTACTGTATGTATATTTTGGAAATTAAGCCCGTATTGGTTGCATCGCTTGCAAATATTTTCTCCCAGTCTGTAGGTTGTCTTTTCATTTTGTTTATGGTTTCCTTTGCTGTGCAAAAGCTTATAAGTCTAATTGGGTCCCATTTGTTTATTTTTGCTTTTATTTCTATTGTCTTGGGAGACTGACCTAAGAAAACATTGGTATGGTTATGTCAGATAATGTTTTGTCTATGTTCTCTTCTAGGAGTTTTATGGTGTCATATCTTATATTTAAGTCTTTAAGCCATTTTGAGTTTATTTTTGTGTATGATGTGAAGGAGTGTGCTAACTTCATTGATTTGCATGTGGCTGTCCACCTTTCCCAATACCACTTGCTGAAGAAACTGTTTTTTCTCTGTTTTATATTCTTGCCTCCTTTGTCGAAGATTAACTGTCCATAGGTGTGTGGGTTTACTTCTGTGCTCTCTATTCTGTTCCATTGATCCACATGTCTGTTTTTGTGCCAGTACCATGCTGTTTTGTTTACTATAGCTTTGTAGTATTGTCTGGGAGAGAGTTATGCCTCCTGCTTTTTCCTTTTTCCTCAGGATTGCTTTGGCAATTCTTGGTCTTTTATGGGTCCATATAAATTTTAGGATTATTTTTTCTAGTTCTGTGAAAAATGTCATGGGTAATTTATTAGGGATTACACTAAATATGTAGATTGCTTTGGGTTGGGTGGCCATTTTAAGAATATTAATGCTTCCAATCCAAGAGCATGGAATATCTTTCCATTTCTTTGAATCATCTTTAATTTCCTTTATTAATGTTTTGTAGTTCTCAGCATATGTCTTTCACCTCCTTGGTGAGGTTTATTCCTAAGCAGTTTTTTTGGATGTTATTTTAAAAGGGATTGTTTACATTCCCTTTCTGAGATTTCATTGTTAGTGTAAAGAAATGCAACTGATTTCTGTAGGTTATCTTATATCCTACTACCTTGCTAAATTCATTTTTCATTTCTAGTTTTTGTGTGGAGTCTTATTGTTTTCTGTATATGGTATCATGTCATCTGCATATAATGACAGTTTTACCTCTTCCTTGCTGATTTGAATACCTTTTATTTCTTTTTCTTGTTTGATAGCTGTGGCTAGGACTTTCAATACTATGTTGAATAGAAGTGGTGAGAGTGGGCATCCTTGTTCCAGATTTTAGCAGGAACGCTTTCAGCTTTTCACTGTTGAGTATTATATTGGCTGTGGGTTTGTCATAAACAGCTTTTATTATGTTAAGATATGTCCCCTCTATACCCACTTTTGTAAGGGTTTTTATTATGAATTGTTGAATTTTATCAAATGCTTTTTCTGCATCTATTGAGAGAGCATGTGGTTTTTGTCTTTTCTTTTGTTGATGTGGTGTATCACACTGATTGATTTGCATATTGTGAACCATCCTTGTGACCCTGGGACAAGTCCAGCTTGGTCATGGTGTATGACCTTTTTTATGTGCTGTTGGTTTTGTATTGCTAATATTTTGTTGAGAATTTTTGAGTCTATGTTCATCAAAGATATTGGCCTGTAATTTTCTTTTTTGGTAGTGTCTTTGTCTGGTTTTGGTATCAGGGTGATGGTTGCTTCATAGAATGTCTTTGGGAGTGTTCCTTCCTCTTCAGTCTTTTGGAAGGGTTTGAGGAGGATTGGTATAATTTCTTCTTTGTATGTTTGGTAGAATTCATCTGTGAAGCTATCTGGTCCTGGACTTTTATTTGTAGGGAGTTTTTTTTTTTTTTAATGAAAGATTCTGTTTCATTTCTAGTAATTGGTCTGTTCAAGTTATCTATTTCTTCTTTACTCAGTTTTGGTGGGCTGTATGTTTCTAGAAACTTGTCCATTTCTTCTAGGTTGTCGAGTTTGTTGGCATATAATTGTTCATAGTATTCTCTTATGGTTTTTTGTATTCCTGCGTTATCAGTTGTGATTTCTCCTCTTTCATTCCTTATTTTGTTTATTTGGGCCTTCTCTCTTTTCTTCTTGGTGAGTGTGGACACAGGTTTGTCAATTTTTTTTTTTTGCAGTACGTGGGCCTCTCACTGTTGTGGCCTCTCCCATTGCGGAGCACAGGTTCCGGACGCGCAGGCCCAGCAGCCATGGCTCACGGGCCCAGCTGCTCCGCGGCATGTGGGATCTTCCCAGACCGGGGCACGAACCCGTGTCCCCTGCATCGGCAGGCGGACTCTCAACCACTGCGCCACCAGGGAAGCCCAGGTTTGTCAATTTTTATAGCCATTACTTTTAACTCTTTATCTGGTAAATTGCTTATCTCCATTTCATTTATTTATTTGTTTTTTCTGGGATTTTGTCTTGTTCTTTTGTTTGGAAGGTATTCCTTTGTCTCCTCATTTTGCCTAATTCTCTGTGTTTGATTCTATGCTTTAGGCATATCAGCTATATATCCTGATCTTGAAAGGGTGGCCGTATGTAGAAGGTGTCCTTTGGGACCCAGAGGCACAATATCCCTTGGTCATCAAATCCAGGTGCCTCAGGGGTATCCCTTGCATGGGCTGTGTGCACCCTTCTGTTGTGGTTGGGCCACAATTGCTATGGGTGTGCTGGTGGGTTGGGTTGGCACCCAGGTCAGCTGATTGTAAGACCTGGCCTGAACTGCTGTGGATGCCTTGGTGGGGGGGGGGGTCTGGTCCCAGGCTGGCTGTGTACAAGGCTTTGTTGTGACTGCTGTGGGTATACTGGCAGTTGGGGCTGGCTCTTTGAGTGACTGGCTGCAAGGCCCAGCCATGATTGTTGTGGGTGCACTGGTGTATGGGGTTGGGCTTCCGGAATGGGAACCACTTTGAAGGTACATTGGTGCCAGCCAGGTCTGCTCACTGTGTGGGGTGGGATGGGAGCCATTTGAGTTGGGCATGTTGGACAGGGAAGATCCTCAGGGAAACATTATCAGGGTGGGGCACCTGTTATTAGCCAGATTAATGGAGAATGACAGAAATGGTGCCTGCCAGCACTGGGCCAGCTGGGTGGAAGGAGAGTAAACATAGATGGTACCTCCTAGCACTTCTGTCCCTGGAGAAAATTCCACCAGATCCCTGCCTCTTTTGCATATGCCCTAAAATTAGTCAATAAATCTCTGTCTTATATGTAGCATGTGCATTTTAAGCTGCTATCTTTGTGCTAGCACTTACAGTGAGTTTGCATGAGCCCTTCAAGGATGGTGTCTTTGTTTCCCACAGCCCTCCAGCTCTCCCAGATATAAGCCATGCTGGTTTCAAAGCCAGATGTTATGGGGGCTCACCTTCCTGGTTTAGGTCCACTGGACTGAGGAGCCTGATGTGGGGCTTAGACCCTGTGCTCCTCAGAGGCAACCTCTGCAGCTGTCATATCCCTCCTGCTTGTGGGTTGCACACTTGAGGTCTGCATCCCTGCCCCTCCTATCCATCTTGATGGTGCCTTTTCTTTATATCCTTAGTTGTAGAAAATCTGTTCTGTTAATGTTCAGGTTGTTCTCAGAGATAGTTGTTCTATGTATAGCTGTAATTTTGGTGTGTCTGTTGGAGGAGGTGAGCTCAGGGTCTTTCTACTCTGCTGTATTGATCCAGAACCTCTTTTAGCATTTCTTTTTTTTTAAAATAAATTTATTTATTTTATTTATTTATTTTTGGCTGTGTTGTGTCTTTGTTACTGTGCACGGGCTTTCTCTTGTTGTGGTGAGTGGGGGCTACTCTTCATTGCAATGTGCAGCCTTCTCATTGCAGTGGCTTTTCTCGTTGTGGAGTATGGGCTCTAGGCGTGCGGGCTTCAGTAGTTGTGGCACGCGGGCTCAGTAGTTGTGACTCACGGGCTCTAGAGCACAGGCTCAGTAGTTGTGGTGCACAGGCTTAGTTGCTCCGCGGCATGTGGGATCTTCCCGGACCAGGGCTCGAACCGGTGTCCCCTGCATTGGCAGGCGGATTCTTAACCACTGCACCCCCAGAGAAGCCCTTTTAACATTCCTTGAATCCCTTCTCTTCTCATCAGTCTTACTAACAATGTCTCGTTGATTAGCGCGATCTCCTCATTGACCTTCCTGCTCCTGAGTTTTGACTCCTTGATTCATGTGGCACACAGTCATCAGATTGATCTAGTTAAAATGCAGGTATGGCCATGTGTTTCCCTTTTTGAAATTGCTCAGTGATGTATCATCTGCCGGCTAACGTTCCATTGCTTCACATTCTGTGTTTTTTCATGAGCTTGTCCTTGTCTTAACTCTCCAACCTCAAATCTTAACAACCATTATACCAAAATTTATGCTCAACAACAGCAAATTGTTTGCAGTATGACTTTGCTCAAAACTCCCCTGTTATTCTCAGTGGCCACCAACTCCAGTAAACCTTCCTGTGGCCACTGCCAATCAGCAAAGTGATGTTCTCTTGTTTCACGAGAGTATGCTGTTCCTGCATTGTTTTACTATCATATATGATACTTGAGTATCATGTCTTCCTCACCCACCAGATTGTGAGATGTTTTAGGCTAGGGATGCTTTGGTCAGTTTATACCCCAGCATCTAGTACAGTGTCTGACACAGAGTAAGCACTTAATGAAGTGGGTCTTGTAGAATGGGGAGGATTTTAATGAAAGCAGCCTTTCCCCTTTCTGTATTGTATTAGCAAGACAGGATGATGTGCCCTGGAATGGATTAGAGGATAAACATTTTTCCTTTGTTCCTAAAAACCAAGGGATTCTCTAAAAATTCTCTAAAAATAGCTTTAAACCACTGAAGGATAGTCAGAGAGACTGTCATAGTCTAACTTATATTAGAGAATCAGACAGAAATCAGTAAGAATTCTCTTACAATATTGTGATTTATATCATGTTTAATGTGATATTGTTAATTAATTAATTGTTAACGTATAGTGGCTGACAGTCAACTTCACAAAAAAACCATTTCTGGCTTTCTTACATTTGATTTTCTTAGTTCTCCTTAGCCCCTTCCCTAGGGGAACATCTAGGGGGAATAGAAAGTAAAAAAAAAAGTGACTTCATTTGCTAATTGTGATTGGTTCTATTCCAAGTGTCTACCTTGGTGGTGAATGTTGAAATTATTTGATTGAACTGGTAGTTAAAATTATTTGTGGGTTTTAAATATCTGAGATATTCCTTCTTTCAGTTACATGATGGGCAGATGTGTCTTTGGGTGTCATATGGCCTGAACCCATATAATATCAGAGGCTATTTTTTTTTCAGAGGCTATTTTTTTAAGAAAACAAACATAAAATTAAGAATATAAAATTAAGTACACAAACTTCAGAAGCATAAATGCCAGTGAGGAGTTCTATAACTTAAGATTCATTATCTTCATGGTAAATCTGTACATGCTAGAATTTAAGTAGAAATATCAAAGTATTATTCACTTTTACTATTTCTTGTTTTCATTTCAGTGCTCCCTTCAGACTTGTCTTAGAGGTATCCTGGTGTGAAGACAGCTGAGCTTAGACAACATAAGTGACATCAGTGGATAGGGATTCTAGTTAATAACTAGAATAAAAGTGAACTCATTCTCCCTTAAATCAAGAAATTCTAGCTCTTAATTCCTGTACAACATCTATGATCAGGAATGCTGCTTGCTGATTCCAGAATCTACATCTTTCACATCATGGCAAATAATACCGTATCAAGGCCATATTACTTGTCTCCATTTCCCACAAGTGTGTAAAGTAACCAGAAAGTTTTGGTACTATCCTGTGACATTCTTGAAGTCATGTCAGCTGGGTCAGTCACTGCAAAGCTGGTATAATCCATTATTCTAGGATGTGTTCAGCACCTAAACTAATACAGAAAATATCCCAGACATAAAAGAACTCTGCATCTCATCACATTTGCTTGTCCCAATGAACACATCTTTGAATATAGACTTTTTTTTTCTATTTCTTTATTTTATTTATTTATTCATTTGGTTGTGTTGGGTCTTCTTTGCTGCATGTGGGCTTTCTCTAGTTGCGGCGAGCGGGGCCACTCTTCGCTGCGGTGCATGGGCTTCTCATCGCGGTGGCTGCTCTTGTTGTGGGGAACGGGCTCCATTTGCGCGGGCTCCAGTAGCTGCAGCATGCAGGCTCAGCTGCTCCACGGCATGTGGGATCTTCCCGGACCAGGGCCCGAACCCGTGTCCTCTGTCTGCATTGGCAGGCGGACTCCCAACCACTGTACCACCAGGGAAGCCCTAGAATTTTGTTTTAGAACAGTTCTGAAGATAGTACAGAGAGTTCCCATATACCCTGAGCCAAATTCTTCCTATTATTCACATTAATAGTATTCACATTGGCCTGGTACGTGTATTACTATTAATGAAGCAATACTAACACAGTATTAGCTAAAGTCCATGCTTTATTTGGATTTCCTTAGTTTTTGCATAATGTCCTTTTTTTAGTTCTAGGATTCCAGCCAGGATAGCACATTACGTTAACTTGTAATTTCTCGCTAGGCTCCTCTTGGCTGTGACAGTTTCTTAGACTTTCTTTGTTTTTGACGATCTTCACAGTTTTGAGGAGTACTGATCAGGTATTTTGTAGGATGCCCCTCTACTGGAACTTGTCTGATGTTTTTTCTCATGATTAAACAGTATTTATGTGTTTGAGGGAGAAAGACTACAAGAATAAAATGTTATTCTCATCACATCATATTAAGGGTATATGCTATCAACCTGATTTATCATTACTGATGTTGAATTTCATCACCTGGCTGATGTGTGGGTCAAGCTTCTCCTCTGTAAAGTACTTATTTTTTCTCTCCCTTTCCATCCTATATTCATTGGAAGGAAGTCACTATGT